>NC_045428.1:270828606-271187606 GCF_902635505.1 Sarcophilus harrisii
TTTAGGGAGCTATAGAGGAGGGATATGACAGCAGCCAATAGTCATATATTTATTCCTACTAGAAATGTTTCATAGACAAGGTGAGGAAATCAGATTGCTGACTTCTAACCATGCAACCAAATAGTCTTCAACATCTTCAATGAGAATATGATAATAATATTAAAAAGAAAGTCTCATATAATTCCCATTATCTTATATGTTATTGGAACTGTCTTTCTGAAGATATTTGCATCTCAGGCCTTTTATTAAATCATAGAAAGTAAGTTATTTTATATACTTGTATAACTATTGCCAAAACATTAAATACAAAAAGATAAGAATTTGTCTAAGAACTCTTTTTTTCTGAACTCTGATGAAAAGATGAGAAGGGAGGGAGGAGAAGACACACAGGACTTTTTAAGCTCCTCTCATTCCCCTCATAACCAACTATTTAATCCAGCCTCAAGAATAGCTCTTCACAGCTTAAATTCATGAAGATCAAAAGCACAACAATTTACCAGCTGAAGTCAATCTGGAAGATCTCCAGGAAAGGTTTGTTCTGAGGGGTCGGGAATAGACTAGCACAGGCAGTGAGAGACTAGCCTCCTGAGCAGACCAAGGGCGGGGGTGATCTCTGTGGCTAGAGAAGTTATAGAGACGACTGCTATAGGCTAACTGCTCTGCCTTGATTACAAAGCAGTAAACTGGCAGAGAAATTAAAACCTAAAACAGAGGGTACTCTAAAAAATCCCAGAACCTAACAAGATCTGGCTGTAGCTACTGAAACTTGGAAATGACTCAGGCAGACTGAAACGCAACCCTGCAGCCACATCCTGCAGTTTGGGGCTTTTGTGGTGGCAGTTACAAACCCGTTAGGCAGGGGGGCACAACCTGGGCAGCCTCTAATCAACAAGGGGGGGAAGGGGGGGAGCGCTCAGCCTGGGGCAATAGAACGTCCCCAACAGGACTGTGCTTCCCGGGGCAGAGACACTTCCTGTCCCTGAAAATCCATTCACTGCTCAACTGCTTATACCCACAGACTCAGGGCAGGATTTGGCTTGGGATAGTGAAACTCTCAAGGCTCAGTGTCTAGCCCCAGGGCAGTCATTATCTCACATAGAGGAGGTTCTTTGCAGGGCACTTTCCCAACTCTGCCCTGCAGGCCTGAGTTTCTTCTGGGTGGGAAACTCTTTCCTAGAGCACTCCAGTACTTCTATGCTTTTTGCAGCCGGCTAGCAGGACAGCTACCCGACCATATACCTTTCATTGCTCTGCAGAGGAAGCTGGTAACCTCCTGGCCCTGAAGGCAGACCCTACAGGCTTTAATAAAATGAATAAGAAAATCAAAAAGACAATTGATAGTTTCTACTCAGAAAGAGAACAGCTTTTCAACACTGAAGAGATGAATAGCAGACAGTCTCCAGACAATTGTTGGTCCCCAATGCAAAAGGCTCTCCTAGAAAAGACTATTAAAAACCTTAAAAGAGAACTAGAAGAAAAATGGGGAAAGGAAAGAGAAGTTATGCAAGAGAGTACAGAAAAGACATATAACTAACTCACTAAAAGAAAAATTTGATAAAGTGGAAAAAGAAAACAACTTCATGAAATGTAATTTGGAAAAGGTAAAAAACTCCCAAGAAGTGCAGGGAAACAGAATTTGTGAATTGGAGAGAGAAAATAATTCACTAAAAAAGAAAATTAGTGAAATGGAAAAAAATTCCATAGAGCAAAAAGACTCATTTAAAAACTCAATTGGACATATACAAAAAGAAGTAAAAAAAGCTAATGAAGAAAATAACTCACTAAAAATCAGAACTGAACAAACAGAAATGACTAATTCATTGAGACAGAAAGAATCAGTCAAGCAAAACCAAAAAAATGAAAGATTGGAAAAAATGTCAAATACATGCTTGGAAAAACAACAGATCTGGAAAATATATCTAGGAGAGATAACCCTACCCGAAAATTATGATGTAAAAAAAAGCAGTTCAAATACCAAGGTGCCACAATAAGGGTCACACAAAATCCGGCTGCCTCAACATTAAAGGATCGAAGGCCTGGAATTTAATATTGTGAAAGGCAAGAGAACTTGGAATGAAGCCAAGAATAAACTACCCACCTAAGCTGAGCATTTTTTTCCATGGAAGAAGATGGACATTTAATGAAACAGAGGAATTCCATCTGTTTCTAAAGAAAAAACCAGACTTAAACAAAAAATTTGATCTCCAACAACAGGACTCAAGACAAGTAGAAAAAGATAAAAAGAACTCTTGAGAACTGTATTTCTGTTGTGGATATACATAAAAACTACATGTATAATTTTATTTTACTGATATAGCATAAAAAGGGAAGTAGAAATGGAAAGGGGATAGTGTCAGAAAAAAGGGAAAAGGGGAGCTAAAAAGAGGGAAACTACATGTGATGACAAGGCAAAGGAAACCTATCATATCTGAGGGAACTTAGAGAGGGGGAGGAACATTGTGTGAATCTTATTCTCATCAGAGTTGGCTCAAAGAGGAAATAATTGACACATTTGTTTTACAGAGAATCTCTCACCTCATTAAAAAGTGGCAGAGGAAAAGGGAAAAGGAAAAAGAATAATAAGGGTAGGGTACAAGAAAGGGGGAGGGATTCAAAGGGAGGAAGGAGGGATACTAAAGAGGAAGAGCTGGGTGACACAAGTGGGACCAATAAGTTTAATACTAAGAAAGGGGGGAAGGAGGACAAGAAAAAGAAAAGCATAATCTGGGGATATTAGGATGGCAGGAAATACAGAATTAGTAATTTTAACTGCAAATGTGAATGGGATGAACTCCCCCATAAAGAGGAGGCAGATAGTAGACTGGATCCAAAGTCAGAACCCTACAATATGTTGTTTACAGGAAACACATTTAAAACAGGGAGATACATACAGAGTAAAGATAAAAGGCTGGAGCAGAATCTATTATGCTTCAGGTGAAGTCAAAAAAGCAGGGGTAGCCATTCTTATCTCAGATCAAGCAAAAGTAAAAACTGATCTAATTAAAAGAGATAAGGAAGGAAACCTTAATTTGCTAAAAGGTACTATAGACAATGAAGCAATATCAGTATTAAACATATATGCACCAAGTGGTATAGCATCTAACTTCCTAAAGGAGAAGTTAAGAGAGTTGTGAGAAGAAATAGACAGCAAAACTATAAAAGTGGGAGATCTCAATCTTGCAGTCTCAGATTTAGATAAATCAAATGACAAAACAAATAAGAAAGAAATTAAAGAGGTAAATAGAATATTAGAAAAATTAGGTATGATAAAGCTCTGGAGAAAATTGAATGGTGACAGAAAGGAGTATACTTTCTTCTCAGCAGTTCATGGAACATAAACAAAAATTGACCATATATTAGGGCATAAAGACC
Organism: Sarcophilus harrisii; assembly: GCF_902635505.1. NCBI lineage: Eukaryota > Metazoa > Chordata > Mammalia > Dasyuromorphia > Dasyuridae > Sarcophilus > Sarcophilus harrisii. The sequence continues at coordinate 270,831,979 of NC_045428.1, forward strand.
TCAAAATTAAATGCAGGAAGGCAGAAATAGTAAATCCTTTCTTTTCAGATCACAAAGCAAAAAAACTATATTCAACAAAAAGCTAGGTGTAAATAGATCACAAAGTAATTAGAAACTAAACAATCTCATCTTAAAGAATGATTGGGTGAAACAGCAAATTATAGACACAATTAATAACTTCACTCAAGATGATGACAATGGTGAGATATCATACTAAAATTTGTGGGATGTAGCCAAAGCAGTAATAAAGGGAAATTTTATATCCTTAGAGGCTTACTTGAACAAAATAGAGAAAGAGAAGGTCAATGAATTGGGCTTGCAACTTAAAAAGCTAGAAAAAGACCAAATTAAAAAATCCCCAATCAATTACTAAACTTGAAATTCTAAAATTAAAAGGAGAAATTAATAATATTGAAAGTAAAAAAAAACTATTGAACTAATAAATGAAACTAAGAGTTGGTTTTATAAAAAAACCAATAAAATTGATAAACCTCTGGTAAATCTGATTGGAAAAAGGAGAGAGGAAAATCAAATTAGTAGTCTTAAAAATGGAAAGGGAGAACTTTCTACCAATGAAGAGGAAATTAAAGAAATAATAAGGAGTTACTTTGCCCAACTTTACGCCAATAAATTTGATAACCTAAGCAAAATGGTTGACTATCTCCAAAAATATAGGCTTCCCAAATTATCAGAGGAGGAAGTAAATTGCTTAAATACTCCCATTTCAGAAAAAGAAATAGAACAAGCTATTAGTCATCCCTAAAAAAAAATCCCCAGAACCAGATGGATTTACATGTGAATTCTACCAAACATTCAAAGAATAATTATTCCCAATGCTTTATAAACTATTTGAAAAAACAGGGAATGAAGGAGTCCTACCAAATTCCTTTTATGACACAGAAACAGGAGTGAAACAAGTTTGCCCATTATCACCATTACTATTTAATATTGTATTAAAAATGCTACCTTTGGTAATAAGAGCTGAGAAAGAGATTAAAGGAATTAGAATAGGCAATGAGGAAACCAAATTATCACTCTTCACTGATGATATGATGGTATACTTAGAGAACCCCAGACATTCTACTAAAAAGTTATTAGAAATAATGCACAACTTTAGCAAATTTGCTGGTTATAAAATAAATCTACAGAAGTCATCAGCATTCTTATATATCACTAACAAAATCCAACAGTCAGAGTTACAAAGAGAAATCCATTTAATGTAACTACTGATAGTATAAAATATTTAGGAATCTATCTGCCAAGGGAAAATCAGAAACTTTATGAGCAAAACTACAAAACACTTTCCACACAAATTAAGTCTGATATAACCAACTGGAAAAATATTAAATGCTCTTGGATTGGGCAAGCAAATATAATAAATATGACAATACTACCTAAACTAATCTATTTATTTAGCGCTATACCAATCAGACTTCTCAAAAACTATTTTGATGACCTAGAAAAAATAACAACGAAGTTCATATGGAAAAACAAAAGGTCAAGAATTTCAAGGGAATTAATGAAAAAAAAAATCAAATGAAGGCCTAGCTGTACCAGATCTAAAATTATACTATAAAGCAGCAGTTACTAAAACCATCTGGTATTGGCTAAGAAATAGACTAGTTGATCAGTGCAATAGGTTAGGTTCAAAGGACAAAAGAGCCAATAATTTTAATTATCTAGTGTTTGACAAACCCAAAGACCCCAGTTTCTGGGATAAGAATGCATTATTTGACAAAAATTGCTGGGAAAATTGGAAATTAGTATGGCAGAAACTAGGAATTGACCCACACTTAACACTGTACACCAAGATAAGGTCAAAATGGGTTCATGATCTAGGCATAAAGAATGAGATTATAAATAAATTGGAAGAGCATAGGATAGTTTATCTCTCAGACCTGTGGAAGAGGAAGGAATTTATGGCCAATGAAGAACTAGAGATCACTATTGACTACAAAATAGAAAATTTTGATTATATCAAATTGAAAAGTTTTTGTACAAACAAAACTAATGCAGGCAAGATTAGAAGGGAAACAATAAACTGGGAAAACATTTTTACAGTCAAAGGTTCTGATAAAGGCCTCATTTCCAAAATATATAGAGAATTGACTCTAATTTATGAGAAATCAAGCCATTCTTCAATTGATAAATAGTCAATGGATATGAACAGACATTTTCAGATGATGAAATTAAAACTATTACCACTCATATGAAAGAGTGTTCCAAATCACTATTGATCAGAGAAATGCAAATTAAGACAACTCTGAGATACCACTACACACCTGTCAGATTGGCTAGAATGACAGGGAAAGATAATGGAGGGGATGTGGGAAAACAGAAACACTGATACATTGTTGGTGGAATTCTGAACACATCCAGCCATTCTGGAGAGCAATTTGGAACTATGATCAAAAAGTTACCAAACTGTGTATAATCTTTGACCCAGCAGTGTTTCTACTGGGCTTATATCCCAAAGAGATACTAAAGAAAGGAAAGGGACCTGTATGTGCCAAAATGTTTGTGACAGCCGTTTGTAGCGGCTAGAAGCTGGAAAATGAATGGATGCCCATCAATTGGAGAATGGTTGGGTAAATTGTGGTATATGAATGTTATGGAATATTATTGTTCTGTAAGAAACGACCAGCAGGATGAATACAGAGAGGCTTGGAGAGACTTACATGAACTGATGCTGAGTGAAATGAGCAGAACTAGGAGATCATTATATACCTCAACAACGATACTGTATGAGGATGTATTCTGATGGAAGTGGATTTCTTCGACAAAGAGAAGATCTAGCTCAGTTTCAATTGATCAAACATGGACAGAAGCAGCTACACCCAAAGAAGGAACACTAGGAAGTGAATGTAAACCGCTTGCATTTTTGTTCTTCTTGGGTTATTTATACCTTCTAAATCCAATTCTCCCTGAGCAACAAGAGAACTGTTCGGTTCTGCACACATATATTGTATCCAAGATCTACCATAACCTATTTAACATGTATAGGACTGCTTGCCATCTGGGGGAGGGAGTGGAGGGAGGAAGGGGAAAAATCAGAAAAGAAGTGAGTGCAAGGGATAATGTTGTAAAAAATTACCCTGGCATGGGTTCTGTCAATAAAAAGTTATTTAAAAAAAAAGAGAAAAGATGAGAAGGAAAAATGATATTTTTTGAGCTTAACCAAACAGAAGGATGAAAATGGATTGATAATAAAAGATTTCTAGAGCATTTAATATGCCACTTCCCCTTAACAATTACCTCAATTTGAATAATTAATTCCTGTAACAAAAGGAAAACATTTAAATAAAACCAATCAACATATCTGTCTCATTTGATGGATCATATAGCAACCCACATAATTGAATACCATTTGTTTTACAGCAGCATTATGAGGCAAAAAATTGAAGTATCATAATCTCCTTTTTTACATATAAGAAAAAACAAATCTTAAAGAAGTTATGTGACTTATTTAGAGTCATACATATAGGAAGTGTGAATTAAAGTTCTTTTTGATTGTATATCAAGTTAAAGAACTTGCAAGTTAAAGAATGCAAAGGCATTATACTATCACTTGATTTAATTATTAGATATTCCTAATTTCTAACATTCAAGTGAGCCCTAATGGGCACAAATTCCAAATCTGGTCTATTTTTAAAGACAACTGATTTTAGTTTTTCCTATGTAGGATTTAAACCAATTCTGGTATTTTGGTGGCTACAATTTTAATATCTTGCTCTCTCCAAGGCAGTTCTAGAAGTTATTGAATGACTATTTTTCAAATGAAAATGGATAATGAAGGTATTATTGTGACTGATGAATTTTCTATGATTTGTAGATGTAAATTCCTGTGTTGATGATTTTTGAAACACTTGATAGTGGCTGGGAATCTGCAAGCAATAAAAATTTAAATGAGACTTCCTTGCTCTTTTATCTTATATTCAAAAAAGATTTGAGTCATCAGGAAGTATCTAAACTCCATTGTTGATTACACTAGCATATATGCACAAAAGTGATGTAAGATATTTGTGCTAATAATAAAAATACAGAATCTGTTTAGGGGGCACCAGTTGAATTGAATAATTCTATATTTTCATTCACACTTAGCTCACATGCCAAGGACAAACAACAAAACAGTATCAACAATCTGGCTCACGTGTCTGAATGAATAGCATGAATACCTACTTATACAATATTTTCCTGTTCATCTCAGTCCCTAGGATTACAACATTTAAAAGATGTCCTGACATCAGCTTTGCATTTCTTTTTGTTGTATATTTGTTTTCTCCCAATTCAGCCCAATTCAGTGAATTCCCTTCACACTTAAAGAAAGACTCATGTTCCAACAAATTGATGGCCTGATATCCCAAATGTATTGGTCTTGACATAAGCAGTGAATAACATCTTCTATCCAAACTCTATACTTTGTTCTTTCACTTATTAGTATTACTGTACTTTTATAATTATAATCTTCTGTTTCCTAGCATCATTTCAGGACTATTTCCCAGAAGAAAAATTTACCTGCTCTAGTCACAAACCATGTTAGCTGGAAATCATGTGCATACTGCTGTCAGAAAATGTAATGCTCTCTTCCTATTGATTTTGTGTTCAGTTTGGAAGATAAGATGGGCTCTGATTCTTATCCATTGGACTTTTCCTTCAGATCCAAAGATAATTAATAGAGAAATATGTATTACGTTTTTATTGTATGGCAGGCATTGGGGATATAAGGAAGGCAGAGCTAATTATTGTCATCAAGAAGCTTTCACGTTCTTGGAAGTCAAGATATAAATTATTGGGCAGAATGTTTTCAACGGAAAACAAATAAATGAACTATGAAGGACAGTGATCATAGATATAGCATAGATGATGTTTATTTGTTTTGGTGAGAAATGCTTTTTCAAGACAACCAGATTATAATTGGTAATCCCTTCCTTCAGGTGAATTGAGTATGAAATGAATTATTAATTATTAATAATAGTTATGGATATGATTTATTAATAAGTAATATAATTTATTATTACAATTAATTACTAATGAATGAAATAAAACAATTATGTCATTTGTAATTTTGGTTTTGCTCTTAACATGCTTAAAGTCAAATAGTTAGTGCGAATCTCTAGAAGGTACATGGGAATAAATATTTAAATTACATTACTATTCTTTTAGTTTAAATTATTCTATGTTTGAAACCAAATTTTTACCTCTCACTGCCCAATTTAGTCATTTATAGAAATAGATACTACCTCATTTGATCATATATGCAAAAGTTGAAGGGACTTCAAAGGTCATCCAATGTGACTTCCCTCATTTTGCAGATTAGAACAATGACACCCTGAATAGTTAGGTGATTTAAGATTACACCTACTCAAGGTCACAGCACAGCTGTAAGATGAATTCAGATCCTTTGAATATAAATGACTTATACTCTCTCCAGAGTTTCCTGATTTTGGAATAGCTAACATAAAATACTAATAATAGGGGAAATCATCTTCAATTTGCAATACCACCTCTGTAGGGGAAAACTTCTCATCTTTCTTTGACTTGCCTAACTAGAAAGACTTAGCACAAAATTTATTTTTCTCTTCCATCTACTATCTTCAATTATTGACTATTTTCTCTTCCAAATGCCTTATAACCTCAAGTGCCAACCCACCAGTTAATATATTAATCATTTAATTGCAATTACTGTGATGTATATGGAAATATGTCTAATATTTGAGAAACTTGCATTCATGTAATTGCTGATAGTTACTAGTTGTATGGTCCTCTGTAAATTACATAACCTTTCTGAATTTTAGTTTCATCATTGTGTACAATTGAAATAACAACTCTCTGCATAAGTTATGACAAAAAGAAAAACTTCATAAGCTTTAAAGCACTAAAAATGTGAATTATCATATAATTTCCCTTTTCATTCTCTCTTTACCTCTATTATTTTTGTCACTATTGACCACTTCTCCAAATTTACTTTATAAATCTTTTGGGAAGCCCACGTATCTTAGAATAGAGAATGGTCTTTGTTGATCTCTCTGTGGTGATGCTTCCCAAAATATTTATATGGAATAGGAAATTTGGCTGGATCTAAGAAAAGTAAAGTCTGGAAAAGTACACAGGAGTCAAATTATAAAAGACTTTAAAGGATAAAGAGAAAATATTTGCTTGTAGGCAATATAGAGCCACTGAAATTTTATATCTAAGGAATAGCTATCTTTCTAGGATTCAGGAATTTAATTTTGATTACTGGGTGGAGTTTGGATTAAAGAGGAAGGGAAATTGAGAAAATAAATTAATTAGAAGGATATTGCAATAGACCAGGTGAGAGATAATGTGTCTCTTGAGTCATTGTGGTATTTGTGTAAATGGAGAAAAAAAATGGAAATAAGCAATGGACATTATGGATGTAGAATAAGTAAGAACTGATTATCAATTGGATAGGTAGAGTAAGAGAGAATGTAGTGTAAGCAATGGCTCAAAGGCTGTGGATAACAACATAGCATTTGCACACTTTCTGTTGTTGTTTGCTTGCATTTTTGTTTTTCTTCTCAGGTTTTTTTTCTTTGTAGATACAATTTTTCTTGTGCAGCAAGATAACTGTAAGCATATGCATACATATATTAGATTTAACTTATATTTTAACATGCATTAGAATACCTGACATCTAGGGGAGGGAGTAGGGGAAAGGAGGGAAAAAATTGGAACAGAAGGTTTTGCAAGGGTCAGTGTTGAAAAATTACCCATGCACATGTTTTGTAAGGAAACAGCTAAAATAAAAAAAATATAGTTAAAAAAGTCTGTGGGTATTGGTCACTGGATGGTTAGTGATGCTCTTGACATGAATAGACAAGTTAAAAAAAGGAGGGGTTTGGTAAAAGAGATATATAATTATATTTTGTACCCACTGAACTTGAAATACTAGTAAAATATTCAGAGGGAACAGTGCAATAGACAAATGATGTGAATTGAGTTCTTTTCAATAGAACTTAAAAGAAATTAATGTTGGATATAGGAAAAAAGAATTGTATAGGACATATTTGAAAGTGTGATTCTACATGATTGGAATGATGATGATACCCTCCACAAAAATAAGTTGTTTTTAGGAGTTTGGGGTTTATAGGATCTGAAATATAAGATAGTATTTTCCACCTTGGGGAATGTTGCTTAAGATGTCTATAGGATATCCAATGGAAAATGTCCAATAGACAATTGATATGGAACCAAGACTTAGGAGAGAAAAAAAATACATCCAGATGGAGATGAATAAGCAAGCAGTTGGTGACTCAGAACTTGTATTTTGGAAGAGAGTCAGAGTAGATCTTTAGTTTGGGGAATCATCTGTGTAGAGACGAGATGATACAACTCATTATATGAGATTGCTAAAGGGGAGACTGGGAAAAGGGGAAAAATATGAAAGCCAAAGAATGAGTCCTAGAGAATATTTCATGATTAATGGGGAGAAGGTAGAGATGCAGCAAAAAGTACAGGGAAGTAGACAGTCTAGCAAAAAGAGAACAACAATAAAAAACCACAGTCATAGAAGCCAGTATATGAAAGATTACAAAGTGGGTTCTACAATATTTTGGGCCTTCACACAAATGGCAAAATGTCACTTACAAACAGAAACATTTGGAAAGCATCACCTTTTTTTAGGGAATACATCTTCAACTTGAACTCTGTGCTGGACCTCTCCTATAAGTCAATAATTCAGTCAATAAGCAAATATTGAGTGTTAACAATTTACTAAATCAGGAATTGTGCTAAGAGCTGGATTTACAAAGAAAGACTAAAACATGATATTTTTCCTTGTGAAACACATTCTAATGAAGAAATAATATACAAACATATTGCCATGGTAGTGGTAAATGCTTTTGTTGAACATATGTCTTCTTTTTTCATGTCTGCTCTTGTTATAAAGATTAAATAATTTTTGAAAAACTTATGTCATATTTTAAAAGAAATTTTTCATAATTTTGGCATAGGTATAGGGGATACTTTGGGAGAAGAGAGCCTTAAAAGTGGCATTTTGTTTTATTGAATGAAATACTTCTTTAAAATCAAGCAAAACAAGCATAGTGAAATCTTATATTTTACACAATCTTTTAGAATTATTTAGCATACTGCAGGATCTCTTTAATTAGTATGAATGCTCCCTACTAATGGATTCATCAAAGATGCCCTTGATGAATATGAAGATTATTTTCATAAAAATATATGCAGTAGAGAAATTAGCCTTATTGATTGATAATTGTTGATGGTCTTTTGATCATTTTGTTTTCATTAATAATTAAAATTGAGGGTTGTTTGTTAATAATTTATCTTACGCTCTTTAAATATCCTGAAAATTAATTCTTTAGTGTTGTCAAAAGAGTGTCATTTCAGGGATAAAGCAAAAAAAAGGAAATTTTTTCAATTAAAAATAAAATTTGACATTTTTTAATAGTTCTATCAGTGAATGACAGAGAGAAATAGATATCTCTTAAATTCTATATAAGACCTTTTTATCTTTTAACCTTTTTGAGATGTATGCCTACCTGTGAGATCTCTGGGGCAACATTATTGAGTGTTTACTCAATTTCTTAGAATAATCCCAAATTGTTTTCTGAAATGATTAAAGTAATTTATACCTCCTCTAACAAAGCATTAGTATGCTCATCTGAAAAAAAAATAATCTATCCTTCAAAGAGCATTTATCAGCACCTACTATTGACTTAATGCTGGACATTAAGACAAATAAACAGATGAAAATCTCTTCTTTCAAGGAAATTAAATCCTGGGTTATATATAAACATCAGTTAAATACAATGGAATAGAACTGAAAGATTAGGAGATAATGAAGATGTCCAAGACTGAAAGAAATAGGGAGAAGGCATGTTGGGAGACAAGGTTCTTTGTTGACATAAAAAGTGAAAGGGGAGCATGGAAGACTTGAAAAAAGAATAGAAAGTTTGCAATAATTATTGTTGGATATGACAGAGTAAATTAGGGAAGGACAGAATACTTCCCATTAAATTCTTCAAATGAAATTTGTTATAAAACCATTTGGGAAAGTTCTTACACTTTCCATGTAAAATGGAACTTGATTAAGAGTAAAGAATTTGAATGATGTCTACTAGTGTGAGACTGGATTGGGGAGGGGAAAGGTTAAACTTGAGATTTTTTCAAGGTGTGAATGGGAAAAGGGACAGAAGGGTTTAAGATATTGTGTGGTTCAAGAAGCCAAATAGAAGGTCAAGAATACAAAAGGAAGAAAGTGAAATGAGATCATGGATGATGAACTAGAAGAACAGGGATGGAGCGGGGGAGTAGAAGTTCCTTTGAGGACAAAGATTAAGTTTAGGAAAAGTGAGGTAGAGGAAGTTATGGAAAGAGAGGAAGTTAGGTCAAAAAGCAGAAATAAAAAGTTTAGTATCTCATGGAAGTAGCATAGTTCTAGGTAATTTGAAATGGAATAAAGACATGGGGCATAAAAGTTTAATGGACTGATGACTTGAAGGGAAGGAAACTGGAGAAGATAACAGCCTAAATATTGACTCATCCATACAGGAAAATAGGCGTAAAAATGGAGACAAAGCATATGACTCAGATATTGAACTTATTTTGAGAAAAGAGATAGAATGGCATAGCAACTGGTAAATGACCATAATAAGAATCTGGAATGTCTATGACAAACTGGTGGACAACACCCCCAAAAATGTCATTTCTGACTATAAGAGAAGGGAAAAAAAAGATCTGGAAAGGATTTTAAGAAACAAGGACTAAGTTTATTTATTCTCCTGATGGGATATTTCTGGGAAGGAAGGTGGTATAAGAAGAGAACCTAGTACTGTAGAGGGAAAATAGGTATGTTTTATCGTGCATGGCAAGTAAGTTGTCCTTTAATACAAGTAAATGTAAAGAGTGTGAGGAGATGAGATCTAGGAAGAAGAAAAGTTTGTTGAGGGGATTCTAGAAGGCACAATAAAAGAAGAGAATAAGTGACTAAAAAGTATGGAGGTATAATATTTGTCAGAATGAGGAAGAAATTGAAGATTTGTCAAGGAAAAGAGGGTTGCTCACAGAAGGAAGATTAGGTCAAGAATCTGTGTAACCAGAGGTTTTGATCAAACCATATTTGAAACCTGTAGCAGATATATTTCATCAGAAGATGAAGAGTAATATCACATATCAAGATGTCTGGAATGTTAGGCCTTGTGTCCAAGGCTTTAATTATTCCTAAGTTCTGTTTTCCAGAATTTATGTTAGAACAGTTGATGGCTTTACCTCAGAAGGCCTAAGATACTATTATTTTGAAAGAGATCAGTGAATTAGGCAGAATGCATACTGATGCTGAAGGTTCCTAGATGAGAGTCTCCAAATTCAGTCACAGAGATAGCCCTATTCTCCCAGGCCTAATGATGAAAATTGCTAAACTAATTAATTCAGAATGATTAGTGATTGGCTGAGCTGGTAGTTTTTTGATGTTTTTTGATACAGATGAGAATAAGTTCAGGCTCAGTATGTTTGAATATGTTTTAGGGAGAAAAGGCTTAAGAAGGATCAAGACTGAGGTATCCATATCTACTACTTGAATGATGTCATTTCTGCTTTTGGGTTTAAAATATTGGAAGGAAGCAAAAGTAATTGTTCCATGAGATGTGAAGGGAAAGCGTTATATTGAAAGGAATGATCAAGGAAGATATAGAAAAAGGTACCATTTGAAAGGGATAAATAGAAAATACTTTATAGGCAAAGATAACATTATACGACTCTAAAAGTCTAGACATTTGTTGCTAGTCTAATGGGAAAGACAACACAGAAGCTGAAAATTAGCAAGGAGGGGATGAATATGGTAGCCTAAGTGGACGCAATCTACACTGGATTCTGGAGAAGATCAAAGGAATATATCCAAATGAGAAATGATGATATGGCTGACTTTGGCATTTTAGATGTGGCTTAGTTCTTGTTCTTGTTCTTTTGTTGTTATTGCTTTTGTTTATTTGTTTTGGTTACTGTTGTTGATGATGATGAAGTTTCTATTCAAATTTCCTTTCTCTGCTTAGAACTATGCTATAGGGATGGGTTAAAAGTAAAAGATATAACCCATTCGAGAAGTCTAGCTGGGAGGCTTGGCCAACACATATGACATATGACTGAGCAATAAAATACAGAGAAAGAAGATCGATATGGGCTGGCATTCCTTGGAGAACAAATTAAGAGAAGCTAATATTACTGGAAACATAAAGACACACAAATCTAGAATATAATAATGACAAAATTAACCACATTAGGAAGTATATTTCTCTTTTACTTTTTAAAGATTTCTTACAAAGGCCACATTAATTGAAAAAGAAAGAAATTTTAGAAAGTGCCACTTGTGTGAATTATGAATACCGCCACTTCTCTGCTTATTAAATTCTTGAGTGTCTTTTAATGCTTATCTCAAATGCCATCTTTTCCTTGAAATTTTTCCTTCCCACTGATTAATAAAAACTTTCACCCTTAGATCTCAAAAAGGCACTGCCATATATCTTTTCTTATACAGTGGCCTCTAAACTGAGCACTGATACCACCAAACTTTTTTATCATGTACCTTTAAATAAATTATACAGTATATACTACTATATTAATAATTATTAACATAATAAAACTTTTTTTTTACTATTTGAAAAGGACATGATAAAGTTTTTGAGCCTAAAATGAATTAATATATGAATGTAAATCATTTAATAAACTTCCTGTAAAGCACTGTATGTATGGCAAAGATTAAAGAATATTTCTATATTTCCTTCTCTGATTTCTTGTTACCCCTACGATAATTAGAATGAAATTATCTTTGAGGGTGGAGCCTGGCTTTTGCATTAATATACTCAGTGTTTAGCATTGTGCTAACCATGTCAACATAGCTCCAGCCCCAACAAACCAGAAATAAGCCTCAGATTGACTAAATCAGGGGCAACAGTGACAGTTTCCAGTCCACTCAATGCACAGACAACTTAAAAGGTTGGCAGAAAAGGTTTGTCATACCAGGGTAAGAGTGGAGCACAATCCAGCACAAAGACCAGGAGCAAGCTTGGGAGCCACTGAATAATTAGAGGTAGTTGTGACTTCTAGAACTGATCCAATAAATGACAAATATATAAAGACAAATATATAAGAGCTGAGAAAGAGATTAAAGGAATAAGAATAGGCAATGAGAAAACCAAATTATCACTCTTCACTGATGATATGATGGTATACTTAGAGAACCCCAGACATTCTACTAAAAAGTTATTAGAAATAATCCACAACTTTAGCAAACTTGCTGGTTATAAAATAAACCTACAGAAGTTATCAGCATTCTTATATATCATTGACAAAATCCAACAGTCAGAGTTACAAAGAGAAATTCCATTTAAAGTAACTACTGATAGTATAAAATATTTAGGAACCTATCTGCCAAGGGAAAATCAGAAACTTTATGAGCAAAACTACAAAACACTCTCCACACAAATTAAGTCTGATCTAAACAACTGGAAAAATATTAAATACTCTTGGATTGGGCAAGCAAATATAATAAAGATGAGAATACTTCCTAAATTAATCTATTTATTTAGCGCTATACTAATCAGACTTCCCAAAAACTATTTTGATGACCTAGAAAAAATAACAACAAAGTTCATATGGAAAAACAAAAGGTCAAGAATTTCAAGGGAGTAAATGAAAAAAAAATCAAATGAAAGTGGCCTAGCTGTACCAGATCTAAAATTATACTATAAAGCAACAGTTACTAAAACCATCTGGTATTGGCTAAGAAATAGACTAGTTGATCAGGTTAGGTTCAAAGGACAAAACAGCCAATAACTTTAATTATCTAGTGTTTGACAAACCCAAAGACCCCAGTTTTTGGGATAAGAATGCATTATTTGACAAAAATTGCTGGGAAAATTGGAAATTAGTATGGCAGAAACTAGGAATTGACCCACACTTAACACCGTACACCAAGATAAGGTCAAAATGAGTTCATGATCTAGGCATAAAGAATGAGATTATAAATAAATTGGAATAACATAGGATAGTTTATCTCTCAGACCTGTGGAAGAGGAAGGAATTTATGGCCAAAGAAGAACTAGAGATCACTATTGACTACAAAATAGAAAATTTTGATTATATCAAATTGAAAAGTTTTTGTACAAACAAAACTAATGCAGGCAAGATTAGAAGGGAAACAATAAACTGGGAAAACATTTTTACAGTCAAAGGTTCTGATAAAGGCCTCATTTCCAAAATATATAGAGAAATGATTCTAATTTATAAGAAATCAAGCCATTCTCCAATTTATAAATAGTCAAAGGATATGAACAGACAATTCTCAGATGAAGAAATTGAAACTGTTTCTAGCCTTATGAAAAGATGCTCCAAGCCATTATTAATCAGAGAAATGAAAATTCAGACAACTCTGAGACACCACTACACACCTGTCAGATTGGCTAGAATGACAGGGAAAGATAATGGAGGGGATGTGGGAAAGCAGAAACACTGATACATTGTTGGTGGAATTGTGAACACATCCAGCCATTCTGGAGAGCAATTTGGAACTATGCTCAAAAAGTTATCAAACTGTGTATAACCTTTGACCCAGCAGTGTTTCTACTGGGCTTATACCCCAAAGAGATACTAAAGAAGGGAAAGGGACCTGTATGTGCCAAAATGTTTGTGGCAGCCCTGTTTGTAGCAGCTAGAAGCTGGAAAATGAACGGATGCCCATCAATTGGAGAATGGTTGAATAAATTGTGGTATATGGATGTTATGGAATATTATTGTTCTGTAAGAAATGACCAGCAGGATGAATACAGAGAGGATTAGCGAGACTTATATGAACTAATGCTGAATGAAATGAGCAGAACCAGGAGATCATTATATACCTTAACAATGCTACTGTATGAGGATGTATTCTGATGGAAGTGGATTTCTTCGACAAAGAGAAGATCTAACTGAGTTTCAGTTGATCAAGGATGGACAGAAGCAGCTACACCCAAAGAAGGAACACTAGGAAGTGAATGTAAGCCACTTGCATTTTTGTTCTGTTGTTCTGTTTTGTTCTGTTTTGTTCTGTTGTTCTGTTGTTTTGTTGTTATAGGACTGCTTGCCATCTGGGGCAGGGGGTGGAGCGAGGGAGGGGAAAAATCAGAACAGAAGTGAGTGCAAGGGATAATGTAAAAAATTACGTGCCATGGGTTCTGTCAATAAAAAGTTATTTTAAAAAAAGTCAAGTAACATCCTGGGAAAATGAGCAAACACCAGTAAAGCATTTTAACCACAGAAGGTTGCTAACATCTCAAGAAAGATGTAAAAGCTTACTAAGAAAAAGAAGTCAGAGCTCCTCCATACAGAATCTCTATGAAAAATATAATTTCATCTCATGGTGTGGAAGAGCTCAAAAAGGATTTTGAAAATCTAATAAGAGAATTAAAAGAAACATTGGCAAGAGAAAAGAGAGTGATGAAAGAAAATAATGAAAAAAGATAACAGCTTGGTAAAGGAGCCACACAAAATGCTGAATACCTTAAAAACAGACTAGGCTAAATGGTAAAGGAAGTACAAAAAGCAAGAGAGAAGAAGAATGCCTTAAAAAGCAGAATTGGCCAAATGGAAAGAGAGGCACAAAGTTCACTGAAGGAAAACCAATCCTTAAAAAAGTGGAATTGAGATTTCAGGGGTAGAGACAAGATGATTCAGTGAAGCCAGGATGCTGCTTGAACTCTCCGTTTCTTTCAAAAATCAAATGAAACTAAGCACCTAAATTTGCTTTCAAAACAAAATGAAGCCACTCTCTAGTGCACAATAGATTGGAAAAACTTCCAAAAAGATCAGTCTCAGTGGGTGAAAAGGATGTTCAAGCCAGCTCAGACAGACTCTGGGAAAGCTGGTGAGAAAGTTTTCATCATAGCAAATTAGCAACTGAGACACTGTCTTGGCTCAGTAGAGTAACAAATCCGTGGGGCATTCTCCAGTTTCAGCTCAGAAGGTAATGTCTAGGAAACCAGATTCTTTCCTGAACAGAGAAGGCAAAACTATCTCGTGAAAACACAATGGATCACTGTGCTCAAAACCAAGGTTTAGAGCTGCACAGGAAGCTTAGGATAGCGTCCACTTTGCCCCAAGAGCCAATCTCAACCCTAAAAGTAAAAAAAAAAAAAAAAAAAAAAAAAAAAGAGTAAATATCAAAAGAAAAGGAAAGAAAATGAGCAAGCTGAAGAGTACTTGATCATATAAAGTTACTATGGTGATAGAAAAAAACAAAACACCAACTCAGATGAGGACAAATTGCAGAAAGGAAATTTCAAAGAATGAAATGGATTGGTCTCAAGCCCAAAGAAGCTTTTTGGAAGTGTTAATAAAAGATTTTAAAAGTCAAATAAGAGTGGTAAGTCCTCTCTCTAGGTATAGATGGCTCTCATTATCACAAGATCATTGGAACTGGATGAATCATGTCATTTTTGAGAAGAGCTACATCCATCAGAATTGATCATCATATAATTTTGCTGTTGCCATATACAATCATCTCCTGGTTCTGCTCATTTCATTTATCATTGGCTCATGTAAGCTTCTCTGAACTCATCCTGGTGATAGTTTCTCATAGAATAATAATATTCCATAACATTCATATACCATAACTTATTCAACCATTTTCCAACTGATGGACATCCACTCAGTTTTCAATTTCTTGTGACTACTAAAAGGGCTGCCACAAACATTTTTGTACATGTGGGTCCCTTTCCTTCCTTTAAGATCTCTTTGGGATTTAGACCCAGTAGAAACCCTGCTGCATCAAAGGGATATGCACAGTTTGATAACCCTTTGAGCATAGTTCCAAATTGCTCTCCAGAACAGTTGAATCAGTTCACAGTTCCACCAACAATGTATTAGTGTCCCAGTTTTCCACATGCCCTTCAATGTTCAGTATTATCTTTCATCTAAAGTATTTCAGTATTATCTGTCATCTTAAGCAATCTGAGAGGTGTGTAGTGCCTCAGAGTTGTTTTAATTTACATTTATTTGATCAATAGTGATTTAGAGCACCTTTTCATATGATCAGAAATGTTTTCAATTTCTTCATTTGAAAATTGTCTGTTCATGTCCTTTGACCATTTATCAGTTGGAGAATGGCTTGAATTCTTATAACTTTAAGTCTCTATATAATTTAAAATTGACGTCCTTATCAAAACCCTTGATTGTAAAAACGTTTTCTCAATGTATTGCTTCCCTTCTAATTTTGTCTGCATTAGTTTTGCTTGTACAAAAACTTTTTAAATCATTATAATCACAATTATCTATTTTGTTTTCAATAATGAGCTCCAGTTCTTCTTTGGTTACAAATTCCTTTCTTCTCCATAGATCTTAGAGATAACCTATCCTATGTTCTTCTAATTTGCTTATAATATCCCTTTATAAATAATCTAATTATTAATAAATGTGTGATCAAATAACAAATCACAGAAACAATCTGTAGTTTCATCCAAGAGAATGACAATAATGAGATAACATATCAAAACCTGTGAAATATTATATTATATATATATAATTATATATATGTATATAATTATATATTGTATGGGAATATTATAACCAAATTCCAGAGCTCCCAGGTCAAGGAAAAAATATTGCAAGCACTCCTCAGAAAGAACCAATTCAAGTATAATGGAGCCACAGGTGGGATAACACATGGTTTAGTAACTTCCCTTCAGGGAAAAAAAAATCATATAAAATGAAATAAAGGATTTTCTAGTATTCCTGATGAAAAGACCAGAGCTGAATGGAAAATTTGACTTTCAAATATAAGATTCTAGAGAAACAAAAAAAGGAAAAACAAGAAAGGGAATCATAAGGGATTTAAATACCTGGGGCTTTTTGCATTCCTATACAGGCAGACCATACTTGTAACTTATAAGAACTTTCTCATACTTTGGGCAATTAGGAATATATATAAACAGGACAAAGGTATTGAATGTGAAGGGATGATATCTATAAAAGGGGGGATTAAGGAATATTAAGGGGAGTTAGAGGAATGTATTGGGAGAGAGGGAAAGAGAGATGCAGAATGTAATAAATTATCAAAATCACAAGAAAAAAAAAACTTTTACAGTGGAAGGGAAAATGGGGGACAAATAACATACACATTAAATTGAATAACTAAATCTAGGTTACCAGATAGTAACATAGAAGAAGAAAGGAATAATAGAAGTGATATGTCTGTTAAAAGGGAGTGTAGACTGGGGCAAGGGATAGTCAGAAGCAAAATACTTTTGAGGACAGACAGGGTAAAAAGGAAAGAGAAAATGCAATAAAGGGGGGAAATATAATTAGCAAGAGTAATTGTAAAAAAAAATGGAGCTGTTTTTCTGAGAAAGTCCTTATTTCTCAAACATAAAGAGAACTGATTCAAATTTATAAAAATAAAAGTCATTCCCCAATTGAGAAATAATCAAAAGGTATGAAAAGCTGTCCAATGAAGTAATCAGAAGTATGTATAGCCATATGAAAATAAAGCTCCAACTCAATATTGATTGGAAAATAAATATTAAGACAGTTCTAACCTATTAGATTAGCTAAAAGGACAAAAGAGGAAAATGCAAATGGAGACAATGTGAGAAAAATAGGGTATTGATGCGTTGTTGGCAGAGTTGTGCCATTTTCTCAGCAATTTGAAATTATGGCCAAAGGGGTATAAAACTATACATACTCTTTGACTTATGAATACCACTACTATATCTGCATCCCAAAAGAGATGAAAAACAAAAAGGAAAAGGATCCATATGATCAAAAAGTATTTATAGTAGCTTTTTCCTGGTGGTGAAGAATTAAAAATTGAAGTGCCCATCACTTGGGGAATGACTGAACAACTTGTGGTATGTGTTTATGATGGAATGGTCTTATGTTATAAGAACTGATGATGTTCTTAGAAAAACCTGGAAAGACTTCCATGAGCTGATGCAATCATGAAACAAAAGTGGAATATGCCAGGTACAAAGTAACAGCAGTGTTGTAAGATAATCAGCTGTGAATGATATAACATTGTTAGCAATACAATGATCCAAGATAACTACAAGGAATTTCCAAAAAATGCTATCCATACCTAGAGTAAGAACTAGTATTGTCTGGATACAGATTGCACCATACTTTTTTAACTTTATTTTTATTGCAGTTATTTTTGTTTATACTTTCTTTCACAATATTATGGAAATGTTTTGCATGACTGCACGTGTATAATCAATATCAAATTGCTTGCCTTCTCAATGGGGGGTGGGTTGGGAAGGAAAGAGGGGAAAGAATATGGAACTCAAAGTTTAAAAAATGAATATTAAAATTGTTTTTACATATAACTGGGGATATGAACCAATCTTCTTTTTAAAAAGGTGTATATCTGTCTATATATAGGTGTGTGCCCCTGTGTCTGTGTATATCTGTGGAATAATGAATCAAACTTATTGATATATCTACTATGTCTGACAGCATATGTGATGTTCTATAATATAGCAAATCATCTATTTGACAAAAAAATGTGTTTTATCATCTGTTCTTTGGGATTGAGGTGTTTGAGTTAAATCTGCATTCACATGTTTCCAATGTGTTCATTTTCACTATTAAAGTCATTATGTATTGATTTACTGAATCCTTTCCTTTGTTCTGTATTGTCTTCCTATTTTTCCTTTAAGTTCTCCATAGCTATTGTTTTTATGTTACAATAATATTCCATTATATTCCAGCTTTATTGAGCCACAATTATGTGTTCACTAGTCCCTCATTTATTGGGTATTAAAAATACTGCTATGGATATGTTGGTGTACATGAAACATTGCCTTTTGTCTTTGACCTTCTTTTAATATATGACTAATACTGGTGTTACTAGACAAAAGATAGTGAACAATTTAACAAATGTCATAATTTCACATTGTCTATGGAATATTATATTGTCTGTTATTTATCGTGATTCTTTTGTCAATCTGGTGATACTTAAAGGCCCCCTCTCAGAATTATATTTTTAAAATCAAATAAACAAGATCACAAAGAAAATTATCTTGAAATACAATGATCAATTATATATGTATGTATGTGCATGCGTAGATGTCACATATATGTATATGTGTATACACACACGCACACACATATATATATATATATATATATAAATATATTTACATGTATGTATAATATATCATGATCAACAGATTAAGAATTTCTGGGTTAGACCAATTATCAACCCCATCAACAATAAATACTTTGTCTCTCCCTTACAATAGGTATTTCTATCTTTTATTATCTTGACAAATTGATCACTCGCAGCAATTACAATTTCTATTTCTCTTAGAACATTCATATATGTGATTAATAATTTCCATTATTCTTTTAAAAACTGTACCTATCTATATTGCCTCATTAGGATAATTAGCTGATCGTTTGGTTAGGTCCCTCAGTAGAGAAGTAACCTTGGGGAAATAATTATTATACTTTACATGAAAGATTTGATATGTCCATTGAAAATTTTTTTTTTGAGAGTATTAGAGGATATATATTGAAATATACCTTAAATAAAGCAATACCTCATGGAGAATAAAGGGTTCTCTTTGAATTTTCTCCAATTGGGGATGGTCTAATAGGCTTGGCTTGTTGGCAATCATTTGAAGAATAATATATTTCTGATCCTTTTTAAAGTTGAAACAGCTCTTTCATGTTGGATTCCTAGGAGTTGTTTTAAGTTACCTCAAGGCAGAGGCACTTTGAAGCTGCTTACACTTTCACCTTGGACTCTGAGTTATTAGTTCCTGCTGTAGAATAACAGTCACAAAATCATTTGGCCCAAGAGAGTTACTCTTGTGTTCAAGTGAGAGAAAAATTCCTGAACCCTGTTCTCCTAGATAACATAAGGCAAATTTTCATAATGCTTAGTTATTAGACAGCTTCAAACCAAATCTTTTGTGGAAAGGGAGCTCCTGGTTAGTTACAGCTTCTTGGGGAGAAGAGAATCATGTGGATGGTGCCATACTTAGAAGAGAAATTGGAAGCAACTCACAATATAGGATAGCTAAAAACCTTGATTTTCCTCTAAAATGCTACTGTTTTTCAAATGCTGTAAACTGAAGGGAGTTGCTTCTATAAAAACTCCTGATGTTTCTATAGAAACTTCTAAGATGAATCCAAAAAATTTATAATGTTCTAGAATGTAGATGTAGGACTCATCGCAATCTCAAACTTGTCTAAGAACCTTTCCCTAAACCAAATCTTAGTGTAATGAGTTAGGCTTATTGGAAGGATGGCTGTACACTTATCAGTAACAGGGAAAGTTGGAAGAAGGGAAAATTTTTGGGAAAAGATAATAAACTATGGTCTAGGTATTCTGAATTTTAAATTTCTATAAGACATGCTTTTGAGATATCCAATAAACAAAGACATTGAGAATAAAAGTCAGGAACAAATGGGGAATGGTAAAAATCTTAAAGGGAAAAATGAGAAAAAAGATATAACATTCAACACAACTACATTGTGAAATATTTAAAGAAGTTATTGATTATCAAAAACATTAAATGAATGGAATAGAGGACAGTTATAACAATTCATATAGAAATTTGACTGATGAAAACAAATTGTTATGAAAAGAAAATCAAAAAAGCCAAAGAAGGGGGCAAAATCACTTTAGTGAGCAAACATGACCTACTTGCCAAAGAGTGGTAAATATGGTATCAGACAGAAGGAATATTAGTTCATAATATGAATTCATGTGTAAAATCTTATGGGAGATGATGGAAGATTTTGAGTAGCATCTACATAAAACAACAACAACAACAACAACAACAACAACAACAACAATAAAAAACAGTAGAGGTAATAAAACAATTCAAAGAAAATGTGGCAAAGGATCCAAGTAAGCAAAGGTAGATTCAAAAGAGGATAAAAGTAGAAGAATAATAAATGAAAGATGGAAGAAGTCTAAAGCTTTGTATTGCAAATTCTTTTCAATATTAGTGGTAAACTAAGGAATCAAAGTTCTGGATGGGAATCATCAGGAAATAAAAGAGAAGCAAAACAGCTGACCTAGATCAAGGCTATACAGAAGAGATCTGTGTCAGAGGTTACATAGTAAAGAGTGTAAAGATAAATTTAAACTCAGGATTCAAGGAGAAGGGGAAGATAGCAAGGGAATTGGTATAAAAAATTCAGACTTCATTTCTAACACAAATTTTAAAGATTGTGCTGAAAAAAAAAACAGTAATTATTGATAAGTATTTGGCAAAATTCTCTCTATCCCACAAGTACTACAGGATAAACCAAAAAAATTATGTATATATGTATGTATGCATATATACATCTTTGAGCATATTTGTGTGTGTGTGTGTAAAACAACATCTCTTTCTGGCTCTTGGGTAGACCTCTACTAACTTGGATTAATATAAGAATTATGTTTATATTGAATTGCTACATATTATATAATGTTACAAATTATTATGGAAAATGTTATCACATATACTCTGCATTACATATAATTATATATTGTATAAAATCTTATGTAATTCTACATTATGAACGTAAAATTAATATATAAAATAACTGATATAATTAATCTACATTAATTCAACAGTATAAATAAAGGTCTACCTAGAAATCAGGAAAATCTGAATACAAGGCCTGATTTTGACACATACTGTCTGTGTGGCCATGGATAGGACTCTAACCTCTAAGGTCACATAGACATGTCTATAAGACCACAGTTTCAATGAGTTTTTAAGTCTATATCAGTGCAGGGAATTTCTGCACCTTAAAAAAAAATCACCAATATAATTCCTTCTTCTATTCACATGCACCAAAAAATAAAATAAAATCTTTCCCACTCTCCCATTATGACACAATCTTTTAAAATCAGTCCTTAACCTACTCATTGCCAATAGCATGTTTGTATAGGGTTTCACAATTGAATTCATTATTGTAGCTCTGTCTCTATCTATATACCTATAGATATGTGTGTATGTGTGTGTACACATACACATATGTTCAGAAATTGAACTCCGGAAAAAGCTCATCTAAAGACAGTGACAGTTTCTACTCCTTTTGAAGATAATACAAAAATTGTCTTTGAAGACTGAGGATTTATTTGTCAATGTGTGAAAAAAAAGGCCATCAGCCAGCATTCATGGCAATAATCTATTTTATTAAAGGGACTCAAAGTACTTACTGATTTCCTCATCTTTGTCTCTGAGGTTAATGATCAATAAATAGAATTACTGTACTGTAAATTAAAAAATGAATCATTTTGATGCCAAGGGCAAAAAGACAAGCACACACATACATACACACTCATACCCTATATACCTATATCTATGTGTGTGTATTCAATATTACTCGAACTCTACTATATAATGTTCCCCAATCTGAAAAAAAATAATTTTAATGTTTATGTCTTTATAAAATGAGCTAGCTACCTAATAGATCCAATAATGCATATTCTAAATTCTTTATGTAACTCCTGTTATATGTCATACATTCTAACCCTCTCCCTACCAACCACATATAAAGAATCCACACATACTTTTGGTACTTCTCACTTTTCCTGGGTCATTGTTTCCACCCTAGTGGAATCTGAAGTCAATGTATAACACTCCCCAAGGGATAATCTATTATTTCCTATAGAAGGACTTCATCTCAAAATAGTTTTATTTTCCCAAATGTTGGGGGAGAAATGTCTCATAGAACTATCATTTTTATATGCATCATCAAAAATAACAGCAATGTAATCAGTTCAAAAATCCAATGTCACCATTAATAATCACAATCATAAAATATACAAATCTATTTCCATTCCCAACTACCCTAAGTGAGTAATAAATACAAAGGGACTACTGATGTTAATCAAAGGAATAAAAGAAAGGGCAGCTTTTCTGAACCTCCTCCCTAGTTCTTTCCTTTTGCCCTTGACATCAAAAATGTTTCATTTTTGTCATCTACGAAGCAGTAATTCTATTTGTTAATTATTAACCTGAGATAAAGTTTGGGAAATAGTAAGTATTTTGAATCAGGGACCCTTTATTAAACAGGTTATTGTTATGAATGCTGGCTGATTGGCCTTTTGGTTTTCTTTTCACAACACTGACAAATCAATGCTCAGTCTTCAAAGGCAAATCTAATGTTATCTTCAAAAAGGGTAGACACTGTCATTGTCCTTGGATGGGCTTTGTCTGGAGGTCAAGGTCTGAGCATGTTGTCCATTTTCACCTGCCAGTCTTTAGCTTGAAGGCCAATTATTGCTCAAGAATACATCACATCTATCTCAGATAGCCTCAAGGTTGCAGACAATTGTAAAATGTTTCAAAGCCCATAAAGAATGTTATTCTTCCCCTTTGGCAATCTTGCTCTCAAAAAAGCTATAGAAAGTTATAGGGCTAGAACATTTCTGCCCAAAATTTCTAGTTCAAAAAGTTTTGCTCTCATGACCTGTCAGGCTAAATTCATTATACCTAAATCTAATTTATGGCATAGCAATGCCAATTCACAGGACTCTTTTCTTGGGGTCAGAAAGAAAGAAATATTCTTATATCAATTTATTATGTAACATATTTTAGGAGGTGTTGGTCTATTTTGGACATGCAATGTCTAACAAGATGTTTCTAAGAATTTTTGCTCCATGGGAATAATCCCAAAGTGGCTCTGGAAAATTTTTTATCTTTTGCAAGAAAAGTCTGAGCTTTAGATCTTTCTAATAATTAAGTTTAGGAAAAAAGCAGTATAACCTTGGTGATGTAGCTTTGCTGGTGCAGGAGATAGAAACACACCTCCAAGTTTATTTATTTTCCTTGGGCATAGGCAATATAGATTCAGTTCCCTGATTGGGAGGAAGTGCTAGGAAAGACTATTTGATTATTTCGTAGAGGGTGGTAAGATAGAATCATACCTATGATGCAGGTATGATAGAAATAAGGGGAATTTTAGGTAGAGAAAGATAAAGCTGCCCATAGGACTTTATTGATCTTGATTTTCCTGACTCATTTTTTTAGTCATGTAGGGTTATAAAAATTCCCAGCCATGTAGAGTTTTAGCCTCCGGGACTTGCTTGGGGCTTTAGAACATACCTAGATGACCTACTGTCCAGATGTTTCCAGATGGAGATACAGAAGGGATACATTCAAAGAAATTAAATGAGTTGGGGCAAAGTTAGGACAAAATGTATACATATCTAATAACTTATAAGTGCCTTGTTTCATCTCCGAATCATTGAATGAAAAGAATAATAATAGTGGAGACACACCTCCAACAGACAGGCATATAGAGAAAAGTAGATATGGAGTAGGCATACTGCTATATATCATGGCAAATCATTTTCTCCTCCCTCCCTCCCTCCCTCTCTCCCTCCCTCTCACTCTACCTCCTTCCCTTCCTCCCTCCCTCCTGCCTAAAAGTGACTTTGTGATCCTTCTGGTCCTTATCTACTCTAACATATTATGACTGTGTACAGAAAATAAAAGGATAATGAAATAAGTGACTAAATCCTGATATTGCTGTATAATCAGAGTAATTGTTACTCTTAATTTTTAAAATTTTAAATTATTAATTAAAATTATTGTACATAATTCTAGTAGACATTCCTATCCTTACAAGAAATTACCTTTTGCATATGGATTCTGCTGACAATAATTGTATAAATGATAGCTTATATTTTAATGAGGGAAGATAAAACCTAAAAGAAAAATGAAAAGCAGGAAGTAGGGAAGACAAGAAATAAAGATAATTGGTGAGGGGACATAGTAGAGAAATGCCACAGAATCAGAAATTTCCTCATAAAATTAAGTTTGGCAAATTTCTTATGTGTACTTGGAGATAGAAAATTATTTTAAAATAGATTTTTTTTTAGAATTTTTCTGAATATTTGCAGGCTATTTTATGATCTATCTTAAAGTTTTTCCTTTTTAAAAATAAATCTAAATAAAAACTCTCCTTGTTTTATTTTGGATATTGTTTTTTTTTAAATTGATATTTCATTAATACTGTCTTGAGTTAGACTATAAATCTAGCAATTGAGCAGAAGGGAAATCTCACATTTCTTTTCCTTAGGCAGAGCCTGGAAATGTACGTAATCTTGGGGAAATGCTAAGCTGCAGGCTTGTATGTGCTTTGCATTCCATTAGGAGGGAAGCTGCTAAAGGTATTTTCTCTTTATAAGTGGGATGATGCTGTGATTTAGCCTGTAGGCTTCCCTTGAAAATGGATTTTGAAGGCAGATAAACTGTGTTCCTGGATAAAATATATTCCTGACATGTATTATAAGAGGCTGCTTACTGACCTATTTGAATGTAGTATACACCAGTCCTTATAACACCATCAATTCAACCAAACTGCAAATAGGGCATGTTATTTTCTTTTTAAAAGATTTCAGAGAACTAAAACAAGGAAGGATGGAGAGTTTATCATTAATATCTAAGTCTAGACCTAACAGAACACAAACTCCTGACCTCTGCTAGCTTTCCGGGTAATGGATACTTTGAGGTTATAAGGTATATACAATAAAAGGAGATGGGATAAAGTTAAATCACCCCACTAGGAAGAAATATAGCTATGAATGTATTCCTAATGGAGGATCAGTGTCATTATTAACCTCTACCAATTATAACATATTTTAAAAAGAGAATGTCAGAAAATGATTTCTCCCTACTAGAGATAGTATAAGACTTACTACATGTATTTGATTTATTGAAATTTTACACATTGGGTCTCCCATTTGTGTCAATAAAATTTCCTCATACAATTAAGTCTGACAAATTTCTTATGTGTACTTGGAGATAGAAAATTATTTTAAAATAGTTGCATATTTTGAAATTTTACCTAAATTTCTTCTTAGTCCAACTAAAAATTGACATTTTAAAATTCTCAAATGCAGGGCAAGTATCAAAATATGAAAGTAATTAAATTGTGCACAATCTTGAAATACACCATCTTCCAAGAGATAATTGAATTATTTCTAATAAAAAGAAAAGCATGCCCTTACAAAATTTAGCCAAAAGTCTGGTGAATCTTTTATTAGTCACTCGGAAGGTATTGAATGCCAATCAATAGTCAGTCAACAAGCAATTATTAAATCCTTGTTATTTGCCTGGCACTGTGCAAGCCCTGAGGATTACAAATAAAAACAGAAAGATGAATAATCTCTTCTTTGGAGAAGCTTATATTTTAATGAGTGAAGATAAAACCTAAAAGAAAGATGAAAAACAGGAAGTGGGGAAGGCAAGAAATAAAGATAATTGGTGAGGGGACATAGTAGAGAAATGCCACAGAATCGGAAATGCATCCTGGAGCGAAATGAAGACATGAATGACCCAGGAAATCTTCTTAAAATGAAAATTCTAGGAGCAACAATCCAATCAGAGGAAACGAAATAAAGGATTCTACCAAAGGTAAGAATGTTTAGTTATTAAGTATGTACTATCATACTTCTGTAAAATGAGCTGGATAAAGAAATGGCAAACTATTCTAGTATCATTGCCAATGGGGTCATGAAGAGTCAGACACAACTGAAAAAATGACTTAGCAACAATACAAATATAATATCTCTATGGACCTTAGTTCCCTTTTAAAAAATTGTTATAACACAACTTACCTCATAGGATTGTAGTAAAGAAAATGGATTGTAAATTGTAAATAAGGGCATGCTATATAGCTATTTCTTTGATTACATAGACAAAACAATTAAGCTTAATTGTAGTTCCTAGTTTCTTTCAATAATGGCAAGTTTTTCATAGGGTTTTCCCCAAGTTGATAAAGTCAAAGGTCTGAAACAAAATCTAAAATCATCAAAAATATGTGTGATTTTTAAGATACATGACAAAGCTAAATTGTTTAATACAATCTCTAAGTGATAGAAGAGTTCAGAAGAAGATAAAAGTTTTATAATTTGAAATGTTGACAAAAGTCTTGTGTATCCATTCTCAAATATCCTTGTAGTTTTATTATTGTGGATAACCTGGCCCTTTATATCTCTTAGATACAATAATTTGGAAATGATTCTCTTCATTTTTAACTGTGGGAGTATTTTTTTAGCTTCTCTGGGACTTAGTTTCTTAATTGGTCAAATAAAAGTATTTGGCTCATTAATCTCTAAGATCTAATACAACTCTAACATTCTGTGATTCGATGAGGCTCAAAGGATATTAAGGAAAGATACCAGAATCCCTCAATGGGCTTAATAATCTAAAGCATAAAATAAAAAAGGAAAACAAAGAAGCATCCAAGGGATGACATTGGGAAATAATATGCTTTCTGGAAGAGACCTGGCAGAGGAAATGAGGCTTTAAAGGTCATTTGAAGAGACTGTTGGGATAGGGATGGAGTTTTTGATATAAAATTTCAGTATTTCTTGGAAGATGATCTGACATTGAAGGGGATGATGATGGGCAGATTGTTAATATGTTAAGGAAGGGCAGAATGTTAAGGAGTTCTCTAGATTACATTTCCTGTGGAAGTACTATAGATATATATATATATGTGTACCAGATGATAAAATCAGTGAATTCAGTTTAGGATAATTTGTGATGGACACTGTAACCCTTAGAAATATTTTAGAACTTGAGAGGAAATGATATGTAAAGTTCAATTGTGCATGTGATTTGATGAAAGTAAATGGCACAGCAAGCTGGACTTTAAGTTATGAAGATCTGAGTTCAAATATTTTCTCAGACTCTTTTTATCTATGTGACTTCACACAAGTCATTAAGATTTTCTGTGCATCAGTATTATCATCTGTAAAATAGAAATAATTGCAGCATCTGCCTCACATGTTTGTAAGGACCAAATGAGTAGTATTTGTAAAGCATTTTACAAATCTTAAAGTTCTATATAAATTTTATCTATTATCTGAGCTCAAGGTACAACCTA
This sequence comes from Sarcophilus harrisii, assembly GCF_902635505.1. Taxonomy (NCBI): domain Eukaryota; kingdom Metazoa; phylum Chordata; class Mammalia; order Dasyuromorphia; family Dasyuridae; genus Sarcophilus; species Sarcophilus harrisii. The sequence goes on from NC_045428.1 coordinate 270,859,837, forward strand.
GATCTAGGCCTGACAAAGTACTCTGCTTTTGATTTCCTTTCCTATCATAATGTCTATCAATCACAATCAATAAACATGTATTTATTTAACACCATTCTAGGCACTGAGTTTGGTATCAGGTAAACAAAGGAAAATAAACCAGTTCCTGACATCAAGGAGCTTTTAGTCTATCATAAAAGCTTGATATCATGAGTTAATATAATCTGGATTCTCTTAATCTCTTGAAGAAACTTGAAATTTGGTTTCTTTAATAATTGGGAATCTGTATCATTTCTCTTTATGAGTACCAGTAGTAAGTCTAATGTCACTTTTTATTTCTCAAAAAATGAGCAGGTATTTGGAGACACATAGTCCTTAAGAAAAATATACTCTGATAAAAACCTTCCCTTTTCAGAGTGTCTTTCACTGAACTATTATTTACCCAGGATATTTATTGTCCATTATTCAGCTGTATCTCCATAATCCATGACCCTAGTCAAGGTGAAAAGGACTCTTGAATATCTCATCGTTATAAAATCAAACCACCTATTTTTCTCTATGAAGAAATTCATTTGAAAAAAGATGAGTTCACAAGTAAAAAAAATAGGATGCATGCAATCTTCTGTTTTACCAATTAACATGATTTTCAATTTATGATCCACTGACTTAAGGAAAATCTTTCAGAGGCAGAAGTCCTAAAGAGAAAAAATGATTTTGTTGAAATCTGACAGTCCTGAATCTAACAGCTGCTCTTTCACTATCTCATGAGTAAGAGTCAACATTCTGGGCAAGTAAGAGGTCGTCAATCAAATCTCCTCAGTTAGGAAAGGGATATCAATTCTTTGGAGAATGCTTTTCTTTATGTCTGGGGGGTCCAATGAGAGCTCCTTCAATGTCTTTGGATAACAAACTTGTGAACTATTTGTGTTGGATGCTCTATGTATACACACGTTATGGAATAAAAATAAAAATATGGGATTGACTGAATCATTCTTGTTGCATCCGTTGCTGTGTTTTGCTGATGTGGTTGGTTGCTAGTGCCTGAAGGACAATGCTTTGATATCTGGATGCTGAAATGAGCCACAAAATTGTATACATTATTGTTTTTGATATCAAGCAGCTGCAAGAGCAAAATCACGTAAATGGAATGTGTATCACCATTTTTGCCCCCTGGGGAGGTGCTGAGCAGAGCTGTGCAGAGATTAGGTATCCATCAGCATGCCATTAACAGCTCCAGATGGTGGCTTTTTTTTTCTTTTTTTTTTTTTGCTACAGAGCTTGCCAGGTGTAAGGAGGAAGCTAAAAATAACTTCTCCACAAGACACAATCTGATGGCTAGCAGTCTCTGAAAGGGCAATGCCCGATAATAAGGTACGTGCCCATTTAGTTGAATGATGGTGAAAATTTGACAGGGCAAAATCAAGTTTTTTACAAATGACATGGATGAACTTAGATGAAAAAAAATAAAATTCTTCTGATGTGCTTTGTGTTTATGTATAGTTTTCAGTCCTTGGATATCTTAATAATACTAGATTGTAAACTTCCTTGGGACATGGGATGTTTTTTAATTAAACTCTGTATCTCCCTAAGTAACTACCAAAGGTTTCTGTAAATTGTAGGTACTTGATAAGTACTGGTTACAATAAAGAATAAAGAATAAAGAAGTTACAATATATATTTCCTAACTACAGTATATAAGTCTATAATTTATATTTTTCTCATAATAACTTGTGGGATAGGTAGTAAAACTACTGTCAGTTCCATTTTACAAATGAGGAAACTCATGTTTAGAGATGGTTGATGTATCAGAAGCAGCTGGTGGTTTGATAAATCAACCATTAAGTCAGGAATAAGAAAGGCCTGAATACAAATCCATCCTCTGATACATACTAGCTATTTGCCCTACTAGAGCAAATCACTTAAATTCTATTTCTCTCAGTTTCCTCATCTGAAAAATTGAAGATGAACAGGGTTGTTGTAAGCATCAAAGAAAATAACAATTGTAAAATATTTAGTGCAGTGGGAGGCATATAAAATTGCTATATAAATATTAGTTATTATCAATATCATTATTATTATTATTATTTGATTTTGCTTCCTCAACTATAAAATAAAGGTAATAAAAGCACTTACTTCATAGGTTTTCCATGAAAATCAAATAGGAAAATTTCTGCTTATTCAAGCCATCATTATGTGATGCTGGACAAGTCGTTTATTCTGTGTCCTCCTCAGTTTCTTCAACTAGAAGGTAAAGATAATAAAAACACCTATCTAACCAAAGTTATCTTTGTAAAGCATAGTATTCTACACACAGTAGGTTCTTAATAAATGTTTATGTCCTTTCTTTCCATCCTTTGGCAGAGATCTGCACTGAGATTCTGACAATGACATTTGAAAAAAAGAAAGAGCCTTGAAGTTATTAAAGGGGTGAGTAAAAGACTCATAATTTGCATTTATATAACATTTCAAGATTTGCAAAGTACTTTATAAATATCATCTCATTTGATTCTCAAAAAATCCCTGGGAGGTAGGTGCTGTTACACACATTCTGCTCATGAGACTGAGGAAGCCAGAGATTATGTGACTTGTCCATTTTCACTTAACTCATAAGTGACTGAGTTTACACTTAAACTCGGGTGTTTCTGATTCCAGGTCCAGTACATTGTCAACTGTACCATTTTACTACCTCTATAGGCAGCTGAGCCAGTCTGAGACCAACTTAATTTTGGAAAAAAATAGCCTTCTTAACCTTTCAGATCACTTTCCTTTTTCTGTGACTCTCTCATCCATCTTGGTCACCCAGTGCTCTTCTAAGCAAAGAATTTGATCAGCCATCTGTACCTTGGAATGTATGAGAATGAAAAGGTGTTTGTATTTTTAAGTTTTCTTCTAGTGTGGAATGAAAAGCTTTGCCCTATGAAAGGAATTTAGAATATTAAGGAATAGATCACAGAGGACTTTAAAAAAACATATTTCATACCCAATAAACAAACCCAATAAAAATTCTGCATAAACCAAAGATTTTCTTTCCCCCAAAGATTGCTAGATTATGGCTTCATTTAATGAAAGATGCTTGAACACAAAAAGTAGAGCCATTTTGGCACAAAAAGAGAGCCTAGAATATGCTTTAGCAGATCTGATGGTTTTTGTCCTTAGGAATATTCTCCTTTAAAAATAGTCATGAGTTCTAATACACAGGATGACATTTTTTGAAAGAGTACAGATCTTAACAGCAGGAGAATTAGATTTATTTTTGAGTAGTTACTTTTACTTCTCTGAGAACACATCTTTAAAATGGGGATAATACAATATGTTCTTTTTGTTGTTATTGTTCAAAAATTTCTAAATTCATGTGATCCCTTTTGAGATTTTTTTTTGGCAAATATAATGGAGGTGTGTAATATTTCCTTCTCCAACTCACTTTACAAATATGGAAACTGAGGCAAATGGGGTTAAATAACTTTACAGGAATACATAGCTAGGAAATGTCTGAGACCAGGTTTGAACTCAGAAAGTTGAGTCTTCCTGATTCCAAGTACAGTGTTCTGTCCGCTATACCACCTAGCTGCTCCAACTTCTATTAAATTCATGGAGTTTGGGTAAAAATCAAAAGGGATTCTGTATGTGAAACATATTTGTAAACTGTAACTCATTATATAAATATATAAATATCAGCTGTAATTCAACAAATGTTTACCAAACATTGTATTTAACATATAAAAGGCACAGCTAGCTGCTGAAGGAGTTGCAGAGATGAATTAGACAAGATCCCTGCTGTTTGCCTTTGCTTGGAGATAGCTGATTGATTTGAGAAAGGAAGAGACAAAAAGAAAAGATTTGAGTTGAATCAACAGTTATTGGGCTTCCAAAGCAGGGGAGATTGATTGTGACAATTCAGGGCTCTTCTACCAGTCAAAGTTTGTTTAGGGGTAGAGAACTGATGAGAAAAGATGTATGGTATTGTAAATGGGAGAAATAGGCACAAGATGTACTTAGGGTTTCAGACATTGTATAAACGAATCTATCATCGATCATCAGTCCAGATGAATGGAGGCAATTATTTTTCTTTGTGCATAGGAATTCTCATTCATACATACATGCATACACGCATACACACACACACATACACACACACATATATATGTATATATATATATATATGTATATATATATACAGTTCTGTATTTGACTCTCTGTTTATGACTATCAGGCAAAGGATAAATCACTGATTTATCAGGAACTTTAAGGCATGAAGTCCAGTAAACAGTTTAAATTGAAGAGATATTCCATGTAAATGATAAATGATGGAATCCTCTGGATTTTTCTGTTTCTGGATGATATTATCCAGTTTGCCAAAAGCCCCAGAAACCTGGAGAGTCAATTAAATAAGATCCACAGTAAATATAGAGTTTGACCTAACTATTCTTTGAGAAAAATTAAGTTGATAAATTTTTATTGTCCAAAACAGGATATACAGTTGAATGGGCAGAATTGCTCTATCAGTAGACGTGTATGTATACACATACAAACACACACATGTATACATACACATGTGTATCTTACTCATCTTATATAGTAATAATATGAACATATTGTTTTATCAAATGATTGATATATTATACTACACTATATAAATATGCATACATTTATATAAATATATAGATATGCAGATCTCTATGTGTGTGTGTGTGTGTGTGTGTGTGATAGGCTATATAGGCAACGACTTGGTCCCAGAAATAAAAAAAAGACAGTAGTTAGATGGCTTTTGGAAAATTGGACAACTCTTCTGCTCAAAAACCTCAAGCTTTTTCTCTGAAATGAAGATCCAACTTTCTCCCTCTTTTTAAATACTAATAATCTCTTTTCAGTGATGGTGTTTGGCTACAAAGAAATTCTACTTTCTCAGAAGATCTCAAGTTAGTAATCACAGAAAGACATGTAGTATTCATCACTATCACAAATGAGGTAATATAAAGAAGTAGAACTGTGTCATAAAAGAAATGTATAATTAAAAAAAAAAAAGATAGACCAGTCACACAATGTCCTAGGAGAAGTTGATAAGATAATATCAGGTCATTCCATAGTTAATCAAAAATATTTATTTAGTCATAATAGGAAGATATTTAACAAGGATAGGTATTGAAGACATTCTGTGTTGGTTTAACAAAACAAAGCCCCAGCTCACAGCCCAGCAGACCGGAGGGGGTTGGGGTGTGATCTCAGCCATCTCTGCGGGGAGAGCTTCACCACAGGATTGGATACTTTGCTCTGGCATCAAGTCAGTAGCCCAGCAGAGAAGCTAAAATACCGGGGTGAAGAATACAACCCCAAAAAGCTGGAGTTCCTTGAGACCGGCCACCCCTCCCCCACAGCATCTCAGCACGCTCTCAGAGTCTCAGAGCACAGGTGCAGCACAGTCCTGCTAGTGCCTCGCTGCTGCCCCCGCAGTCTGTAGAGGAAGCTCGGTAATGCCACCCAGCCCCTCCCCAAAAAAAAAGCAGATTCCATTTGTGGTTTTTTCCTTTTTTTCTTTGCTTAGTTTGTCTCTGATTCTTCTCTGACAAAATGAGCAAAAAGTTAAAAAGGACTTTAACGATTGACAGCTTTTATACAGACAGAGAACAGACTCTAAACCTTGAGGAGACTAAAACCAGATTATCTTCAGGTGAATCCCCCCAGGAGGAGATCATCTGTTCCTCAGCACAGATGAATCTCATAGAAGAAATTAAAAAGGCTCTCACAAGAGAGCTACAAGAAAATGGGAAAAGGAGAGGAGGCTTGGCAAGAGAGTCTGGAGAAGTCATCCCACTCACTTAAAGACAGAATGGATAAAGAAATAAAATCCTTGAAAAATAGGGTTAGTGAACTGGAAACAGAAAATAGCTCACTAAAGAATAAAATGGGTGAAATGGAAAAACATTCCATAGAACAACTTGGACAATTAGAAAAAGATATAAAAAAGTGAGTGAAGAAAACACTTCACTGAAAATAGAATAGAACAAATGGAATTGAATGACTCGAGGAGACAAGAAGAATCAGTCAAGCAAGACCAAAAACCAAACAATGGAGAAAATGTGAAATTCCTTCTGGTAGAAACAACAGACCTGGAAAACAGGTCTGGGAGAGACAATCTGAGAATCATTGGACTCCCAGAAAAATACGATGAAAAAAAGAGCCTGGACACTATTTTCCAGGAAATTATCAAAGAAAACTGCCCAGAAGTCATAGAAACAGAGGGTAAAATAGACTTTGAAAGGATTCACTGATCACCCACTGAAAGGGATCCTAAAATCAAAACACCAAGAAATATAGTGGCCAAATGCCAGAAACCTCAAAGGAAGGAAAAAATAATCCAAGCGGCTAGAAAACCCAATTCAAATATAGAGGAGTCACAATAAGGATCACCCAAGGTCTAGCAGCATCCACATTAAAAGATCGAAGGGCCTGGAATATGATATTCCAAAAGGCTAAGGAACTGGGTATGCAACCAAAAATAACTTATCCAGCCAGAATGAGCATCTTTTCCAGGGAAGATGATGATCATTCAACGAAATAAGTGAATTTCACCTATTTTTGGTGAAAACCAGAACTTAACAAGAAGTTTGATCTGCAAATATAGAACTCAAGAAAAACCTAAAAGGTAAAAAAGAAATCTTGGGAACTATATTTATGCTGTAAAGATGTATAAAAATACATGTATACCTTGTTCTAGAAATCAGAGGTGGAAAAGGACATTGTATCAGAAAAAGGGTAAAGTGGGGTACTATATCTCACAAAGAGGCAAAGGAAACCTATTATATCTGAGAGAAAGAATGGAGGGGGATGAATATAGTGGGTATTTTACTGCCATAAGAATTGACTTTAAGAGAAAAAAGTTTAGAGATATTCAATATATGGTGAAACTTCTCCCATCTTATTGAAAAGTTAGAAGGGAAAAGTGAAAAGGGAAGGAATAAGCTAAGCAGAAGGAAATACAGAAACTGAGAGGGAAAGGAGTAAGATAGGGGAAGGAACTCTAAGGTGGGGAGGAGGATACTAAAAAGGGAGGGCTGTGAGAAGCAAGTGGTGCTCACAAGTTTAATATTGGGAAGGGGGGTAAGGGGGAAAGAAGGGAGAAAAGCATAAATAGGGGTTAACTAGATAGCAAGTAATACAGAATTGGTAATTTTAACCATAAATGTGAATGGGGTAAACTCCCCCATAAAGAGGAAGCGATTAGCAGAATGGATTATAAGCCAGAATCCTACAATATGTTGCATATAGGAAACACACCTGAAGCAGGGAGATACATGCAGAATAAAGGTAAAAGAATGGAGCAAAATCTACTATGCTTCAGGTGAAGTCAAAAAAGCAGGGGTAGCCAACCTATTCTCAGATCAAGCAAAAACAAAAATTGATCTAATTAAAAGAAATAAGGAAGGGCACTATATCTTGCTAAAGGGTAGCATAAATAATGAAGGAATATCAATATTAAACATATATGCACCAAGTGGTGTAGCATCTAAATTCTTAAAAGAGAAATTAAGAGAGCTGCAAGAAGAAATAGATAGCAAAACTATAATAGTGGGAGATCTCAACCTTGCACTCTCAGAATTAGATAAATCAAATCACAAAATAAATAAGAAAGAAGTCAAAGAGGAAAATAGAAAAGTTAGATATGATAGACCTCTGGAGAAAACAAATTGGAGACAGAAAGGAGTATACTTTCTTTTCAGCAGTTCATGGAACCTATACAAAAATAGACCATATATTAGGACATAAAAACCTCAAACTCAAATGCAGTAAGGCAGAAATAGTGAATGCATCCTTTTCAGACCACAATGCAATAAAAATTACACTCAACAAAAAGCCAGGGGAAAGTAGACCAAAAAATAATTGGAAACTAAATAATCTCATACTAAAGAATGATTGGGTGAAACAGCAAATCATAGACATAATTAATAACTTCACCCAAGAAAATGACAATAATGAGACATCATATCAAAATGTGTGGGATGCAGCCAAAGCGGTAATAAGGGAAATTTCATATCTCTCGAGGCTTACTTTGCATAAAGCAGAGAAAGAGAAGGTCAACAATTGGAGCTTAACAACTAAAAAATGCTAGAAAAGGAACAAATTAAAAACCCCAGTCAAACACTAAACTTGAAATTCTAAAAATAAAAGGAGAGATCAATAAAATTGAAAGTAAAAAAAACTATTGAATTAATTAATAAAACTAAGAGTTGGTTCTATGAAAAAACCAACAAAATAGACAAACCCTTAGTAAATCTGATTAAAAAAAGGAAAGAGGAAAATCAAATTATTAGGCTTAAAAATGAAAAGGGAGAACTCGCCACTAATGAAGAGGAAATGAGAGCAATAATTAGTAATTATTTTGCCCAACTTTATGGCAATAAATTCGACAACTTAAATGAAATGGAAGAATACCTTCAAAAATATAGCTTGCCCAGATTAACAAGAGGAAGAAGTCAATATCCTAAACAGTCCCATTTTAGAAAAAGAAATAGAACAAGCTATTAACCAACTCCCTAAGAAAAAATCCCCAGGACCAGATGGATTTACATATGAATTCTACCAAACATTTAAAGAACAATTAACCCCAATGCTATATAAACTATTTGAAAAAATAGGGACTGAAGGAGTCCTACCAAACTCCTTTTACGACACAGACATGGTACTGATACCTAAACCAGGTAGGCTGAAAACAGAAAAGAAAATTATAGACCAATCTCTCTAATGAACATCGATGCTAAAATCTTAAATAAAATATTAGCAAAAAGATTACAGAAAATCATCCCCAGGATAATACACTATGATCAAGTAGGATTTATACCAGGAATGCAGGGCTGGTTCAATATTAGGAAAACTGTTAGCATAATCAACTATATCAATAAGCAGACTAACAAAAACCATATGATCATCTCAATAGATGCAGAAAAAGCATTTGATAAAATCCAACATCCATTCCTAATAAAACAGTTGAGAGTATAGGAATAAATGGACTTTTTCTTAAAATAGTCAGGAGCATATATTTAAAACCATCAGTAAGCATCATATGCAATGGTGAAAAACTGGAATCTTTCCCAGTAAGATCTGGAGTGAAGCAAGTGCTCCTGTCACCATTACTATTCAATATTGTATTAGAAACACTAGCCTCGGCAATAAGAGTCGAGAAAGAGATTAAAGGAATCAGAATAAGCAGTGAGGAAACCAAACTATCACTCTTTGCAGATGATATAATGGCATACTTAGAGAACCCTAGAGATTCTACAAAAATCTATTAGAAATAATCCATAACTTTAGCAAAGTTGCAGGTTATAAAATAAATCCTATAAATCCTCAGCATTTTTATACATCACCAACAAAATCCAACAGCAAGAGATACAAAGAGAAATTCCATTCTGAATAACTGTCGACAGCATAAAATATTTGGGAATCTATCTACCAAAGGAAAGTCAGGAATTATATAAGCTAAATAACAAAAAACTTTCCACACAAATAAAGTCAGACTTAAACATTTGGAAAAATATCAAATGCTCCTGGATAGGTCGAGCAAATATAATAAAGATGACAATACTCCCTAAACTAATCTATTTATTTAGGGCTATACCAATCAGACTTCCAAGAAAATATTTTAATGATCTAGAAAAAATAACAACAAAATTCATATGGAATAATAAAAGGTCAAGAATCTCAAAAGAATTAATGAAAAAAAATCAAATGAAGGTGTACCTGATCTTAAAAACTATATTATAAAGCAGCAGTCACCAAAACCATTTGGTATTGGGTAAGAAACAGATTAGTTGATCAGTGGAACGAGTTAGGTTCACAAGATAGAATAGTCAACTAGTAGCAATTTAGTGTTTGACAAACCCAAAGATCCTCACTTTTTGGATAAGAATTCATTATTTGACAGAAACTGCTGGGATAACTGGAAATTAGTATGGCAGAAATTAGGCATGGACCCACACTTAACACCAAATACCAAGATAAGATCAAAATGGGTCCATGATTTAGACATAAAGAACGAGATTATAAACAAATTGGAGGAACATAGGATAGTTTATCTCTCAGACTTGTGGAAGAGGAAGAAATTTGATGACTAAGACGATCTAAGAGACCATTATTGATCACAAAATAGAAAAGTTTGATTACATCAAATTAAAAAGCTTCTGTACAAACAAAACTAATGTAAACAAGATTAGAAGGGAAGCAACAAACTGGGAAGAAACATCTTCACAGTTAAAGGTTCTGATTAAGGCCTCATTTCCAAAATATATAGAGAGCTGACTCTAATTTATGAGAAACCAAGCCATTCTCCAATTGATAAATGGTCAAAGGATATGAACAGACAATTTTCAGATGATGAAATTGAAATCATTCCCACTCATATGAAAGAGTGTTCAAATCATTATTAATCAGAGAAATGCAAATTAAGACAACTCTGAGATACCACTACACACCTGTCAGATTGGCTAAGATGACAGGAAAAAATAATTATGAGTGTTGGAGGGGATGTGGGAAAACTGGGACACTGATACATTGTTGGTGGAGCTGTGAACGAATCCAACCATTCTGGACAGCAATATGGAATTATGCCCCAAAAGTTATCAAACTGTGCATACCCCTTTGACCTCAGCAGTGTTTCTACTGGGCTTATACCCCAAGGAGATACTAAAGAAGGAAAGGGACCTGTATGTGCCAAAATGTTTGTGGTAGCCCTGTTTGTAGTGGCTAGAAGCTGGAAACTGAGTGGCTGCTCATCAATTGGAGAATGGTTGGGTAAATTGTGGTATATGAATGTTATGGAATATTATTATTCTCTAAGAAATGACCAGCAAGATGAATACAGAGAAGCTTGGAGAGAATTACATGAACTGATGCTAAGTGAAATGAGCAGAACCAAGAGATCATTATATACATCAACAAGATACTGTATGAAGATGTAATTTGATGGAAGTGGATTTCTTTGACAAAGAGACCTAATTCAGTTTCAATTGATCAATAATGGACAGAAGCAGCTACACCCAAAGGAAAAAAAAAACACTGGGAAATGAATGTAAAAAAAAATAACTGAACAAAGCCCCTTTGCTTTATTTGGCAATCACATCCCACTATCAAGATGTGCTTAGAATTTCTAATTGTTGCTTTGTATTTTGTTCATCTAGAAATAGATGAAACAATTGAGTACTTAGTCCCTTGATCCATTAAATTTCCAACTTGTTTGCAATAACTTTTAAAGAAAAGCTGTCTCATTTTTGTAGGTAGTGGCGTCAGGACAGGTCAGTGCCAATAGAAATGGAGGAAGTTCTTCAAAATGTTGAGGGGACTTCTTCACCTCTCTCCTCCTTCTCTGGCAAAGTTATGAGAATACATGAACAATAATTGAAAAGAATAGGTTCATCGACTTTTGGCCAAGACTGCGGAGAGGAGGCACACAGCAGTGTAAGCTCCGCATTTTCTCTCAGAATTCATTTCATGACAAGCCTCTGAATTAATGCTTGACTGAAAAAAAACCCACAAATAGTTACCAAGAGAAGACATCCTTGAAATTCGTCAGAAAAGTTTGTCTTTGACTCTTCTCTACCAAAATGAGTGAAAAATTGAAAAGGACCTTAATCATTGACAGCTTCCATATGGATGGAGAACAGACTCTAAACCCTGAGGAGACTAAAAACAGACTTGTTTCCAGGTGAATCCCCAAAGGTGGAGATCATCTATTCCTCAGCACAGATGAATCTCATAGAAGAAATTAAAAAGGCTCTCACAAGAGAGCTAGAAGAAAAATAGGAAAAGGAGAGGGAGGCTTGGCAAAAGAATCTGGAGAAGTCATCCCACTCACTTAAAGACAGAATGGGTAAAGAAATCAAATCCTTGAAAAATAGGATTAGTGAACTGGAAACAGAAAATAGTTCTCTAAAAATAAAATTGGCAAAATGGAAAAAAATTCCATAGAACAAAACAACTCAATTGGACAATTGGCAATTGAACAAATAAAAGATATTAAAAAAAGTGAGTGAAGAAAATACTTCATTGAAAATCATAATCGAACAAATGGAATTGAATGACTCAAGGAGACAACAAGAATCAGTCAAGCAAAACCAAAAAAATCAAACAATGGAAAAAAATGTGAAATACCTTCTTGGGAAAACAACAACCTGGAAAATAGATCTAGGAGAGACAATCGGAGAACTATTGACCCCAGAAAAATATGATGAAAAAAAGAGCCTGACACACCAGAAATTATCAAAGAACTGAGTCATGAAACAGAGGTAAAAGGACTTGAAAGAATTCATCGATCACCTTCTGAAAGGGATCCAAAATCAAAACACCAAAAAAAATGGCCAAATGGAACCCTCAGACAAAGGGAAAAAAAAACGAAAGCATAAAACCCAATTCAAATACAGGTAGCCACAAGATTACCCAGGATCCAGAGCATCCACATTAAAAGATCAAAAGTGTTTGGTTGATATTCTGAAAGGCAAGGAACCAGTATGCAACCAAAAATAACACTCATTAGAATGAGCACTTTTCCAGGAAGAAAAGGGTCATTAAAGTGGTTTTCACCTATTTTTGATGAAGAAAACCAGAACTTAAAAGTTTGATCTAAAAAATATAGAACTAAGAAAAACCTAAAAAGGGAAAAAAGAAATCTGGAACTATATTTCCCTTTTAAAGATTTGTAAAACATGAATTGTTTAGAAATTTGAGGTGGAAAACATTGATCAGAAAAAGGGTAAAGTGGGATACACATTCACAAAGGGCAAAAAACCTATTATATCTGAGAGAAAAAATGGAGGGGATGAAATAGTGGGATCTTACTGCCATCAGAACTGACTTTTAAGAGAAAATTTTAGAATATTCAATTTAGGGAAACTTTTCCACCCAAAATGGGGGAAAAGGAAAAGGAAAGTAGAATACAGGGAATACAGAAACTGGAGGAAAGGAGTAAATGGGGGAGGAATTCAAGGCGGGGGAGGGATCAAAAGGGGGGCTTGAGAAGCAAGTGGTGCTACAAATTTAATACTGGGAAGGGGAGAAGGGGGAAAGAAGGAGAAAACAAAACAGGGGATTCAGATGGAAGTAATAAAGTTGGTATAAAACCATAAATTGATAAAACTTCCTCAAGAGGAAGGGGTTGGGGAATGGATTAAAAGCCGAATCTACAATATGTTGTTTAAGGAAAACACACCTGGCAGGGGAACATGGAGTAAAAGTAAAAGGTTGACAAAATCTACTATGCCAGGTGAAGCAAAAAGGGGAGCCATCCTGATCTCAGATCAAGCAAAAACAAAAATTGATCCAATTAAAAGGGAAGGAAGGGCACTATATCTTGTTAAAGAGTAGCATAGATAATGAAGGAATATCAATATTAAACATATATGCACCAAGTGGTGTAGCATCTAAAAGAGAAATTAAAAGAGCTGAGAGAAGAAATAGACAGCAAAACTATAATACTGGGAGATCTCAACCTTGCACTCTCAGAATTAGATAAATCAAACCACAAAATAAATAAGAAAGATGTCAAAGAGGTAAAAAGAATACTAGAAAAGTTAGATATGATAGATCTCTGGAGAAAACGAAATGGAGACAGAAAGGAGTACACATTCTTTTCAGCAGTTCATGGAACCTATACAAAAATAGACCATATATTAGGCCATAAAAATCTCAAACTCAAATCCAGTAAGGCAGAAATAGTAAATGCATCCTTTTCAAACCACGATGCAATAAAAATTACATTCAACAAAAAGCCAGGGGAAAATAGACCAAAAAATAATTGGAAACTACATAATCTCATGCTAAAGACTGATTGGGTGAAACAGCAAATCATAGACATAATTAATAACTTCACCCAAGAAAATGACAATAATGAGACATCATACCAAAATGTGTGGAATGCAGCCAAAGCGGTAATAAGGGGAAATTTCACATCTCTAGAGGCCTACTTGCATAAAATAGAGAAAGAGAAGGTCAGTGAATTGGGCTTGCAACTAAAAATGCTAGAAAAGGAACAAATTAAAAACCCCTAGTCAAACACTAAACTTGAAATTCTAAAAATAAAAGGACAGATCAATAAATTTGAAAGTAAAAAAATATTGAATTAATTAATAAAACTAAGAGATGGGTTCTATGTAAAAACCTTCAAAATAGACAAAGCTTTGGTAAATCTGATTAAAAAAAGGAAAGAGGAAAATCAAATTGTTAGTCTGAAAAATGAAAAGGGAGAACTTGCCACTAATGAAGAGGAAATTAGAGCAATAATTAGGAGTTACTTTGCCCAACTTTATGCCAATAAATTTGACAACTTAAATGAAATGGAAGAATACCTTCTAAAATATAGCTTGCCCAAATTAAGAGTGGAAGAAGTAAATATCCTAAACAGTCCCATCTTGGAAAAATAAATAGAACAAGCTATTAACCAACTCCCTAAGAAAAAATCCCCAGGACCAGATGGATTTACATGTGAATTCTACCAAACATTTAAAGAACAATTAACTCCAATGCTATATAAACTATTCGAAAAAATAGGGATTGAAGGAGTCCTACCAAACTCCTTTTACGACACAGACATGATACTGATACCTAAACCAGGTAGGCTGAAAACAGAGAAAGAAAATTATAGACCAATCTCCCTAATGAATATTGATGCTAAAATCTTAAATAAAATATTAGCAAAAAGATTACAGAAAATCATCCCCAGGATATGACACTATGACCAAGTAGGATTTATACCAGCAATGCAGGGCTGATTCAATATTAGGAAAACTATTAGTATAATCGACTATATTAATAACCAAACTAACAAAAACCATATGATCATCTCAATAAATGCAGAAAAAGCATTTGATAAAATCCAACATCCATTCCTGTTGAAAACACTTGAGAGTACAGCAATAAATGGCCTTTTTTCTTAAAAATAGTCAGGAGCATATATTTAAAAACTCAGTAAGCATCATATGCAATGAGGAAAAACTGGAACCTTTCCCAATAAGATCTGGAGTGAAACAAGGTTGCCCACTATCACCATTTTTATTCAATATTGTATTAGAAACACTAGCCTTGGCAATAAGAGTTAAGAAAGAGATTAAAGGAATTAGAGTAGGCAATGAGGAAGCCAAACTATCACTCTTTGCAGATGATATGATGGTCTACTTAGAGAAACCCAGAGATTCTACTAAAAAGCCATTAGAAATAATTCATAACTTTAGCAAATTTGCAGGATACAAAATAAATCCCATAAATCCTCAGCATTTTTATACATCACCAACAAAATCCAGCAGAAAGAGACACAAGAGAAATTCCATTCAAAATAACTGTTGACAGCATAAAATATTTGGGAATCTATCTACCAAAGGAAAGTCAGGAATTATATGAGCAAAATTACAAAAAAACTTTCCACACAAATAAAGTCAGATTTAAATAATTGGAAAAATATTAAAATTATTTATTTAGAACTGAATTGGATTTTAAGAATCCTAGCTGCTCTGGGTTGAGTGGTTGAACCAATTTTCAAAAGTAGAAACATTTATTTGTTATGTACCAGGAAATATATATATATATATATATATATATATATATATATATATATATATATATATATATATATACACAAATATCTCATTTGATCCTCACAGCAATTCTTTGAGAAAGATGCTCTTATCACCCTATTTTATAATTGAAGAAATGAAAGGACACAGGTGTTAACTGACTAGAGTAAGGTCACACAACAACAAAAAAAAAGTTTCTGAGGCAAAAATTGTAATCAAGTCTTTATGACTACATATCTAGCATTTTATGCACTGCCCTAATTAAAGTGACCCTAGAATAAATAATGTTTATCCAAGCAACACAGAATTCCATAATTGTTTGGGGTACATATGGGGAGATGTAAAATTGTTTGCAACACCAAATCAGTCTATTAAATAGTAATGCATTTGCAACATACCAAAAGTGTCAAGTTATCTTCAGTACTTTAATTCTACAGCTTCCTAATTCTGATATCTGAAACTTTTACCTGATCCCTAAACTTGATCTCTCTTCATTTTTTGAACTCCTTCTGGTACTGACAATATGTTGATCTGAATCTTCTCTCTTGACTTCTACCTTTTCCCTCTCTGCTTAGCTACCATTATTATCTGTGGAAGCTGACACCTATTTTGTATCAATAATTCAAGGCTTCTGGCCTCTTCCCAAGTAGGAACTGTATTTGCCTACTGAGTGGTCTCTGTGTCCCCTTTTCCCCTCTTGAAATCATCCTTCCACTCTGCCAAAATCATTTTTTAATGTATAGTTCTGACCACACTACTTCCTGGATCAAAACTTCCTAGGTTCAATAGCATAAATTACAAACTGACATTTAGGGTTTTCTATGATCGATCTTATCCCTATCTAAATTCCCTGCCTTATTTTGAATTGTCTCTGTCAGATTAAACTACTGACTACTAACTACTTCCTGAAACCAGTAAATCAGATCTTCCCCACTCTTTTTTTATGTAAATTATGCTCCAAGGCTGTAATGTCCCTTCTCATTAAATCTTCTGGCCAAAATCTTTCTTTTCATTGAAGGCTCTGCTGGAGCATCACCTCCTCTCTGATTTCTTTCCTCTTTGGAAAAATGTACATAAAACACATTTTAAAAATTTAGCCTACCTTATTATCATTATTTTCATCACTTTCTTAAGTCTGAACAACTCACCAAATAATAAATCTAGGTCTCCTTTGTAGAATATGAAGAATCAGAATTCATTTGTGTGAATGTTCAACCTGTGAATTTAACTATTATTTCTCATGAGCCAGCAAAAGTCAGTTCCAGCACATTCCTGATTATGTTTCCCTCTCAGGAGAATTTCAATTTTTTTTTTTTGGAAGAGGGAATTGTGTTATTTTATATCTTTGAATCTTCCATATTGAACACAATGCCTTAAAGGTAGCAAATGCATAATAAACTATTTGTTGAATTGAAGCAGGGAAGAGAAATGAACCCCAAATTTTAAAAGGAAGAAGAGAAAAACCCAAAGGTAGAAAATATTTGAGAAGATGTACTGTCTTTATCCTCTCTTTCCTACTCTGTTACTGTGAATCTTTTTTTTTTTTTTTTTTTTTTAACCCACTTGCTGGTTGGAAATGTATAGGTCAATGAGTCAAGTAGGAAACCAATAATCCAGATAACCTCAAATTCCTTCCATTTATTTAATTTTATGATTCCATGGTCTTTGCTGTTATAATGCTCTAGAGTCAACACAACATACCCCCTTGTGTTTAATAACATTTTATAGACCATGAGCTTTTTCTCTGCAATAAGGCAAGGCCAGTTTTCCTATTAAAATATTGAACTTGATTGATTTAAGGGACTAAAGACTCAGCCTTCTGAGAGGGATAAATTTCTGGACCCCTGAGTACAAATATCCACAAGGAGCTCCAGGTACATTCTGATATTTGGCTGGTGAGAGATGATGGATGAATTAGGCAAACCAGCTTCATTCTTCTCCAGGCTAGATTCACTACTATCCCACTCCTTCAACTTTCTATCAAATTTCTCTCAGTTGTGTGTGTGTGTGTGTGTTTGTGTGTGTGTGTGTGTGTGTGTGTGTGTGTTTTGTCTTCAACCATTATAATAAAAATCTCTTCGAGGGATTATCTTTCTACTTGTTTTTTATATCTTCAGGGCTTATCATGTTGTCTGGCACATAATAAAGACATAATAAATGCTTGTTGATTGGTTAATTTGTTCAGCAGAATCACCTTGGGGGGGGTACCTATCCTTGTTGAATATGCTCCTATTTATTGTTGAATGCTTCTTTCATGAGTTAGATATGGGAATGAAAGTGAGCCTCATATTTTCCACTCTGATAGGTCACTGATAAGCAAGACTAGAGAAGAGCTAGGGATTATTTAAGGGACTGGAAACTCAGCAATCATTTATAGACAAGGCTAGAAATGAGCTAGGGATGATTCAAGAGACCAGAACCTCAACAATTCATTGCCATCCAGTTAAAGTGGTTATGATTCCTGAGAAATGTATACAAGGAATTGAGGAAACAATTATTATAAACTCATGTCAATTTGGATATTAATCTGCAACTCAGAATTATGGTAATTTATATGAGAAGGGCTGAACTTGCTCTTTATACTATTTAGGAAGACAAGGTCAATTGAGCCAATTATTTCTGTGAATAAGATCTCAGGGGAAAGTTTTAAAGTGGAGTACACACTGTTTTTAAGAACTTTAGAAGCACCATTTACAGTATGTAGCAAGCAATCCCAGTACCCATGTACAGGCTATTCTGATATATTTGTCAAAGTGAATTCTGAAGAGCATCCCCTTGGCAACATATCCTAAACAATAATATGAAGATGTAGTGTGTTTTTGAGAGTAAATAAATGTGAATTTCTTTAATTCTCACACTTAATTAATTTGAACTAGATTCACCCTCATTTAAAACAAATAGGATTTGATTGCACAATAGAATCTTAGATCATTTAACATTTCATTATAATGGCAACCATGTTATCCAAAACAAGTATTAGGATGTATTATATGCAATTGATTTTCTACTGATTTTTGTCATTTCATATTGTGAAATCACTTTGAATATAAGAATGCATGACCAGGAAAATCTAGTATGTTTTGCTTGAGTCTCTCTAACATGAGATCCACAAAAACATGACATTCATAACTAAGAGCCTATACTATCAGAATGACTGCTCTTGTTGTGTCTCCCGTTATGATCCAATGGACCATTACTGTTCATCCTTCATTCTCAAAGAGGATCATAACATCAGAAGGGCATCTCATGACTTGCAAGTCAATAGGATTTTAGTGAGGCAAGGTTGTGCAAAGTCAACAACCTCTCATCTCTTGAGTTTTCTGGATCCAGTGGCAAAATATGGGAGGAGTGGAGATGATCCCTGATGCAATAGGAGATATTGGTCTTTTTAAGGGGAGGGACTGGAAAAACAGAGTGGAAGGAAGGGGAGAGAAGGAAGGGGAGGAAAATGAAGGAGTACTAGCAACAAGGGAGATCAGGATTTGATTCTTGGAGGACATGGGACTTCTATTGCATTTTGGATAAAGCTAGGTATTTTAGGAAGTAGAGTATGTAAATGATAGGGTCATCTGAACTGGAGTGCAGAATATGTGAAGCAGAATAATATACAACAACCCTGAATTGGGGACACTGGAATCAAATTGTGAAAGAGTTTAAAATCCAGAATAGTTTACTTTTTCTTCTAGAGACAAGAGGGAGCCACTGGAGATTCTTGAGTGGGAAAGAGTCCCGTGTACTTTGGCATTTCTATCTTCTTCCTCAGTTTTTGCTTCTTGATGTACAGTGTCTGGTTCCAGTGTAACAATCTCTGTTAAGGAATTGTGTGGGCACAAGTAACCCTAGAATTTGTAGGGTTTTGCATTTTGGGAAATCTCCTCTGATTTTAGTTTAGGAACTCCCTAGAATGAATAGGTGAGAAGAGGAAGAAGTAATATTCATCTTATGGCAGCATGGCAATGGCATCAGAATGTTTCTACATCTTCATGAAAGATAACTTCTAAACAGAGAAGCTGGTAATGTGTGAATATGTGTTTGTCATGGATGCTCACGCCAATAGTATGGATCCTAGGAGATACAATGCAATAGAGATGAAAGGGAGGCTCTTTCCTTGCCCCATCTTATTTCTAGTTAAATTTTGTTTTCATTGTTTGAATTCTGTTAGTGAATAAAATTGCAAGGTTTACTATTATTTCATTATGTAAATATTATTAACTTTATGGTACCTTGTTTCCCTTGGTTTGGCCATAAGAGTTCAATGAGAATTACCCAGGACAGAGGAGTCTTTCCTGCCACAGAGCAAGGAGTTAGAGAGTTTTCCCCTTTTTAATTAGGGTCATAAGTAAGAATAATTTCTTATCTTTACTTACAAATTAAAAAAGATATTGTCAATGCAGACCATTAAAATGTGTTCTATAAACTCATACTTACCCATGTTATATCAAATAAAAATTAGCCCCTGTGCATAACACCCTTTTAATTAATTTTGTTTTAAAGAAAATTACAAATTGTCTGTGTATTAGTAGCTTGTGGCAGATTTCTGCTTTTGTTAAATTAGACTAGTCTCTAAATCTATGTGGCAAGAGAAAGGTTGGGGAGAATGGAAGGAATTGAACATTTATATAATACTCTATATGTTGGACAGTCACTCTGCTAAGTATGTTTAACATACATCTCTTTTGGAAGGAATAAATTGGGAAAACATTTCTACAGTCAGAGGTTCTGATAAAAGCCTCATTTCCAAAAAAAGATAGAGAATTACTCTAATTTATAAGAAATCAAGCCATTCTCCAATTGAAAAATAGTCAAAGTATATGAACAGATAATTTTCCTATGAAGAAATTGAAACTGTTTCTAACCACATGAAAAGATGCTCCAAATCATTATTGATCAGAGAAATGCAAATTAAGACAACTCCAAGATACCACTACACACCTCTCAGATTGGCTAGGATGACAGCAAAAGATAATGATGAATGTTGGAGAGGGGGATATTGGAAAACTGGGACAATGATACATTGTTGGTGGTATTGTGAATGCATTCAACCATTCTGGAGAGCAATTTGGAACTATGTTCAAAAAGTTAGCAAACTGTGCATACCATTTGATCCAGCAGTGTTACTACTGGGCTTATATCCCAAAAAGATCTTAAAGAAGGGAAAGGAACATATGTGCAAAAATGTTTATGACAGCCTTTTTTGTAGTGACTAGAAACTGGAAATTGAATGGATGCCCAGCAATTGGAGAATAACTGAATAAATTATGGTATATGAATGTTATGGAATATTATTGCTCTGTAAGAAATGACCAGCAGAATGATTTCAAAAAGGCCTGGAGAGAATTACATGAACTGATGCTGAGTGAGATGAACAGGACCAGGAGATCATTATACCCTTCAACAACAATAATATATGATGATCATTTCTGCTGGATGTGGCTCTCTTCAACAATGAGATGAACTAAATCAGTTCTAATTGTTCAGTAATGAAGAGAACCAGATACACCAGTGAAAGAACTACAGGAAATGATTGTGGACTACAATATAGCATTTCCACTCCTTCAGTTATTGTCTGCTTGCATTTTTGTTTTCCTTCTCAGGTTATTTTTACCTTATTTCTAAATCTGATTTTTCTTGTGCATCAAGATCACTGTATAAATAAATAAATAAATATTGCATTTAACATATACTTTAACATATTTAACATGTAATGGTCTACCTGCCATTTAGGGGAGAGGGTGGGGGGAAGGAGGAGAAAAGTTGGAACAGAAGGTTTTGCAAGGGTCAATGCTGAAAAGTTACCCATGCACATGTCTGTAAATAAAAAAGCTATAATAATAATAATAAAAACAAAAAACCCCCACCATATATCTTTTTTGATCCTAACAACAAGCTTGCAAGATAAGTGCTATTATTCCTGCTTTATAGTAAAGGAAACTGAGATAAACACAGGTTATGACATGCCCCAATCATTCATCTAATGTCTAAGGTCCATGGCACCACTTAGAGGGAATAAAAGGGTCTCTAGAAGAGACATAGAAAATGAACATAGAAGTGTAACTAATATGTTTTTTTCCTTATGCAAACAATCATGTTTAGAATGAATACTAGTCTAAGCATAATAAAGGTGAAAACATTTGGTGTATGCTTAAATCTAACATGTCAATATATGAATGCTTCTTAAGATGATAAAGGAATAGGTGGCTAAAACCATTTATATACAAAACAATGTTGAGAGATTGATTTTTAAAAATAGCTTTTTATTGACAGAACGTATGCATGGGTAATTTTTTTACAACATTGTCCCTTGCACTTACTTCTGTTCTGACTTTTCCCTTCCCTCCCTCCACCTCCTCCCCTAGACGGTAGATGACACAAGAATTGGATTCAGAAGGTAAAAATAACCTGGGAAGAAAAACAAAAATGCAAGTAGTCCACATTCATTTCCCAGTATTCCTTCTCTGGGTGTAGCTGGCTCCGCCCATCATTGATCAATTGGAACTGAATTAGATCTTCTCTTTGTTGAAGATATCCACTTCCATCAGAATGCATCCTCATCCAGTATTGTTGTTGAAGTGTATAATGATCTGGTTCTGCTCATTTCACCCAGCATCAGTTCATGTAAGTCTTTACAAGTCTCTCTGTATTCATCCTGCTGGCCATTTCTTACAGAACAATAATATTCCATAACATTCATATACCACAATTTACCCAACCATTCTCCAATTGATGGGCATCCATTCATTTTCCAGTTTCTAGCCACTACAAACAGGGCTGCCGCAAACATATTGGCACATACAGGTTCCTTTCCTTCTTTAATATCTCTTTGGGATATAAACCCAATAGGAACACTGCTGGATCAAAGGGTATGCACAGTCTGATAACTTTTGGGGCATAATTCCTAATTGCTTTCCAGAATGATTGCATTAGTTCACAACTCCACCAACAATATATCAGTGTCCCAGTTTTCCCACATCCCCTCCAGCGTTCAGCTGGAATATGGAACATAAATATGTTATCTTTTCCTGTCATCTTAGCCAATTTGATAAGTGTATAGTGGTATTGCAGAGTTGTCTTAATTTGCATTTCTCTGATCAATAGTGATTTGGAAAACCCTTTCATATGAGTAGAAATAGTTTGTATTTCATCATCTGAAAATTGTCTGTTTATAAGCTCTGACAATTTATCAACTGGAGAATGGCTTGATTTCTTATAAATTAGAGTCAGTTCTCTATATATTTTGGAAATGAGGCCTTTATCAGAATCTTTAACTGTAAAAATGTTTTCCCACTTTATTGCTTCCCTTCTAATCTTGTTTGCATTAATTTTATTTGTACAAAGGCTTTTTAATTTGATATAATCAAAATTTTCTATTTTGTGGTCAATAATGATCTCTAGTTCTTCTTTGGTCACAAATTCCTTCCTCTTCCACAAGTCTGAGAGATAAACTATCCTATGTTCCTCAAATTTATTTATGATCTCATTTTTTATGCCTAGATCATGGACCCATTTTGATCTTATCTTGGTGTACAGTGTTAAGTGTGGGTCCATGCCCATTTCTGCCATATTAATTTCCAGTTTTCCCAGCAGTTTTTGTCAAATGGTGAATTCTTATCCCAAAAGTTAGGATCTTTGGGTTTGTCAAATACTAGATTGCTATGGTTATTGGTTATTTTTTTTACTGTGAACATAACCTATTTCTCTGATCAACTAATCTATTTCTTAGCCAATACCAAGTGGTTTTGGTGACTGTTGCTTTATAATATATTTTTAGATCAGGCACAGCTAGGCCGCCTTCATCTGATTTTTTTTCATTTCCCTTGAAATTCTTGACCTATTGTTCTTCCATATGAATTTTGTTGTTATTTTTCTAGGTCATTAAAATAGTTTCTTGGGAGTCTGATTGGTATAGCATTAAATAAATAGATTAGTCTAAATAGTATTGTCAGCTTTATTATATTCTTTCAGATCTTAATATTTTCCCAATTATTTAAATCTGACTTTGTGTGGAAAGTATTTTGTAATTTTGCTCATATAATTCCTAACTTTTCTTTGATAGATAGATTCCCAAATATTTTATACTATCAACAGTTATTTTGAATGGAATTTCTCTTTGTATCTCTTGCTATTGAATTTTGTTGGTGATGTATAAAAATGCTGAGGATTTATGGGGATTTATTTTGTATCCTGCAAGTTTGCTAAAGTTGTGAATTACTTCTAATAGCTTTTTAGGAGAATCTCTGGGGTTCTCTAAGTACACCATCCTAAAGTGGTGATCTTATCAGCAAAGAGGGATAATTTGGTTTCCTCATTACCTACTCTGATTCTTTTAATCTCTTTCTCAACTCATTGCTGAAGCTAGCATTTCTAATGCAATATTGAATAATAATGGTGATTGTGGACAACATTGTTTCACTCCTGATCTTACTGGGAATGATTCCAGTTTATCCCTATTGCATATGATACTTACTGATGGTTTTAAATAGATGCTCTTGACTATTTTAAGGAAAAGGCCATTTACTGTTATACTCTCAAGTGTTTTTGTTAGGAATGGATGTTGGATTTTATCAAATGCTTTTTCTGCATCTACTGAGATGCTCATATGGTTTTGGTTAATTTGGTTATTGATATAGTCAATTATGCTAATAGTTTTCCCAATATTGAACCAGCACTACATTCCTGGTATAAAGCCTACTTATTCATAATGTATTATCCTGGGGATGATTTTCTGTAATGTTTTTGATAATATTTTATTTAAGATTTTGCATCGATATTCATTACAGAAATTGGTCTATAATTTTCTTTCTGTTTTCAACCTACCTGGTATAGGTATCAGTACCATGTCTGTGTCATAAAAGGAACTTGGTAGGACTCCTTTAATCCCTATTTTTTCAAACAGTTTAGATAGCATTGGGGCTAATTGTTCTTTAAATATTTGGTAGAATTCACATGTAAATCATCTGGTCCTGGGGATTTTTTTCTTAGGGAATTGATTAATACTTTTCTTTTCCTTTCTTTTTCTAAGGTGGGACTGATTAACCAATTTACTTCTTCCTCTGTTATATAGGCAAGCTATATTTTTGAAGGTATTCTTCCATTCATTTATGCTATGAAATTTATTGGCATAGAGTTAGACAACAGAACTTCTAATTATTGCTTTAATTTCCTCTTCATTAGGGGTGATTTCTCCCTTTTCATTTTTAAGACTAACAATTTGATTTTCCTCTTTCCTTTTTTAAATCATATTTACTAAGAGTTTATCTATTTTGTTGTTTTCTTCACAGTTCCAACTCAGTTTTATTAATTAACTCAATAGTTTTTTTTTTTAACTTTCAATTTTATTAATCTCTCCTTTTATTTTTAGAATTTCAAGTTTAGTGTTTGACGGGGGGTTTTTAATTTGTTCCTTTTCTAGCTTTTTTAGTTGCAAGCCCAATTCATTGATCTTCTTTTTCTCTGTTTTATGCAAATAGACCTCTAGAAATAGAAAATTTCCCCTTATTACTGCTTTGGCTGCATCCAACACATTTTGGTATGATATCTCATTATTGTCATTATCTTGAGTGAACTTATTAACTATGTCTATAATTTGCTGTTTCACCCAATCATTCTTTAGGATGAGATTATTTAGTTTCCAATTATTTTTTGTCTATTTACCCCTAATTTTTTGTTGAATGTAGTTTTTATTGCATTGTGATCTGAAATGAAAGATTTACTATTTCTGCCTTTCTGCATTTGAATTTGAGGTTTTTAAATGTCCTACTGTATGATAAATTTTTGTATAGAACTGCTGAGAAGAAAGTGTACTCCTTTCTGTCTCCATTTAGTTTTCTCCAAAGATCTATCATACTTAATTTACTCGTATTCTATTTACCTCTTTGACTTCTTTTTTATTATTTTGTGGTTTGATTTATCTAATTCTGAGAGTGCAAGGTTGAGATCTCCCACTATTATAGTTTTGCTGTCTATTTCTTCTCTCAGCTCTCTTAATTTCTCTTTTAGTTGCTACACCACTTGGTGCATATATGTTTAATATTGATATTACTTCATTATCTATGTTACCTTTTAGCCAGATAAAGTGCCCTTCCTTATCTATTTTAATTAGATCTATTTTTGCTTTTGCTTGCTCTGAGATAAGGATGGCTAACTCTGATTTTTTTAGTTCACCTGACGCATAGTAGATTCTGCTCCAGCCTTTTACCTTTATTCTGTATGCATCACCTTGCTTCAAGTGTGTTTCCTGTAAAGAACATACTGTTGGATTCTGGCTTTTTATCCAGTCTGCTATATGCTTCTGCTTTATGGGAGAATTTTCCCTATTCACATTGATGGTTAAAATTACTAATTCTATATTACTTGCCATCTTGTTAACCCCTGCTTATGCTTTTATCCTTTCCTTCCCCCTTCCCCTCCCCACCCCAGGATTAAACTGTTCAGCATCACTTGCTTCATACAGCCCTCCCTTTTTATGATCCCTCCCCCCACATTAAAGTTCCTCCCCCTTCTCACAATTTCTGTGTTCCCTTCCACTTAACTTACTTCTTCCCTTTTCACTTTTCCTTCCCCTATCACTTTTCAATGAGGTGGGAGAAGTTTCCTTGTAAATTGAATATGTCTAATATTCTTCTCTTTAAGCCAATTCTGATGACAGTAAAGACACACACAATGTTCACACTCCCCCCCCACTTCCCTCAGGTATAATAAGTTTTCTTTGACTCTTTGTGAGATGTAGTATCCCTACTTTATCCTTTTTCAGGTATAATTTCCTTTCTATCTCTAGTTTCTAAAACAAATTATACATGTGTTCTTTATATATATTTATAACAGATATATAGTTCCTAAGATTTCTTTTTACCTTTTTATATTTCTCTTGAGTCCTATATTTGGAGATCAAACTTTTTGTTTACTTTCAGTTTTTTCATCAGAAATAGATGAAATTCACTTATTTCATTGAATGTCCTTCTTCTTCCCTGGAAGAGAATGCTTATTTTAGCTGAGTAAGTTATTCTTTGCTGCATACAAACTTCCTTGGCCTTTTGGAAAATCAGATTCCCAGACCTTCAATCCTTTAATGTGTATGCTGCTAGATCCTGAGTAATCTTTATTGGGGCTCCTCTATATTTGAATTGATTTTTTCCAGCAGCCTGTAGTATTTTTTCCTTGTTCTGGTAGTTCTGGAATTAAACCACAATATTTATTGGTGTTTTGATTTTAGAGTCCCTGTCAGTAGATGATTGATGCATTCTTTCAATGTCTATTTTACCCTCTGTTTCTATAATATCTGGGCAGTTCTCTTTGATCATTTCTTGGAAAATAGAATAGGCTCTTTTTTTTTTCATCATACTTTTCGAGAAGTCCAATAATTCTCAGATTATCTCTCTTAGATCTATTTTCCAGGTTTGTTGTTTTCCCAAGAAGGTATTTGGCACCTTTTCCCATTGTTTCTTTCTTTTTTTTTTTTTTTTTGGTTTTGCTTGACTGATTCTTAATGTCTCCTTGAGCCATTCAATTCCATTTGTTCAATTCTGATTTTTAATGAATTATTTTCTTCACTTATTTTTTATTTCTTTTTGTAATTGTCCAATTGAGTTTTTAAGTGAGTTTTGTTCTATGGAATTTTTTTTCATTTCATCAATTTTATTTTTAGAGAACTATTTTCTTTTTCCAATTCACATTTTCCTTGGAATTGTTTACCTTTTCCAATTAACTAATTCTGTTTTTCAAGGATTTCAAGATTTTCAAGGATTTTCAATTCTTTATCCACTCTATCCTTAAATGAGTGGGATGACTTATCCAGACTCTCTTGCCAAGCTTCCCTTTCCTTTCCCCATTTTTCTTTTAGCTCTCTGTAGCCTTTTAAATTTCTTCTACGAGAGTCTTGTGTATTGAGGACCAGATCATATTCCCCTTTGGGTCTTCATCTGGAGACAGTCAGTTTTTAGTCTCCTCAGGGTTTAAAGTCTGCTCTCTATCTGTATAGAAGCTTTCTATTGTTAGAGCTTACTTTAATTCTTTGCTCATTTTGTCAAAGAAGAATCAAAGAAAACAAACTAACAAAAAAAATTGCAGTCTGCTTTTTTTTTTAAAGCGGTAGAGAGAAGGGGAGGCTGGGTGGTATTACCAAGATTCCTTTACAGACTTCAGGATGCAGCAGTGAGGCATTAGCAAGACAGCAATGGCTGCACTGCATGTGCACTCTGAGACTCTGTGAGCATGCTAAGTCACTCTGATTGCTGGGCAGGTGTGGCCAGATCCCAAGAAACCCTAGTGTTTTGGGATTATACTCTTTACCTCCTGTGTTTATAACTTCTTTTCTGATCTTCTGGCTTGCTGCCAGGGCAGAGTAGCAATACTGTGGTAAAGTTCTCCCAGGTCTGCTAAGTGTGAGCTGCCTTCCATATTCTCACTGCCTGCCTTCACTCTGTGTCCGATTTAACCATCCCTATCTGCAAGCAAAAACAGAACTTTAAGGTGAATTTTGAAGATATCTTCTATTGGTTATGCATTTGTGGGTTTTTTTTAGTCAAGCACTAATTTCAAGGCCTTGTCATGAAAAAAATATTCTGAGAGCAAGAAGAAGCTTATATAGATGCGTGTGTTCTCTCCACCATCTTGGCCAAAAGTCCCAAACCTCGAGAGACTGATTTTTTTAAAGGTATTATTGTTGGAAGAGTAGGGAGTTTCAGGCTAGTAATGTTTCCTGATGGAGCAAAGGTATAACTTTTTCTTGAACACTTCAACAATCAGAATGCAAATGTTGCTATTGTAGCACAGTAGTCATAGTGTACCCCAAGATGTCCACTCTTCCCAAGAAGGAATGAGAGAAACAGGGACAGATGTAAAGGATTAATTTTTAAAATGTCCAAAAGAGTTAAAAAATGAAAAATAATTCAGAGAAAAGAAAATCAAATGTTACTATTTCTGACAAAAAAAAGATCTAGAGATCGTCAATAACTAATATCCCATATGTCTATTTTTCAACTTTATAGAACATTGGTGAGAATTGGTGAGACATTCTTGATGAAAATATGGGGAGACAATAGATGGTTTTTTATCAGAATAATTTTATTAGAACTTGATTTTATGTATTTTTGTTATTCTGAACTTGCCTAACATCAACAAATATGAATATTTTCATATATAAAGAAAAATAGGCATATAAAATTCCATAACCTTCTATTACAAAGAATTTTTTGTTTGTAAGGATGTGACCAATTCAACATATTCATTCTGAAGTTTTCTGGCTTGCTTATGTCTCTCTTTGAACTTCCTTTGATCCTCTTCCATGAATCAAAAAATAAGTTTTACTGATGCTTTTTGTTCCTCCTCTTCCTTTTCTTCTTTTTTTACAAAAGCATATCTGTCACTAACTCATCTCTCATTTTTGGTCAATCCTATTAACATCCATGTTACCCCATGGACAATGTTAATTGGATTTCTTGGCAAAGATCCTGGAGTGACTTGACATTTCTTTCTCCAGCTCATTTTACATATGATGAACTGAGACTAATGGGGTAAATGACTTACTCATGGTCACACAATTAGTAAGTATCTCAAGCCTTATCTAGGCCATATCTAAGATTTAAATAACTTATTTACTGTACCACTTTGCTGCCATATAACCCACCTTTTCTGTGCTTTCAATTCTATTGTTCCCTCCTCTAAAAGTTTTATCTTTAGCACAAATCAACATTTTAAAACGCTAATCATATCTGAAAATTTGTATCTCCATCTCTATCATGCAACTTTTCTATGAAGAAGTCAGAAGCACATTTCATTGTTAGTCTTCAGGGCTCATGGAATGCCAATATATACAACAGAAGTCTAAGTCTTTCAAAGTTGTTTTTCCTTAAGGCATTGTATTCATTTTTATAATGAATACAATGGTTTCCTTCCCTCCACATCTTCTTATATTTCTCTAAAGATATCCCTTTCATCATTTCTTACCACCTAATAATATTCCATTACATTCATATGCTGTAATTTATTTAGCCACTCCCCAATAAAATAGTCACTTTTCTGTTTCTATAATAAAAGGTGAATGAATTTTTTCTTGTATGTACATATGGTTCCTTTCCCTCTTTGTTTTTGTATCTTTGAGACCTATTCGTATAAGTGACATTGCTGGGAAAAGATCATGAACATTTTAGTGACTTTGAGATATACTTCCAAAATGCTTTCAGGAATAGCTAGATTAATTCACAACTACAGAAATAATAAATTATTGTATCTGTCTTCCACATTTCACACAGCAAATGTTACTTTTCCTCTCAATCACATTGATATCATGGGTGCAAAGTAGAACATTAGAGTTATTTTAATTTGCATTTCTCTTATTCTGTTATAATTAATTTGGATATTTTTGAAAAATATGATTATTGATAGTATGCATTTCTTCAAGAGCTTCTTGTTCATATACTTTGACATTTTTTTCTATCAAAGAATTGATCATATTCTTAAATTTGCTTCAATTTTCCATTTCACTTAGACATCAAACTTATGCAAAATAAACTTAATACAAATAATTTTTTTCTTAATCATTTCACTCTAACTGCATCATAATTATTTGTGTAACAACTTTTCAGGTGTATATAATAAAAATGCTCCATTACATATGCTGTGATCCTATATATCCCTATGTTTGTCATAAATTCTTCTAGTCATACTTATAAAATATACCCACTTCCTTGTTCCTCTAATTGATTCATGTGACTTTTTCATAACTGGATCATGCTCTCATTGGGAGATTATTGTGAACTGGTCATCAATATTTTTGTTATATATATTTTATTTAAAGAAATATAACTATATTTTATCAAAGCTTTTTTTTTATAAAGTTATTATTGCATAGGTTGAATATTGTTATAACTCCACTTCACTGTACATTGATTCATACCTTTCTTTCCAGGCTTCTCTAATACTCCCATTTTTATCATGTCTAATTATATTTTATATTAAATCATATTCATATACCATAATTTGTTTAAAATTAGACATACATTTTTTTTCTTTTTTCCCTCCCTCCCTCTCACCTCCTTCCCTAGTTGGCAATACATGTGTAATTCTTCTATACATATTTCCACAAATATCAGGTAGCACAAGAAAAATCAGATCAAAAAGGGAAAAAATGAGAAAGAAAACAAAAATGCTAGCAAACAACAACAAAAGTAGTGAAAATGCTATTGTTGTGCTTCACATTCACTTCCCACAGTCCTCTCTCTGGTTATAGAAGACTCTTTTTATCATAAGAACATTGGAACTGGCCTAAATCATCTCATAGTTCAAGAGAATCACATCCATGAGAACTGATCATTATATAATATTGTTATGCCATATAAAATTATCTCCTGGTTCTGGTTAGCATTAGTTCATGTAAGTGTCTTCAGGCCTTTTTGAAATCATCCTGCTGATCATTTTTATAGAATAATAATATTCCATAACATTCATAAATCATCACCTATTCAGCAATTCTCCAACTGATGG
This sequence comes from Sarcophilus harrisii, assembly GCF_902635505.1. Lineage (NCBI taxonomy): Eukaryota > Metazoa > Chordata > Mammalia > Dasyuromorphia > Dasyuridae > Sarcophilus > Sarcophilus harrisii. The sequence continues at coordinate 270,890,841 of NC_045428.1, forward strand.
ACATCCATTCAATTTCCAGTTTCTTGCTACTACATCCCTTTGGATGCCATAAACATTTTTGCACATGTGAGTTTCTTTCTCTCCTTTATGATCTCTTTGGGATACAAAACCAGTAGAAACATTCCTGAATCAAAGGATAAAATAGCCCTTTGGCCATAGTTCCAAATGACTCTCCAGAATTGTTGAATCAGTTCACAACTCTACCAACAATATATTAGTGTCCCAGTTTTCCCACATCCCCCCCAACATTCATCATTATCTTTTTCTAACATCTTAGCCATTCTGACAGATATGTAGTGGTATCTCAGAGTGTTCTTAATTTGCACTTCTTTTGTCAATAGTGATTTAGAACACCCTTTCTTGTGACTAGAAATGGTTTTAATTTCTTCATCTGGAAACTCTTCATATCTTTTGACCATTTATTGATTGGAGAATGACTTGAATTCTCACAAATTGGAGTCAGTTCTTTGTATATTTTAGAAATGAGACCTTTATCAGAACCCTTAAATATAAAATGTTTTTCCCCAATTTATTGCTTTTCTTCTAATCTTGTCTGAATTGGTTTTGTCTGTACAAAAACTTTATAGCTTAATATAAACAAAATTATCTATTTTGTATTCAATAATGTATTTTAGTTCTGCTTTTCCCATCTATTTTGTAAGGAGTTACATGTTTTTTTTCCCATTTAATCAAATCTATTTTGTAAAGAGATATATGGTTTTTCCATTTCACTGAATTTATTTTTAAAGCATTTTCTTCAGATAATTTGTTTTTCTTTTTCTAAACTTTCTTATAAAGTTCTCACTTCCTTTCCCTATTTTTTGTCTAACTCTCTTTTAAGATCCAAGAAAGCCTTGTGAGGTGGGGCCCAACTCATATCTCCCTTTGCAGCTTCATCTGGAAATTATTTTGCCTTAGAATTCTCAAGGTTTGAGGGCTTTTCTTCCTTGTCTCTATAATAGCTATCTGTGATCAGAGTTAATTTTTGCTCATTTTTTAAAGGTTGAAGTCTGCTCTTAGGGCAAAGGGGAGATTGTCCCAAGCTTCCTGTATAGGTGACAGCAGCTTTAGGCTGCCCTGGGCTGGTGCTGCTGGCTTCTTTCTGGTTCTAGGTGGGCATGGTCATGTCCTGAACTATTCTGGGTTTCAGAGGCTCACTCTTTGCCTTTTGTAGTTGCATTGGATGTTTCACATCTAGTCTGCTGATCCACTGGCTTGTAACCAGGACAGAGTAGCCAACACTGCTATATATTGGCTAAGAGACTCTGGGTAGATTCCATGGTACATGGATGTCGCACTACTCTGGATCCCTGCATTGCACTTGGGCTCAGCTGCCCCTCCCCCCAATCTGATTGAAACAGATCTTTCTTGAACTTCTTCCAAAATATCTTCTGCTAGAATACTCCAAATATTTGTGCATTCTGTCATTCCAAAACCAGTTCAAAGGCTTGATCTGGTGTTGATCGGAGCTAAGCCAGAAAGTGCTCAGATGCCTGTTGATTTCTATCTAAATCTTTAGTATATTTTCCTTAAAATAAGGAGTGTTTGCTTCCACTTTTATAGTATTTTCAGGAGGTGATGGCAGTAGAAATTTCTGTAATCATAGAATTAATATATCTTTAAAAGTTTCTTAGAAAGCACTCATGGATCCATCTGGGTGCACCCCTAATTTGGAAGCTTCTTTATTGGCAATTAAATTTCTTCTTTTTTCTGAAGGGAACATTTTAAGAGAAGGATGTGTTATTTAAGTATCTATTATTTATTCTAATAACTTAAATACATTTTAAACCTTTATCCTTTTCATCAAATTATTAGAAGTCTACACATAGTTTCCAATAATTTATTTGTTTCTTGCAAATTGTCTTTTTAAAACTTTTAATAGAAATTGTTTTTCATGTTTGTTTGTTCATTTTTAGATGTAGCTAGTGGTATAATAGACAGAGTACTTGGTCGGGTAGGTGGCAAGTCACTTGATTTTGTTTCAGTTTGCTCAGAAGCACAATAGCACCTATCTCCCAGAACCATTCTGAACTTCAAATTAGATGATACTTATAAAGTCCTCAGCACATATAGTGTTGTGCCTGACACATAGTATTAACTTAGGAAATATGTATTTATGCCTTCCCCCACTTTTGTTCTCCTCATGAAGGGGGAGTAACCTCTATAAAATAAACTCTAATATGAAGACAAAACACATCAATAAAACCTTTAAAAATTCTAATATTTCCAAACAGAGTAAAAATTCCCAATTTAGATTAGTCAAAGCTTCAGAACTTAGTTAACAGTTTTGGAATAGCAGTGATTTAAAACATATATTTATTCTAGAGAATTGTTTCTGTAACTATTACGTCCAAGAGCTTTTCTGCATGATCTAAGTTGTGCTTGAAATACTAGAATTAATTAATCAAAAATGTTCTTCCTTTTCTTCTGATCATTTAAGAGGGAATCTATTATGGATAATATGCCCATTCTTGTTGTACAACTTTATTTTCCTGGAAGTTTGTTTAAATGTTTATAGGGGTTTCTTCTTTTCAGTAGGTCTGGAGAGGCTTTTTAGACTAGAAATATTTATTTATTTATTTATATTTATGAAAGAGGGAGAAGAGATAACTTCATTATGCCTCCACAGTGACTTTAAAATCATGATGTGATAATACTAATAATCAGTTGTGTAAAAATTTTTGTTATTGCTGTTGTTTTTAACAAGATCTATGATTTCATTGGTGTAGAAAATGTTCTTAATCAATGAGGATCAGAAACTATAATGCAGTTTATTAACCTCCTAATGGACAGAGAGCTATTACAGTGAATAGAGTGCCCAGAGTGAAGTCATGAAAACTGATCTTCTTGAATAACATTTACAAAATACATATTTAGCTCTCTCCATTCTTGCCAGTTGAATATCTTCTGTGCATCTCATTCTGAGTAGTACTATAAATTTTGTAATCACATATAAACATTGAGGCTTCATACAACCATGAAACTGTTGTATCCTGTCTGTTTTTGGAAGGCAACTCAGTTTGGGCTTACTTAGTACTTGGATAGGAAATATTGAGTGTTGTAAGTGTTTTTTTTTTTTTTGTTTTTTTTTTTCACGAAGCTAGTGCAGTAGAGTGGAAAGAGCACTCATTCTGAAGCTAGAGGACTTGGATTTACATACCACTTCTGATGCTTACTGTTCACAAAGTTTTAGGCAACCAGGCAATGAACATTAAGCCTTTGGCTTCATCCCAGTTGCTGAGGAAAGTACTGGGGATTTAAATGAAAAATAAAAAGAAAGAGCTCCTGCCCTCAAGAAATTTATTTTTATTAATTGTTTTATTTTATTTTATTTATTTATTTGCTGAGGCAATTGGACTTAATTGCCCAGGGTCACACAGCCAAGAAGTGTTGTGTCTGAGACCAGATTTGAACTTTGGTCCTCCTGACTTCAGGGCTGGTGCTAAGTAATTTGTTTTCTAATGGCAGAAACAACACTTAGATGCTACAGAGAAATCAAAAAGAAAGATTGTGAAAAGTCCAATAGACATGGCCACTAAGACCACTGGGTTAATTTGGAGAGAATAATTTCAGTTGAAAGCCAGACTGCAAGAGGGTGAGAAATAGTTGAGAAGATGAGAATAGAGAACAGTAGAGATTTTTTTATTCTGAGAAATTGATTATGAAAAGGAGAAAAGGAATTACTTAACATTTATGGATATCAGTTTCCTCATTTGGGAAATGAAGTTATTGCATTAGTTGACCTTTGATGTCCCTAACAGTCCTGCATCTGTGATTAAATGACCTCAGGTTAACAGCAACCCTTTATACTAAGATTTTTGTCTTTGTAAACACAGATCCATGGAGTTAATAATAACCTTGGGGTATAGATAAACTCAGACAAGTGATATTGAGAAGTTTAGATAAGAATAAGGAAAATCCATGAGTTCAATACCAGAACTGCTTTACTTTCTAATTAATATTATTCCCAAACAGGAGAATATAGTGTGTTATAATAAATGGAGCTTTGGGCTCTGATACTGCCTTGGATAAATGAGCATTTGAAAAGAATTAACCCTTTTTGACCCTCAGTTTCTCCATCTATAAAATGTGGGTGTAGATGATCTTTAGATACAATAAGAACTTGACAAATGTTTTTTTCATTGATTTTTATATTCCAGCACCAATAATCTGTAATTTTATAATTCTATGCTAACTTTCTCAGGGAAGCTCTCTTATTGACTCTAGCCTGTGGAGTTTGAGTTGTGAACTCCTGATGTCTTTGTCATGTCTGTATCCATGTCTTTGTCTTTGACATGTCTTTGACAGGACTGTACTTGTTTCTATTATTGATTCCATTATAGTACTATTTTAGATTTTTTTTCTCCTTTATTCAGATGATAACTTTGACTTTAGCCTCACGTCAAAAGTAAACCAAAATGGTTAATGTTTGAAATATTTGAAGTGACAGGGAGCAGCATTGGTGAAGTTTCAGAATAAAATAGAAGAAAACCCCTTCTTTTCCCTCATTTGATTTAGCTTTTAGAAAAAGGACTCTAACAATACAATTGAAAGATTTTCAAGGGCAAAATGGGGATGAAATTTGTGGTTCTTTTGAAGCATCATATCATAGTACCATGTATGTAAGAGGCTTAATAAATATTTATTGTGGAAGTACAGACTGTGATACCTGCATTTCATTTCTTAGAAATCTGGATTCTAAATGAAAGTTCCAGAGAGCTTCAAAGGAAAAGAAATATAGAAATCTCTTAGAAATTCTGAGTGTCACTGATACCATCTTAACTTAGAGCCAAAAGACAGAAACTAGTCAGGAAATCTGTACTTTTCTACTATCTGATATCTCTTCCTTGGAGTCATTCTCCTTATAAGTTTTTTTTTTTTTTTTTTTTTTTTGTGGAATGTGTTTTTCAATTAATATTTTTGGTAATGGGTAATTTCTTGCATGGTTGCATGGCTTACATTTTACCTGTAAGGGTTAAAAGGCCTCTAGAAGCAAGGAATGAAGTTCAAGGCATGTGGGAGGACCTGAGGAAAGAGAAGTTCTGAGGCGCAGTCTAGTCCTACTTGGAGGTGGGGCATAGCCCCAGGAGGCGGTGTCTGACCCCAGGTGCCACATCTCCCTCAGTGCTCTCAAACCCTAGCACGCCTCCCTCCTCCTTCTTGGGCCAATCCCATTATGCCACGTTCCTAGAGGACCTCCCCTTCCCCCAGAACTTCAGGGGGGGGTATAAATATGTGCTATCTAAGATTAAAGTTCTCTTTTGCTTCACGCCTACCTCCTGGTGGTCTGTCTCTATGGGATCCGGGTTGGTGCCCGAAGATGGGTAAGTGTGGCCTAGCCATGCCGTTGATGAACGGGCATTAAGAGTAGCTCAAAGAGGAGCTACTGGGTTAGAGTAGTCCATAGGGGTGTAACATTACCCTATTTCTTACTGTACAAGAAGAGTCAAGTATCTGCATTATAATTCCTGTGTTTTTTTCCATTTATTCTCGCCCATAATTGTTCAGAAGAGGTATCATGACTTAGTAGATACTTTTTGTGGTAGGAAAACATGAGTACTGTCTTTTACACATACTATGTGACTACAGGCAAGTCATTAAACTAATTTAACTTTAAACTAAAAAGTTTCAAAACTAATGCAGACAAGATTAGAAGGGAAGCAATAAACTGAGAAAATATTTTTACAGTCAAAGGTTCTGATAAAGGCCTCATTTCCAAAATATATAGAGAATTAACTCTAATATAAAAAATCAAGCCATTCTCCAATTGTGAAATGGTCAAAGGATATGAACAGACAATTCTCATATGAAGAAATTGAAACTATTTCTAGTCATATGAAAAGATGCTCCAAGTCATTATTAATCAGAGAAATGCAAATTAAGACAACTCTAAGATACCACTACACACCTGTCAGATTGGCTAAGATGACAGGAAAAAATAATGATGATTGTTGGAGGGGATGCGGGAAAACTGGGACATTGATGCATTGTTGGTGGAATTGTGAACGAATCCAACCATTTTGGAGAGTAGTTTGGAACTATGCTCAAAAAGTTATCAAACTGTGCATACCCTTTGATCCAGCAGTGTTACTACTGGGATTATATCCCAAAGAGATTATAAAGAAGGGAAAGGGACCTGTATGTGCACGAATGTTTGTGGCAGCCCTTTTTGTAGTGGCTAGAAACTGGAAACTGAATGGATGTCCATCAGTTGGAGAATGGCTGAATAAATTGTGGTATATGAAAATTATGGAATATTACTGTTCTGTAAGAAATGACCAACAGGATGATTTCAGAAAGGCCTGGAGAGACTTACACGAACTGATGCTGAGTGAAATGAGCAGGACCAGGAGATCATTATATACTTCAACAACAATACTAGATGATGACCAGTTCTGATGGATCAGGCCATCCTCAGCAACGAGATCAACCAAATCATTTCCAATGGAGCAGTAATGAACTGAACTAGCTATGCCCAGAAAAAGAACTCTAGGAGATGACTAAAAACCATTACATTGAATTCCCAATCCCTATATTTATGCACACCTGCATTTTTGATTTCCTTCACAAGCTAATTGTACAATATTTCAGAGTCTGATTCTTTTTGTACAGCAAAAATAACGTTTTGGTCATGTATACTTATTGTGTATCTAATTTATATTTTAATATATTTAACATCTACTGGTCATCCTGCCATCTAGGGGAGAGGGTGGGGGAGTAAGAGGTGAAAAATTGGAACAAGAGGTTTGGCAATTGTTAATGCTGTAAAGTTACCCATGCATATATCCTGTAAATAAAAGGCTATTAAATTAAAAAAAAAATAAACTAAAAAGTTTCTGCAACTCTTAAATGATGAATTATATACTGGGTCCTGATTTGCATCAATAGAGAGGCTTTCCACCCTAGAGTTCTTTCTATCCTTTCCTTATTGCTCCACTCACTCAGTAACAAAAACAGGTTGAATCAGTCAATAAATATTTATTAAGTTTCTACTATAGTTATTTTTTATATCACTAAAGAGTCTGCCATGACTTCTTTTATAATAGTATTTTCTCCCAATTATATGTCAGGACAATTTTTAACATTCATTTTACAAGATTTTGAGTTTCAAATTTATCTCCCTCTTTAGCTCTTCTCCCATTTTCCAAAAATGGTACACAATTTGATATAGGTTATATATGTGCTTTCATGTAAACTGTATTTTTCTATTAGATACAGTTATGAAAGGAGAAACAGATTAAAAGGGGGGAAAGTACCAAAAAGAATAAAATAAATGAAAAAATGTGGTTTGATCTTCATTCAGAGTCCTAAAGTTCTTTATGAAACTACACATAGCATTTTCTTTCAGTTGTACTTTGTACTTGTGATACTGAGAAGAACTAATTCAATCATAGCTAATCATCACACAATGTTGATTATATTGTTTACAATGTTTTCCTGGTTCTGCTTTTTTCACTTTACATCATTTATAAGCGGCTTTTGAGGTTTTTCTGAAATTTGCCTGTTCATCATTCCTTATTGCATAATAGTATTCCATTATATTTATATATTACAGTTTGTTCAGCCATTCTCCAATTGATAGATATCCCTTCAATTTCCAATATGTTGCTATAAATAGTGCTGCAACAAGTATTTTTATACCTGTAGGTCTTTATCCTCTTTTCCATGATATTGATCTAGTAGTGCTATTGTTGGATAAAAAGGTATGTACAGTTTGGTTGTCCTTTGGGTATAGTTCTAAAATTATCTCCAGAATAATTGGGTCAGTTCAATGCTACCAACAATGTATTAATGTCCAAATTTCCCCACATTCTCCCCAACATTTATGATTCCCTTGCTCTTATAATTTGCTTTTGGTATCACCCTTTATGTCTAAATCATGCACTCATTTTGACCTTATCTTAGTATACCATATGCGGTGCTACTTTACTTCAAGTCTGTGTCCCATACTTTTTCAGTTTTTCAATCAGTTTTAGTCAAACAATGAATTCTTATCCCAAAAAAGGGGTTATTGGGTTTATTAAATACTAGATTATTATGTTCACTGAATAATGTGCCTTGTGTGCCTATTCTATTTTGCTGATCTACCGCTTTATTTCTTATATAATACCCGTTTTAATGATAACTGCATTATAATATAGTTTGAGATCTGGTCTTGCTAGGCTACCTCCATTTAATTTTTTTTTCATTAATTATCCTGACATTTTTGACCATTTGTTCTCTCAGATGAATTTTGTTGTTTTTTTTTCTAGCTCTATCAAAAACTTTTATGTATTTATTCGTATGACACTGAATAAGCAAATTAGTTTAAGCAGAATTTTCATTTTTATTATAATGGCTTTGTCAATTATATTTTTCCAGTTGTTTAGATCTGACTTTATTTGCCTGAAAGGGTTATTTGATTATATTCATGTACTTCCTGGATTTATCTTGGCAGGTAGACTACCAAATATTTTATATTTTCTCAAGTTGTTTTATTTTTGTGTATTTATTAATTATTTTTCCTTACATTTAAGACAAATTTTTCCATTTAAAAAAATCTTTGAATTCCAGATTGTTTGCCTTTTTCCCATCTCCAGCTCCCATTAAGGAACCACATATGAAGTTCATGCAAAGCATTTCCATAAAAGTCATGTTGTAAAAGAAAACGTAAATCTCCCATCTTGATTTAAAAAAAAAGCTCAAGAAAAATAAGGTGGAGAAAGAGGGAGAGAGAAGGAGAGAGAAAGAGAGAGAGAGAATCCTTCTCTTGGTATGGTTAGGATTTTTCATCATAAGTCTTTTAGAGTAGTAATGGATCATTGTGCTGTCAATAATAGCTGCTCATCTCAGAACATTGCTATCAGTTTTCATTTTTCTTAAGTTCATGGGGGACTTCCTAGGCTTTTTTTTTTTCCTGAGAACATCCTACTTATTATTTCCCATTGAGCAATAATACCCCCATGACAATCATATAACATAATTTATTCAATCATTCCCCAGTTGATGGGCATCCTCTCTATTTCCAACTTTTTAACCTGGAAACAGAGCTGCTGCAGATATTTTTGTACATATATCCTTTTCCTGTTTTTTTTTCCTTTTGGTATTCATACCTAGCAGTTGTATGGTAGTATTTTGTATGGTAGTAGTTGTATGGTAGTTGTAGGTAGGAAGATATGCATGAATTTATAGCCTTTTAGGAATAGATCATGTCTTTTGATCATGCATCATTTGGGATGTGTCTTATTTTTAATAAATTGACTCAGTTCCTGCTTTTTTTTGGAGAAATAAGGCCTTATCAGAGAAACTTGCTTCAAAATTTTCTTTACAAGTATTATTGCTAATTATATCCCCCCCATTTATTCTATTCTCTTTCTTCTTTTGCCCTGTTCATCCCCAAAACTGTTTTGCTACTGAATACTCTCTCCCCCATTATGCACTCTCTTTTATCACCCTTCCTGCTTCCTATATCTCATTCCACTCCTTCTTTCCTGAAAGGTAAGATAGATTTCTACACCTATATTAAGTGTATGTTATTTCCTCTTTGAACCAATTCTGATACCAATTTTATTCTCTCCTCATCTCTTTTCCACCCTAATGTAAAAATTTTTTCTTGCCTCTTTTTTTATGGCAGATAATTTATACCATTTTACTTTTCCCTTTCCCTTTCTCCCAGTACATTCTTCTTTCACTCCTTAATTTCATATATTTTAGATATATTATCTCTTTGTATTCTACTCACACTTGTGCCCTCTATTTACATATACTCCTTCAAACTGCCATAATAATGAGAAAGTTATTTTTGTTTACTTTTTAAATTAAAAAGTAAATTTTTAATTTTTCAAATATTACATTGCTATGAAGTGTTATGTGTCTGAGGCCATATTTCAATTAAGATCCTCCTGCCTCTAAAACCAGTGCTCTATCCACTGCATCATTTAGCTGCCCCTAATTAAAAAGTTCTAATGAATTACAAGTATCATCCTCCCATGTAGAAATGCAAATAGATAAATCTTATTAAGTCCCTGCTCATATATCATTTTTATGATTATGTCCTTATGCTTCTCCTGAGACCAATATTTGAAAATCAAATTTTCCATTCAGCTCTGGTCTTTTCATCATGAATGCTTGAAAATCTTCTACTTCGCCAAATGTCTACTTTTCCACAGAAACATTATACTCAGTTGTGCTGGGTTGATAATTTTTGGTTGTAATTCTAGATCCATTGCTCTCTGGAATTCATATTTCAAGCCTTCTGTTCCTTTAATTGTCTTCAGATATTTTAAATGACATTTCTTTCTTTTTGTTTTTTTTATCCCTGGCTACTCAGCTTTGTTCATATTATCAAAAAACACTGATAGTTTATTTGGGTTTATCTTATGTCCTACAATTCTGCTAAAACTTTTAGTTATTTGAAGTAGAGTCTTTAAATTAATTTTAAGGTATTCTAAGTATGTCCATCATCTGCAAAGAGAAATAATTTTGTTTTCTCATTGCCTATTGTAATTCCTTGCTTTCGTTTTCTTCTTTTTTTTGCTATAGCTAACATTTTTATTACTGTAATTCACAATAGTGGAGATAATGGGCATCTTTCCTTCATCCTTGATCTTACTAGAAAGGCTTCTATTTTATTCCCATTACAAATAATGCTTGATGATGGTGTTAGATAAATACTGCTTGTCATTTTAAGGAACACTTCCTTTATTTCTATGCTCTTTACTGTTTTTAATAGCAATGGGTACTATATATTGTCAAAGCTTTTTCAAGTGAGACAATGATATGACTTCTGTTAGTATTGTTATTGATATTGTCAATATTGTTATTGCTTTTTCCAAAATTGAACCAATCTTGCATTCCTGGCATAAATCCCTTCTGATCACATTGTATAATCCTTGTGATATATTGTTGTAATTGCCTTGCTAGTATTTTGTTCAAAATTTTTGCATTAATGTTGTATTTCTTTATTTTACATCTTCCTAGCTTAAGTTTCAGCACCATATTTGTGTTATACAAGGAGTTTGGTAGGATTGTTTTGGGGGCCTATTTTTTCCAAATAGTTTACATGGTATTGGAATTAATTTTTCTTTAAATGTTTGGTAGAATTTACTCCTGAACTCATTTGACCCTGGGTTTTTTTTCCCTAGGAAGTTCATTATTGGTTTGTCCACTTTTTTTTTCTTCCAAGATAGGATTATATAGGCTTTCTATTTCCTGATCTGTTGATCTAAGTAATTTTCATAAATATTCACTGATTTTAATCAGATTCTAAGATTTATTGGCATATAATGGGATCATCTCTATTAATATATTTTATAAACCAGTTCCTAGGTTTATTTATTAGCTCAATAGGTTTTATTTTCTGCAACGACCACGCTAGCACTCAGGACACCCCAGAATCAGCCAAAGTCAGGATAAGCAAAAGTCCTTAACCCTTATTCTTGGTCTTAGAGGCAGGATTGAACAGGATAGAAGCAGAATATCCATGACGGCTTTCTAGCTTGTCTACCGCCAAGAGTGTGACCCTTGCTCGATTTACTCCACCCCCTAGTCCCTCCTACAATCCTCTATACACAATCATTGAGCCAGTATAGATAGTGGAAAGAACCATTTTCCAAGCATATGCCCATAGAGTATTGTCCAATCAATAGTTAGCCTCAAGCGCTCAGCAGTCCCAACCTCAGTGCCTCAACTCAATAGTTTCAGCACTCTACAATTTTCTTTCAATCTTATTAATATAACCTTTGATTTTTAACATTTCCAATTTAGTGCTAAATTGGGGATTTTAAATTCATTTTTAAATTTTTTTTAAAAGTTATATGTTGAATTCATTGATCTGTTGTTTTTCTTTTTTTTAATTTTAATAGCTTTTTATTTAAAAGTTATATGCATGGGTAATTTTACAGCATTGACAATTGCCAAACCTTTTGTTCCAATTTTTCCCCTCCTTACACCCACCCTTTCCCCTAGATGGCAGGATGACCAATACATGTTAAATATATTAAAGTATAAATTAAATACAAAATAAGCATACATGTCCAAACCATTATTTTGCTGTACAAAAAGAATCAGACTCCGAAATATTGTACAATTAACCTGTGAAGGAAATCAAAAATGCAGGTGGACAAAAATATACGGATTGAGAATTCTATGTATTGGTTCATAGTCATCTCCCAGAATTCTTTCCCTGAGTGTAGCTGATTCAGTTCATTACTGCTCCATTGGAACTGATTTGGTTCATCTCATTACTAAAGATGGCCAGGTCCATCAGAATTAATCATCATATAGTATTGTTGTTGAAGTATATAATGATCTCCTGGTCCTTTCATTTCATTCAGCATCAGTTCATGTAAGTCTCTCCAGGCCTTTCTGAAATCATCCTGTTGGTCATTTATTACTGAACAATAATATTCCATAATAATCATAATAAAATACCACAATTTATTCAGCCATTCTCCAATTGATGGGCATCTACTCAGTTTCCAGTTTCTGTCCACTAAAAAGAGGGTTGCCACAAACATTCTTGCAGACACAGTTCCCCTTTCCTTCTTTAAGATCTCTCTGGGATATAAGCCCAGTAGTAACACTGCTGGATCAAAGGGTATGCACAGTTTGATAACTTTTTGAGCATAGTTCCAAATTGAGCTCCAGAATGGTTGTATGTATTCACAATTCCACCAACAATGTATTAGTATCCCTGTTTTCCCACATCTCCTCCAAAATTCCGCATTATCTTTCCCTGTCATTCTAGCCAGTCTGACAGGTGTGTAATGGGATCTCAGAGCTGTCTTGATTTGCATTTCTCTGATTAATAATGACTTGGAGCATCTTTTCAAATGACTAGAAATAGTTTCCATTTCTTCATCTGAGAATTGTCTTTTCATATCCTTTGACCATTTTATCAATTGGAGAATGGCTTGATTTCTTATAAATTAGAGTCAATTCTCTATATATTTTGGAAATGAGGCCTTTATCAGAACCTTTGATTGTAAAGATATTTTCCCAGTTTATTGCTTCCCTTCTAATCTTGTCTGCATTAGTTTTGTTTGTACAAAAATTGAAAACAATTTGATATAAACAAAATTTTCTACTTTGTGATCAGTAATGATCTCTAGTTCTTCTTTGGTCATAAATTCCTTCCTCTTCCACAGATCTGAGAGGTAAACTATCCTATGTTCCTCTAATTTATTTATAATCTCATTATTTATGCCTAAGTCATGAACCCATTTTAACCTTATCTTGGTGGTGTCGGTCAATGCATGGTCTCTATCATACTAGTTTCCAATTTTCCAATCAATTTTTGTTAAACAGTGAGTTCTTATTCCAAAATCTGGGGTCTTTGGGTTTGTCAAACACTAGAGTATTGAAGTATTAGAGTATTAAAGACTGTTTTGTTCTTTGAACCTAACCTCTTCCATTGATCAACTAATCTATTTCTTAGCCAATACCAAATGGTTTTGCTTTATAATATAATTTCAGATCTGGTACAGCTAGGCCACCTTCATTTGAAATTTTTAAAATTAATTCCCTTGAAATTCTTGATCTATTTTTTTTCCATATGAACTTTGTTGTTATTTTCTCTAGGTCATTAAAATAGTTTTTTGGGAGTCTGATTGGTAAAGCGCTAAATAAATACAATAGTTTAGGTAGTATTGTCATCTTTATTATATTTGCTTGCTCTATCCAAGAGCATTTAATATTTTTCAAATAGTTTATATAGCACTGGGGCTAATTGTTCTTTAAATGTTTGGTAGAATTCACATGTAAATCCATCTGGTCCTGGGGATTTTTTCTTTTCCAATTTTCCCAGCAATTTTTGTCAAACATTGAGTTCTTATTGCAAAAGCTGGGGTCTTTGGCTTTGTCAAACATTAGATTATTAAAGTTGTTGACTATTTTGTCCTTTGAACCTAACCTATTCCACTGATCCACTAGTCTATTTCATAGCTAATACCAAATGTTTTTGGTCACCGCAGGTTTAAAATATAATTTTAGATATGTTACAGCTAGGCCACCTTCATTTGATTTTTTATTTCATTAATTCCTTTGGGATTTTTGACCCTTTGTTTTTCCATATGGACATTGTTGTTATTTTTTTCTAGGTCATTAAAATAGTTTTTTGGGAGTCTGATTGGTATAGCACTAAATAAATAGATTGGTTTAGGTAGTATTGTCATCTTTATTATATTTGCTTGCCCTATCCAAGAGTAGTTAATATTTTTCCAATTGGATAGCTCTGACTTAATTTGTGTGGAAAGTATTTTGTAGTTTTGCTCATATAGTTTCTGATTTTCCCTTGGCAGATAGATTCCTAAATATTTTATACTATCAGTTGTTACTTTAAATGGAATTTCTCTTTGTAACTCTGTTTGATTTTGTTAGTGATATACAAGAATGCTAATGACTTCTGTGCATTTATTTTATATCCTTCAACTTTGCTAAAGATGTGGATTATTTATAATAACTTTTTAGTAGAATCTCTGGGGTTCTCTAAGTATACCATCATATCATCAGCAAAGAGTGATAATTTGGTTTCCTCATTACCTACTCTAATTCCTTTTAATCTCTTTGTCAACTCTTGTTGCCAAAGCTAGCATTTCTAATACAATATTGAATAGTAATGGTGATAGTGGACAACCTTATTTCACTCCTGATCTTATTGGGAATAGTTCCAGTTTATCCCCATTACATATGATGCTTAGCGGCTGGTTATAAATAGATGCTACTGATTATTTTAAGTAAAAGTCCATTTATTCCTATGATCTCAAGTGTTTTTAATAAGAATGGATGTTGGATTTTATCAAATGCTTTTTCTGCATCTATTGAGATGATCATATGTTTTTTGTTAATTTGGTTATTAATATGGTCAATTATACCAGTAGTTTTCCTAATATTGAACCAGCCCTGCATTCCTAGTATAAATCCTACTTGATCATGGTGTCTTATCCTGGGGATGATTTTCTGTAGTCTTTTTGCTACAGATTTAAGATTTTAGCATCAATATTCATTAGGGACATTGGTCCATAATTTTATTTCTCTGTTTTCAACCTACCTGGTTTAGGTATCATTACTATGTCTGTGTTATAAAAGAAATTTGGTAGGAAATATCATGGGAATTACACACCCCATGACCTCTGCCCTCATCAGGTAAAGTGGAAAGGATGGATAAGAAAATTACTAAGGGCACTAGCAGGATAGTTCATTGCCTGTACAAGTTTGGGAATCTCCTATTTTTCCTTCATTTCCTATTTTTTCAAACAGTTTATATAGCATTGGGGCTAATTGTTCTTTAAATGTTTGGTAGAATTCACATGTAAATCAATCTAGTCCTGGGGATTTTTTCTTAGGAAGTGGACCAATAGTTTGTTCTATTTCTTATTTCTGAAATGAGAAGTAATTTAAGTAATTTACTTCCTCCTCTGATAATCTGGGAAGCCTATATTTTTGGAGGTAGTCATCCATTTCACTTAGGGTATCAAATTTATTGGCAGAAATTTGGGCAAAGTTACATCTTATTATCTCTCTAATTTCCTCTTCATTGGTGGAAAGTTCTCCCTTTTCATTTTTAAGACCACTAATTTGATTTTCTTCTCTCCTTTTTCCTATCAGATTTACCAAAGGATTATCTATTTTATTGGTTTTTCATAAAGCCAACTCTTAGTTTTATTTATTAATTCAATAGTTTTTTTCAATATTATTAATTTTTCCTTTTAATTTTAGAATTTCAAGTTTAGCATTTGATTGGGCGTTTCTAATTTGGTCTTTTCTAGCTTTTTAAGTTGCAAGCCCAATTCATTGATCTTCTCTTTCTGTATTTTATTTAAGTAAGCTTCTAAAGATATAAAATTTCTCCTAATTACCACTTTGGTTGCATCCCACAAATTTTGGTATGATGCTTCATCGTTGTCATTATCTTGAGTGAAATTATTACTTGTGTCTATAATTTGTTGTTTCACCTAATCATTCTTTAAGATGAGACTATTTACTTCCCAATTACTTTTTGGTCTATTTACCCCTAACTTTTTGTTGAATGTAGTTTTTATTGCATCATGTTCTGAAAAGAAATATTTTACTATTTCTGCCTCCCTGTGTTTAATTTTGAGGTCTTTATGTCATAATATATGGCCAATTTTTGTATAGGTTCCATTAACTGCTGAGAAGAAAGTATACTCCTTTCTGTCACCATTCAGTTTTCTCCAAAGATCTATCATATCTAATTTTTCTAATATTCTATTTATTTATTTAATTTCTTTCTTATTTGTTTTGTGGCTTGATTTGTCTAATTTTGAGAGTGCAAGATTGAGATCTCCCACTATTATAGTTTCGTTGTCTATTTCTTCTTGCAACTCTCTTCACTTCTCCTTTAGGAAGTTAGATCCTATACTTCTTAGTGCATATATGCTTAATATTGATATTGCTTCATTGTCTTTAGTACCATTTAGCAAGATATAATTTCCTTCCTTATCTCTTTTGATTAGATAAATTTTTGCTTTTGTTTGATCTAAGCATGGCTACCCCTGCTTTTTTGACTTCACTTGAAGCATAATAGATTTTGCTCTAGCCTTTTACCTTTACTCAGTATGTATCTCCCTGCTTTATATGTGTTTCCTGTAAACAAGATTTTGCAGGGTTCTGGCTTTTGATCCCCTCTGTTATCCGCCTCTGCTTTATGAGAGAGTTTATCCCATTCACATTTACAGTTAAAATACTAATTCTGTATTTATTGCCATCATTATATCCCCAGATTATGCTTTTCTTTTTCTTGCCTCCCTTATCCCTTTTCCTAGTATTAAACTTATGGGTCCCACTTGCGTCATGCAATTCTCCCTCTTTAGGGTTTCTCCCTCCTCCCTTTGAATCCCTTCCCCTTTCATGTACCCTTCCCTTATTATTTTTTTTTCCTTTTCCCTTTTCCTCTCCCACTTTTTAATGAGGTGAGAGAAGATTCTCTGTAAAACAAATATGTCAATTATTTCCTCTTTGAGCCAGCTCTGGTGAGAGTAAGATTCACACAATATTCTTCTGCCTCTCTAAGTTCCCTCAGATATGATAGGTTTCCCTTGCCTCATCGTGGGATGTAGTTTCCCTCTTTTTATCTCCCCTTTTCCCTTTTTCTGACACTATCCCCTTTCTATTTCTACTTTCCTTTTTTATGTTATATCAGTAAAATCAAATTATACATGTGGTTTTTATGTATATCCACAACAGAAATATAGTTCTCAAGAGTTCCTTTTATCTTTTTCTACTTCTCTTGAGTCCTATGGTTGGAGATCAATTTTTTTTTTAAAAATATGGTTTTTTCCTTCAAAACAAATGGAATTTTTCTGTTTCATTAAATGTGCATCTTCTTCCATGGAAGAAAATGCTCAGCTTAGCTGGGTAGTTTATTATTGGCTGCATTCCAAGTTCTTTTGCCTTTCAGAATATCAGATTCCAGGCCCTTCGATCCTTTAATGTTGAGGCTGCCAGATCTTGAGTGACTCTTATTGTGGTACCTTGGTATGTGAATTGTTTTTTCCTGGCTGCTTGTAATAGTTTTCCTTAGTATGATGGTTCTGAAATTTGGCCACAATATTCCTTGTAGTTTTTATTTTGAGGTCTTTTTCAGAAGGTGTTTGATGGATTCTGTTATTTTCTTTAATAGCTTTTTTAAAACTTCTTTTTATATATGTCCAATTGAGTTTTTAAGTGAATTGTTTTACTCTATGGAATTTTTTTTCCATTTCACTAATTTTTTTTAGTGAGTTATTTTCTTTTTCCAATTCACAAATTCTGTGTCCCTGCACTTCTTGGGAGTTTTTTATCTTTTCCAATTCACATTTCAGGAAGTTATTGCTCTCTTGCATAGCTTTTCTTTCCTTTCCCCATTTTTCTTCTACTTCTCTTTTAAGGTTTTTAATACTCTCTTCTAGGAGAGAGCCTTTTGTGTTGGGGACCAACAATTGTCTGGAGACTGTCTGCTATTAGTCTCCTGGGGGTTGAAAAGCTGCTCTCTTTCTGTATAGAAGCTATTCATTATCCTTTTGATTTTTGTATTCATTTTTTAAAGCCTATAGGGTCTGCCTTCAGGGCCAGGAAGTTAGCAGCTTCCTCTGCAAGGCAGTGATAGGTGTATGGAAGGGTAGCTGTCCTGCCAACCAGCTACAAAGAGCAGCAAGGTATTGGAATGCTCTGGGAAAGAGTTCCCCAACTGGAAGTAACTCAGGCCTGCAGGGCCCAGCTGCAAAAGTGCCCTGAAAAGAACCCTGCTGTGTGGGTTAATGACTAGATGCTGGGGATTAGATGCTGAGCATTGAAAATTTCACTACCCCAAGCCAAATCCCTCCCTGGGGCTGTGGGTATTAGTGGTGAAGAGCCCTGCAGGGACCAGAAGTCTCTCTGCCCTGGGAAACATATTCGAGCTGAGGAACTTCTGTTGCCCCAGGTCGAGCCTCCACACTGGGCAGATTAGAAACTGCCCTGGGCTGTGCCTCCCTGTTGTGCAGGTTTGTAACTGCCTCCACAAAAGCCTGATACTGCAGGATTTGGCTGCAGGGCTGTGTTACGGGTCTTCCTGAGTCACTTTGGTTTTGAGAGGTTATAGCCAGATCTTGTTAGTTTCTGGCATTTTTTTAGAGTACCTTCTGTTTTAGGCTTTAATTTTTCTGTTGGTTTATTGCTTTGTAATTAAGGCAGAGCAATTAGCCTATAGAAGAGTTGTCTTTATAACTTCTCTAGCCACAGAGATCACCCCCGCCCCTGGTCTGCTCAGGATGCTAGTCTCTCCCTGCCTGTGCTGTTCTGTTCCTGGCCCCTCAGGACAAACCTTTCCTAGCGATCTTCCAGATTATCTTTGGCTGGTGAGTTGTTGCACTTCCAATCTTCATGAATTTTACTGGTCAAGAGCCATTTTTGAGGCTGAATTTAATAATTGGTCATGAGGGCACGAGAGGAGCTTAGAAAGTAGTGTGTGCCTTCTTTGCCATCTTGGCTCTGCCCCTATAGTTATTTTTTATGGAATTTCTCTTTCTTTCTCCTGCTGATAGATATCTAGAAATGTTGATGATTTGCTTGGGTTTATTTCCTAGCCATCCTTTTTAAATGGAAATTCTAGAAGGAACTCTTTACCCTGCAATTAGAGAGAGAAACCCTAGTGGCAAAGGGCACTGAGGAGCTGTGAATTTCAGGACTAAAGATAAGATGAAGAGCTCTCTGGGTCATGATGGAGAAGTCCAAAGCAGTGAAACTAGTTAAGAAGGAGACCTGGAGATATAAATCCTATGTGCAGAATATTTATTTCTTCCAATCTAACTCATTTTTGAATTTTCCTACTCTATGGGTTATAATAATAATTTTAAAAGCACTACTATATTCATCTGCAAAACATTAGAGAACATTTCCACATATACTTCTATCACTCTGGAGAGAATAATAGTGAGGTTATGATTAGAAATATACATATATGTATATGCATGTATTTCTGATGTCTGTCTTGTGATTTCAATATGCCTAGCACATGTTAGAAGCATAATAACTGTTTATTGACTGATTCAAGCATTATACAATCAGTACTCTGCTTAATTTATTTCAGGTAGATATCTTTTCCAGTGAGGAAGTGTTTGCATTGATTAGTCACTTAACCCAGACAACTGTTCAGTAATTTAGGAAATTGTTTGGGACACTGAGATATTAAGTGATTTACCCATGATTACACATACTCTATGTCACAAGTGAGACTTGAATATCTGTCTTTTTGACCATAAGCCCAGATCTTTCTCTGTCATGACATACTGATTTGTATGAATTCTATTCTTTGTTGTTTTTGAAAGGTTCAAATTTTTACGAGAAACATGTTTAAATTTCATTCAAATATCTTTCCATTCTCACTCCCCTTTTGGATTTCTATTCCAAATGGTCCCACAATGCCTGTATTATACTAGGAAGACTCAATAAGGACCATGTCATTATTTTAAATATCGAATAGGACTTGGGGCTAAACACTAGAAATTAGGAGATGAGTAAGCTTTGAGATTTGAAAACTTCTCTTTCTTGGCTCTGATGCATATTGATTAGAGTTCTCTTAGTATTTGAGGCACAGTAATCCAATTTTCTAGCTTTTAGGTTAAATGTGCAAGAGGGCTAATTTTTAAAGGGTGCTAAATTTATGGAACAAAATTGATTCTCTTCTCATGTAACCAAATTAGTTTTTTTTTTTTTTTGGTTTTTTTTTTTTTGTTTGTTTGTTTTTTTTTGCTGAAGAGAAAGTATGATAGAGTAGAATGGAAAGAATGCACAATTAGGGATCAGGAGATAGTAGACCAATTAACATTTATTAAACTCCAACTATATTCTAGGTCCTATGTTACGTGCTCGAAATATAAAAAGAAGCATGTATACTAATTCTTATTATTAAAATAATATTTATTATATCATATATATATACATATAACATAATAATAATTATAATAAATAAATAAATTATTATATATAAACTGAATGATTTACTCAGAATTCTTAGGCAAATTAAGATTTTCCCTATGCCTACAAGAATGCAGTGAATCAACCTAAGAAACTGAAAAACAATGTTCCTGATTAGATTACTTCTATTTTTAAGGCTCTCCTTGAAATTCATGTTTGAGTGACTACTGAATGTATTTGCTGCAGGCAGATGCTTAGCCTAGTGTCATAAGAATCAGTGGAAGATGATAGATGTTATTAAAAGACTTTGATAAATGTCAGCAAAATGACTGCAAATTGCATTGGTAACAAAGATTTTCTGGAATTTCCCTGTCTGTCTTTGTGTGTCAGTTGATTTCTAGCAAGAATGCGTGGGAGAGATTCTCTAGCATAACAAAGATGCTAATAATAACACTAGTTGTCATCATTTATGCATTATCACATTTTATTATCACAACTACACTGTGAAGTAGGTGTTGGAGATATTATCCTCCTTTTAAGGTAGGGAATTTTCAGAAGAGAAAAAAAAAACACATTCCTACCATAATATGTCATATTCTCTTTGAGATAGGAGGGACAGTAGAGGAAGGAGTTGGATACCTAGATCTGTGGTTACATTTGCCTATGGAACTTTAGATATAGAAACTTCCTCCACCAATGTAGAACAAATCTTAGACTTGACACTAAGGTGTTAGGTTATTTGCCAGTAAATGTATAGCACTATGTCAGAGGCTGGACTTGAATCCAGATGTGATTGACTTCAAGACTATCTGTATCTCACTTAGCACATTGTGGGTTCTTAAATGTCTGTTGAATTGTATTTAAGGACTTGTACATTATCAAAGACCCAGTAAATTTCAGAGACAGTTATGAACCAAGTCTCTCCAGGACACAAATTCACTGCTAACAGATTACTTAGTTCTTATTAGATATGTGAACATTTTATACTACATGATCTTAAGTTAATATCATTATAAATTCTGTATACTTGGCATAAAGAATTTCCTATAAAATATGGTCTCTAACTTTGGCCTTTCTGAGCTCTATTATCAATTTTGTACCAGCTAAAGCTGTGATGGGTGACCAAGGCACTCCGAGCAACAGATATTGGACTTGAATTGCCTTTATCGTCTAATATATCTGCAGTTGCTCCATTAAATCCTGGCAAATGGGATTTTAATACATACTAAAATAATACCTGCTGCCAGATGTGGTGGAACATCACTACAATCACTATTGCAGTGGAGGCTGGTGGAATTCTTGAGCTCAAAAATTCAGAGCTGTAGTAGGGTTGTAATAAGTTGAGTACATACTAAATTTGAGCACAATGTAGCAAACATCTAGGAAGGGGAGGGGAAGTGTCAAAAGGAGACTAAATAAAGATAAACTGACCCAAGTTTAAAATGATTCAGGTCAAAGCTTCCATGTCAACCAATAGAGGGATTAGGTCATCAGCAATTTATCACCAAACTTCCAATGAGGGAGACACAGTTTCAAAAATATAGCATCTGATGACCCTTTGGATATTACCCATTTATATCTCTGGAAACTGAGCTCTCTCGAATTCCACAAGTAATTAGTTTAATTAATTGTTTGCTTACTTATTTGTTATTATTTTGTTGTTTTTTTTTTGGAAATCAGGTATATTCCTTATGACTTGTGTGATACCACATATCAGAATCTCAGTAGATTTTTTTTCTGTAGTCTCTCTTTTTATACTACCAGAGTAATTTCTCTGTTGTTGTCCTTTGTTCTTGAAGAGAATCAAAATGACTTCACTATTTTGAAGACAATATGCTGTGTTCACACTGGGTAATCAGATCATCAGATCTCAAAAGATTCTTCCATAGATTGGACACAGATAGTGCACAGGAGCATTTGGAATGGAGTTGTCTCTATATTTGTGCATTCCACATTTCTTTATAGCTACTAACTTCTGCTTCATTCATAAAGCACTGCGTCTTCTTTGATGTGAGCAGCTCATGCTGTGTGAGCATTTACTAGTATCTCCCATGTCAAGCAATTGATTGATTATACAATTTGTCAACTAGACTTGAGAGTAACTGTATATCACTTCTGATTTCCATGGGAATACTTACCTTCTGTAAGGTTTCAGACACTAACTTCCTTTCTCAAGCTGAACTGACAACCATTCAAATCTACTGCAAAGATCAAAACTGAAAATGGGCGGGCCAAATTATTTGTATGCCAAATGTATACATATTTAAAAGATTATTTTATAGAGAATTCATAGAAGACAAATACTCACATGGAGGTGTGAAGAAACAGTGCAAATACCTCTCAAGGTTTCTCTGAGGATCATGAATAATTATGCCCTATAGGAAATGTAGGCAGAATTCTAGTAACTATTTTCTTTCCGTCCATTTCTTCTGGACATTTTCCTCCATAAGTTCATTCTTTAGCTGTCTGACTACCATTCCCTGGAGGTACTTCTTTTTTTAAATATATATATATATATATATGTGTGTGTGTGTGTGTGTATATATATATATATACATACATCTATATTTTCATATGGAGTAGCATATTGAGGATGATATAATAATGCATCTTGAATATTCATCTAAAATATAAGTGTACCCTCTTTCTCTTTACATCAGGGTTGATATAATTATTATGAGTGTATGATTTTGATTGTGTAAAAATAATTTGAATCCACAAAGAAAGGGACATTAATCAATTCAGAATTCAGTAAGAATAAAATGGATCTAACATTCACCAGGCCCTAAACTATAAATAGTATTATTAATATACAGTCACCATAGTTGAGTATATATAATAGGGCAGAGAATTCAAAGAAGTATTAGTGTTCTTTCTCCTGGGTTTTTAAAAATCTAACTTTATTTACTTAACATTTTCTTAAGTTACCTTCAAACAATTTTATTTTACACTTGTTTCTAAAATTTTTGAGTTCTAGGTTCTCTCTCTTATCCCCTGCCATAATTAGAAACCTACTTGTAAGTTATACAAAACATTTCTAGAAAAGTCTAGTGGAAAATAAACATAGATTGTCTACACTAATGAAAATAAAAACTCTCAAGGAGAATTAAGGGGAAAGACAGAAGGGGGGATTGGGGAAGGGAGAGGGAGAGGGAGAGGGAGACAGAGAGAGAGGGGAAAGAGAGTGGGAGGGAGAGGGAAATAGGGGGGAGAGGAAGAGGGAAAGTAGGAGAGAAAGGGGGGGAGAGAGGAAGGAGATGAAGAGGGAGAGGAAGAAAGAAAGGAAGAGGAAGAGGGGGAGGAAGAGGGAAAGAGAGACAGAGAGAGAGGAGAGAGAGAGAGAAGAGAGAAAAAGGGAGAGAGGAGGGGGGGAGGGAGAGAGAGAGAAGGAAAAGGGGAGGAGGAGGAGGGAGGGAAGGAAGGAATATTGGGGAAGGGAGAGAGAGGGAAAGGAAGAGATAAAAGAAGAGGAAAAGGGAGAAAGAGAAGGAGACAGAGAGGGAGAAAGAGAGAGAGAAGGAAAGGGGGCGGGAGAGGGAAAGAGAGAGAGGGAGAGGGAAAAGGAGAGTAGTACAGGGAAAGGGAGGGAGAGGGAGAGAGATAAGGAAAGAGAGAGAGAATTCTTCAGTTTGTATTCAGATGCAATTAGTTCTTTCTCTGGGTAGGGATAGGATTTTTCATCATAAATCCTTCATGGTAGTGAAGGATGATTGTACTACTGAGAATAGCAAAGTCATTTACAGCTGGTCATTGCAGAATATTGCTATTATTTAGTATAAAACATATTTCACTTTGCTTGAGTCCATCCTGCTTATCATTTTTCACAGAACCCTAATATTCCATCATAAATACACACCACAGTTTATTGAGCAATTCCCCAATGATAGGCATAGCTTCAGTTTCCTTTTTATTTACCCTGAGAAGAGAGCTGCTGTGAGTATTTATATATATGTGTGTGTGTGTATATATATGTATATGTATTATCTTGGTATTCATGCCAAGTAGCAGTGTTGTTAGGTCAAAGGATAGGCATGAATTTATAGCCTTTTGGGTATGCATCATATCTTTTGATGATTTATCAATTGGGGCATACCTCTTATTTTTTATAAATTTGAGTGAGTTCCCTCTATTTTTGAGAAAGAAGGTCTTATCAGAGAACTTATCTTTGAAATTCTACTTTTGGTAACTTTATTTCCTCATTTATTCTCTTCTTTTACCCTGTCCTCCCTCAAAATTGTGTTGTTACTGAACATTCTCTCCTTCACTATGTCCTCTCTTTTATCACCCTTACCCCCTTCCCATATTTCATTCCTCTCCTATTTTCCTGCAGGATAAGATAGATTTCCAAAACCCTATTGAGTATGTGTGTTATTCCTCTTTGAGCCAATTCTAATGAGTATAACTTTATTCTTTCCTGCTCTCTTTCTCCTCTTCCCCTTCATTGAAAAAGCTTTTTCTTGCCTCTTTTTATGGCAGATAATTTACATCACTCCATTTCTCCTTTCCCCTTTTTCCCAGTACATTTCTCTCTTACTCCTTAATTCTTCATTAAAAAAGAATATTATTCCTTCCTATTCAACTCACACCTCTGTCCTCTGTCTATATATACTCCTTCTAACTGCCATAGTAATAGAAAGTTCTGATGAGTTACAAGTATCACTCTCCCATGTAGGAATGTAAACAGATAAACTTCATTAAATCCCTTATTTCCTGATTTCCTTTCCTGATCACCTCCTCATGCTTCTCTAGTGTCCTGTACTTGAAAATCAAATTTTCCCTTCAGCTCTGGTATTTCCATCACAAATGTTTGAAAATCCTATATTTCACTGAATTGTCACCTTTTCTTCTGAAGGATTATACTCAGTTTTGCTGGATAGGTGATTCTTGGTGGCAATTCTTGCTCCCTTGCTCTCAGGAATAGCATATTCCAAGCCTTATGGTCCTTTAATATAGAAGCCAGCAAGTCTTTCATAATCCTGATCTTGACTACACTATATTTGATTTGTTTTTTCTGGATGCTTGCAATATTTTCTCTTTGATATGGGAATTTTGGATTTTGGTTATAACATTCTGTAGAGGGCTGAAACTATGAATAGGTGTATTTGAATCAGACAACCAAGCCACTTAGGGCTAATTACCTATTGGACAATGATTCTATTAACATATGTTTGGATAAATGGCTCCTCTCACAGTTGATGCTGGCTCAATGTTTGGTGTTAAGATAATTATAGGCAAGGATTAGAGGGTGGGGTGAGAGAGGCTAGACTCTGTGGCAGGTCAAGGAGGAGAAAGGTTGGTGACTTTGGACTCGAGAATCGAGGATACATCTCTGGGGAGCCTCGTGGCAGTTTGCCTGCTTGTTTCACTTCTTCCCCTAAAGACTAAGGACTTTTACTTATCCTGACTCTGGCTGATCCTGAGGACTCCAGGGAGATAGCCTGGACTTAACAACATTCCTGGGAGTTTTCATTTTAGGATCTCTTCCAGGGGATAATCAGTGTGTTCTTTCAATTTCTATTTAACCCTCTTATTCTAGAATATCAGGACAGTTTTCCTTGATGATTTTTTGAAAAATGATAGCCAGGTCTTCTTTTGATCATGACTTTCAGTTACAGCAATAATTTTTAAATTATCTCTTCTGGATCTATTTTCCAGGTCAGTTGTTTTTTTATTGAGATATTTCACACCTTTTCACTATCTTTTCTTTCCTTTTTTTTAAAGTTTTGCTTTATTGTGTCTTGATTTCTCATAATGTCATTAGCTTCCAGGGAAACATTTCATCAAAGATACATTAAAAAAAGATGTAATAAAATAGTATCACAATTATATCTATCTATCTATCTATGTGTATATATATATATATATATATATATATATATATATAAAGTGATTAAGAAATATATAAATATTACAACAAATAGAAATTGTATCTACCTCAGGATGTTTCTTTGACTATGCCCCAGATTGACGAACCAATTGGTAAGGCCACAACTACTGCCTGACTTCTGAGCTCTGGAGAAAGGGAATGGATCTGGGGGTAGAGGTGAGAATAGAGATGAGTATGGGGATGGGTGTTTAGGCTCTGCTTTCCTCCATTCACAATGCCCTAATGCCAGAAACAATATCATAAATATGGCCTTTTACCATAAAACAAAATAAAACTGAAATTTTCTTGTGGATTTAGGTATAAGAAGGACTGAAATTTGAATTATTGTGAAGTGGTTCAGTTTTCTGCATAAGAAATCAAACCAAATTGAAATCCTAGTTATGGTGAAAAAATAGTTGCCTAATGTAGCAATCTCATTGAAAAAATTTGCATTTTCAAACTCCAGTTATATGAACTAACTGTACCTTACCACCATTAGCAGACCTTTCGTTTCTTTCCCTTCCCTCTCTCCTGTTTTGGAACCATAAACCATGATCAAATCAGTGCTGTCCTTGTTTCTGAGTGGAGTCTCTCAATTCATTTCTACTTAGCTCCATTTATCATACCTTACAATTTTCTAAGCCAATATGATTCTCCCTATCTGACCACCATTTCCCTTTGTATATTGTTTCCACCATTAAAATGAAAACTTTTTGAGGGCAGGAATTGTCTTTGTTTTTAATTTGTATCCTCAGCACTTAGCAAGTTATTTGTCACACAGAAAGTTTTTAATAAATACTTTTCATTCATTCATTTAGCCACAGATTATTTTCATCTTCTCCCCATCTCACATCCCCTTTTTCTTATTCAACTCAACAAAAATTTATTAGTAATAATTTCCCACAATAAGTAGAAGCATTTTATATAATTATGCCATAATAACTTGGTTGAATAGGTTATTAAAATCCCAGTTTTATTAAACATCTACTAAGTGTAATAAAGACATTCTGTCAGGGACAAACTAAATACTATGGTCAGGGAGTACATGTTCTAAAGTTCCATGAACGATAATTATATAGAAGTTTAAGTATTGAAAATAATTTTCCATAATTTATATCATGTGTTTCATGACAAGCCTTGGGAAATAAGCAGCACTTCAAGCATTATTGCCCTTAATTTGATCGAAGAAGAAAATAAGATTCAAAGAATAAATGAGACTTGTCCACAATATTTAGACATGACTTTAAACGCAAATCTTCCAAGTCTTCCTCATTCAACATTTAATACTTTACCCTCTAGGCCATATATGAAATTATAAACTTAAGTTCTAAGCTATTATTGATCATGCCTCCAGTGACCTGAAAGAAGGGTTATTCATTAGTTAGACAATGGAATATCAAGAGAAAAGTGTTAGATTGTAAGATAAGTTTCTGCAATAATGACTAATTGCTGCCTGAAAATATTTCTTACTGGTTCCAGTTCCCTTTCCCTATGGATTTGTGCTTAATTTAGAGATGTTGACAATAAAGCGTTTAAAGTGAATGAAAAGACTGTGTGAACCCAAGATCAGTAACCTTGGCTTGAACACTAACAATTCATTGAATTAGAATTTTAGAAGTTAGATCTATCCTTTAATACTTTAGGGTACTGTGAATTCTCTGGTTTGAATTCCAAAAGAGTAGCTCACAACTGTTCATGCCTTGGTAAACAATTTTAGTGATTGTTTTGGTGTAGTAGAAAGTGTTCTTGCAGCTGTTGTTTTTTGTCCTTCCTTCTCAAAGTGGACCATGGCATCAAGGAGGTGATGCCATGACATGCAAGTGATTTGGATTCAAGTGAGGATAATCTGTACAAGTTTACCTGCTTCCCTTTCTCTTCCAGAACCATCTGAGTCCAGTGGTCAGATTTAGATCAGAACAACTGGAAATGGCCCTACGTGTAGGGGGAGATCTTTGTCTTTTTAAACTGAGGTTTTTAATACTTCTCAGATTGAATGAGGTAACCACACATTCAGTGATTAAGCGTGGAAAAGAATTAAGGCAAAAAATGGCCTCTTTTATCCAATTAAAAAATGAATAAATAAATCTGAAAGAAGAAGACCCTCAAGATTTCTGAGAAAAACATAAAAAAAATTGCTATTTACATTCACTTTGAGACAATCAGATCCCAAATCAAGACCATCTGGGGCTTGGCCTGGGACTTATTGTTAGCCAACCAATGAGAGTCAGAGTCATTTGGTTTTAAGGTATGATCCTTAAGAAATAAATTTAGATAATAAACCTCAAGATATTTTGGATGGGTTTAGCAATCAAAAAATATATACAATTTTAAGAAGATCTGATGGCAAGAGAATGATACCCTATGTAGACTGAGGGAGGGAAGGAAGGAAGGAAAGAAGGAGGGAAGGAAGGAAGGAAGGAAAGAAGGAAGGAAGGAAGGAAGGAAGGAAGAAAACAGGGAAGGAAGGAGTAAGGAAGGAAGGAGGGAGGGAGGGAAGGAAGGAGGGAAAGAGGGAAGAAAGGAAGGAGGAAAAGAAAGAGGGACAATTGGAGGGAAGTAGGGGGGACAAGAGGGGAAGAGGCAGAACAGGAAGGAGGGAGAGAAAGAATCTTCCAGTTGACCATTTCTACTTGGGAAAGGAAGGAGGGAGAAAGGAAGGAAGGAAGGAAGGAAAGAAGGAAGGAAGGAAAGAAGGAAGGAAGGAAGGAAGGAAGGAAGAAGGGAAGAAGGAAGGAAGGAAGGTGGAGAAGCTCTACTCATATAGACTGTTGTTTGTCCTTTCTTCAAGAGGACTATGATATCAGGGAGGTGCTACCATGTCATGTAAATTAGTTGCACTTAAGTGAGTGAAGGCTATGCAAGATCACCTGAATCATTTTTCCTCCAGGGCAATCTGAGTCCAGTGATCAGATATAAAACAGGACAAGTAACCCTCCAGCCTTTTTATTCTTTAAGTCTTTAACAGGTCTCAGTTTGATTGTGTACTGTATTTACAAAGAGGACCTAAGTTCTAGCTCTGGATCTCTTGTTTGCTTACTTGGTGACTTTGGCAGGCTAGTGTCTTTTCCCCTGGGTTTCACTTTTCTCCTCTTTTATAGGAGTAGATTATCTCTACCTTCCCTATAAGTCTAATGCTTCCAGCTTAAATAGTGAGAAAAAATCATCTAGTGGTCAACTAAACATTCTATACTTGAGTCTATATTTTCTACATGGTTAGAACTTGGGAAAACTTGTCACTATAATAGCCTTTGAGAACTCAGGAATTATGTGAAATTATGAAGAAGCAGCACAAAGCTATAATAATTTATTCACTCAACAAGAATGTACCTATCACATTCAAAGTATTGTCCTAGAATCCAGGGAATCAAAGATGAAAAGCATTCAATGCCCTTGAGAGATTACAGTCTAATGAATGCTATTATTATTTTCATCATTAGAGTTCTTATGAAGGTCATGAGATTTCTTATTTATTTCTTTTATGTTATTATGAGTAACAACAAAAACTAACATGTTATATATAGTGCTTTAGATTTGCAGAATATTTTATGTCAATTTTCTTATTTGACATATAAGGGGCAAGGTTGAGCAGTGGACCCAAAATTAAGATCAAATTCTCAAGAAATTGAAAGGTCATATTTACAGTATGTAAATAGTATCATGGAAAATGAAAGGTAATAGTATACCCTTTCAGAATCTAGGATAACTCATTTATAGCTAAGTAAGGTCCTTGAAACTTTGGTTAGGAAACTTAGCTGTGTTTTGGCAGAGTCAATGATTTGTTCCTGGTGGTAACCATCTCAATATTTAAAAATAATGGATTGACCTTGGTAGGGAGAGTTGAGGAAAAGTTTTGCTTTTCATATTTTTTCCTTGTAACTCATATAAGAGGAGCAAAGCAGAAGAGGGGATTTTTATTTCCTCATCCCCTCTAGGCAATGACATCTTACAGCACATAGCAGCATCTAAGAGTAGGAGTACTGCTGTGGAGTTGAGTGGTGATAGAAGACTAGAAAGATGGAGTTGACTATGCTAATCCTAGATTCTTAGAACAATGTATATTTAATATATGTATATTTAATATATGAGACTCCTGATATTTCCTAGAAGTCCAGGACAATCAAATCTTTAGTAATCCATTCAATTGAGTCAATAACAAGAGACAGGAAAGAATTCCCCTTCCTCTCTCCCAACAAAAAGCACAGAATCATGTTTCATGATCAGGAAATTAGGTAAGGCCCAAAGAACCTGAGGTTTGCTCTTCTATGTCCCCCATGTTATTTCCTCCCCCCTTATTTCTTTATTTTTTAAGATTTAGAAAATCTTACATACATACATACATATACACATATGTACATAGATACAAGTATGTACGTGTATATTTATGCATATATATATACTTTCCTCTTTAATCCATTCCCCTTGTGAGTAGGTTTTCAGAATTACCAATCCTCCTCCCCCATCTAATTCCTCTGTGTTGGTTCTAACTATTGCACCTCATTTGCATAATATAATTACACTTTTTACCTTTTCCTACATGGTTGTGCTTTTTAGAGTTACATCATACTAAGTTTTACCCCAATCTTTCTTTTGGACAACTCAATTACTAATGAAAATCTTAGATATATGATTTACATTTCCACATATAAAAGAAATACTTTGTCCTTATTGAGTCCCCTAAAACTAGTCTTTGATGCTGGTGCTTGTTATATTTTCTATTGATTTCAGGTTTGTTTGAGACAAAATCCTGAAAATCTAAGAGTTTATTAAATATATACTTTTTACATTAGTAACACACTGAATTTTACTGGATATAATTGTCTCGGCTGCATCCCAAGTCTTTGGGGTATTTTGTCAATATATTTATCAATATATAGTATTCCAGGACCTGTGGTCTTTTATTGTGACTACTCATAAATCTTTTATAATTATTATTTTAGTTAAACCATATTTGATTTTTTTTTTTGCTTACAAAATTTTCTTTGTTTTAAGAATTTTGGAATTTAGCACTGATATCTCTATTAATTTTCCTCATAGAATCTCCTTGAAGTGGCCTTTGGTGGATTTTTTTTCTATTTCTGCTTTCCCCTGTTGTTCTATCATTTGAGAACAATTTTCTTTAATTATTTCTTATATTATCTTAAAATTTATTTTTTTGGTCATAGCTTTCAGGTAATCCAATTATTTTTATGTTTTCTTTTTTCATCTGTTTTCCAGATCTTTGTTTTTCTGATGTTTCACATTCTCTTCTATTTTTTTCTATTCTTTATATTTTGTTTTATTATTTCTTGGTCTCATAACTTTACTGTCTTCTCCTTGCCTAATTCTAATTTTCTGAGTCATTTTCTTCCTTAAGACTCTGGCTCCCCTTTTCTAGTGGGCTCATTTTCTTTTCATAATCTTTTTGTTCTTCTTAAATTGTTCTTTTTAAAGAAAAAATGTTTCTTCCTCAGTCCCTCTCATTTGATTTTTGAAATCATTTTTGATTTCTTTTATAAATTCTTTCTAGGCAGGCAGTCATTTTACATTACTCTTTGGGATAGGGATAATTTTTTTTTTTTACTTCAGTATACTCCTCTGAAGATGAACCCCAATTTTCCCCAATTCCATAGTATCTTTCTCTGGTTGGGTTCTTTCTCTTTTGCTTGTTCTTTTAATTTTTTAAAACTTATTAGTGTAATAACCTTCAGTACTAGGGGTGTGTGTAGAGTGAGGTAATTTTTTTTTCAATTCCCCCTCTGAACTGGAACCCTAAAGCAAGAACTTCACCATCCTGTAAGTGCCCTCAGCCAGCACCTTCCCTGCCCCACTTCTTTTGTACTCACTGGGTGTGTTTGTTCCTTCTTGCACAGGGCAGCATCTCTGCAGCATAGCTAAGCTTGACATTCTTTATCAACAGATTCTGTCTTTCAGGACTCAGACCTACACAGCACCAAGGTGAAAATTCTTGTGGTATGGAATTAGGCTTCTGGGGAACCCAGCTAGCCCCTGTCTGTTTCAGAAGAGCTAATCTGGATTTACATGGGTTAAAACTTGTCCTGGAGTCTTTCTTCAGGTTATTCCAAAAGGACTCCCATTCTACCCCAAGTCTTATTTGATTTTTACAAGTCTAAGTTCATGCTGAGGTGGAATTTTGTTTTGTTTGTGGGGGAAATCTTGGAGAGCTTGGAATTTTCTGACCTACTTTCAGACCTTTCTTCCAGAACGTGGGATTGTAGTGGAGACCTGAAAAAAATATAGACAAGCTAAAAGGAGGATATAAGGAGGGAGAACATGAGATTTGAGGAACAATCCACAAAAATTCACAGTTAGATGATACAATATGCAAGGAATGCCACTTCTTATGCAAGGAATAGCCACAAGTCCAATATCATTGAATCTAAACCTATGTGGAGGTGAATAAGGTATAAGAAAAATAGAAAAGTAGTAAGGGACAAGGTTATGCAAAACTTTGAATATCTAATAGATGATTTTATATTTGATCCTAGAGTTTATTGAATGAGGAATGATATGACATACTCTGTTGTTTAGGAAGATCGCTTTGACTGCCCAATAGAAATTGAAGAGTGAAGAGAGTAAAAAGAGACTTTGAACAGGCAGACTAAACAATAGATTACTAAAAACAATGCTGGTGGAAGGAGGTGCATTGGGCAGTGGTAGTGTCAAGAAAGAGAAAGGCACATTTATGAAATACATAAAAAGATGAAATCCACAGGCTTTGGCAGAAGATTGGATATGGAGGCAAAGCATGAGGGGGTAGTTATATGGAGAGGAGAGAGATTAATAGTCAGAAGTGATACATAGGCTTGGAATCTGAAGGATTGAGAGAGTTATGGTGCCTTTGACAGTGACATTGGCAGGGCATGATTGTCCAAAAGATTAAATGGTTTGCCCGTGGTTAAATAGTGATAAACATTATAGATGTTCGTTCTTTCAAATTCATGTTTATATGCTCCTAGTGTTGGATTTGGGGTGACAAGTAATTCTCCATATCTTTAAAAAATGTTTAAACTTTTAAAATAATTTTAATATAGAGATGGGACTATGAAACCATGTCAAGTATTTCAACATAAAGTTACCAAATACATTTACTTGACAAAGTGACCTTTCTAAAATACAGGTTCAAACATATTATTTTCCCTACTCAATAAATTGTAGGGACTCCCTATTGCCTCTAGAAGAAAACATAAGCTATCTTGTCTGGCATTTAAAGCCCTTTTCAACCTAACTCCCAACTACCTTTCAATATTTTTATATATGACTCCTAGTTACACAAACTTTAATCTAACCATATGGAGTTTCTGCTCTTTCACACATGACATTCTATCACAGGTCCCTATTCTTTTGTACAAACTGGAATGCATGACCTTCTTAATTTAGCTTGTTATATTCTCTTTTGTTTTTTGCTGTTCAGTAGTTTTCTCTTTTTTTAGTAGTCTGTGACTCAGTTCAAATGTTACTTTCTATATATGACCTCAATGCTGTTATTGCTACTGCTCCTCCTCCCTTCTCAAATAACAATTATTCATTTTAATATATTTATACTATAAATATATTACCTTATGTCAGATTCTTTCATTCTTTATTTTTATTAAAGCTTTTTTTCTGTTTTTAAAACATATGAATAGATAATTTCCAATATTCACTCTTGCAAAAACTTGCATGCCAAATTTTCTCCTCACATAGACAGCAAGTAATCCAGTATATGCTAAAATGTGTAATTCTCTTATATATATTTCCAGAATATCATGCTGCACAAGAAAAATCAGATCAAAAAGATAAAAAAAATGAGAAAGAAAAAACAACAAACAAACAACAAGCAAGCAAGCAAACAATAAGAAAAAAGTGAAAATACTATGTTGTGATCCATACAGTCCCCACAATCTTCAATTTGGGCGCAGATGGCTCTTTCCATCACAAGACCATTGGAACTAGCCTGAATCAGCTCACTGTTGAAAAGAGCCAAATCCATTAGAATTGATCATCATATAATTTTCGTGTTGCCATGTACAATGATCTCTTGGTTCTACTGACTTCACTCAGCATCAGTTCATGCAAGTCTCTCCAGGACTCTCTGAAATCATTCTGCTGATCATTTCTTATGGAATAATAATATTCTAAAACATTCATATACCATAACTTATTCAACTATTCGTCAACTGAGCAGAATCTACCCAATTTCCAGTTCCTTGCTACTTCAAAAAAGGCTGCTACAAATATTTTTGCACATGTGGATCCCTTTTCCTCCTTTATGATCTTTTTTGGAATACAGACCTGCTATTACTCTTTATGTCTAAATCATGAATCCATTTGTATTTTTGTTGATATAGGGTGTTAGGTGTGGGTCACTGCTTAGTTTCTGCCATATTAATTTCTAATTTTTCCAGCAATTTTCATCAGTTAGTGAGTTTTTATCCCAGAACCTGGGGTCTTTAAGTTTATCAAATGCTAATTTACTGTGATCATTGACTATTGTGTTTTGTTAACCTAAACGATTACATTTATTATCTCCTCTATTTCTTAGCCAGTACTAAATGGTTTTGATGACCACTGCTTTATAATATAGTTTTAGGTCTGGTATAGTTAGGCTACCTTCATTTGCATTTTTCATTCTTTCCCTTGAAATTCTTAAACTTTTGTTCTTCCAGATAAACTTTGTTATTATATTTTGTAGCTCTATAAAATAATTTCTTCTAAGTTTGGTATGGCACTGAATAAGTAGATTGATTTAGGTAGTATTGTTATTTTTATTGTTAGCTTAGAGTGCCTATGAGTACTTGATATTTTTCCAATTGATTATATCTGACTTTATTTGTGTGGAAAGTGTTTTGTAACTTTTGTTCACATAGTTCCTGACTTTTCTTTGGTAGTAGACTACCAAATACTGTATATTATTGACAGTTATTTTAAATGGAACTTCTCTTTATATTTCTTGCTGCTGGAATTTGTTGGTAGCATATAAAAATATTGATAATTTATGCAGATTTATTTTGTATCCTGCAACTTTGCTAAAGTTGTGAATTGTTTCTAGTAGTTTTTTTAGTTGATTCCTAGGATTATCTAAGTATACCATCATATCATCTGCAAACATTGATAATTTGGGTTGTTCATTACTTACTCTAATTCCTTTAAATACTTTTTCTTCTCTCATTCCTAAAGCTAACATTTCTAATACAATATTTAATATTAATGGCAATAGTGGGCAAACTTGTGTCACCCTTAATCTTATTGGGAATGGTTCTAATTTATTCTCATTCCACATGAAGCTTGCTTATAGTTTTAAATAGATGCTACTGATTATTTTAAGGAAAACTTCATCTATTCCTATACTCTTTAGTGTTTTTTAATAGTAATGCAATTTGGATTTTGTCAAATGCATTTTCTGCTTCTATTGAGATAATCATCTGATTTCTGTTAATTTGGTTATTGATATAGTCAATTATGCTAATAGTTTTACTAATATAGAGGCAGCTCTGCATTCCTGGTATAAATCCTACTTGGTCATGGTGTATTATGCTGGGAATAATTTGCTGTAACCTCTTTGCTAATATTTTATTTAAGATTTCTGCATCAATATTTATTAGGGAAATTGGTCTTTAAGTTTCTTTCTTGTTATGACCCTACCTGATTTAGCTATCAGCACTATATCTGTCATAAAAGGAATTTGGTAGAACTCCCCCCCTCCAATTTTTCCAAATAATTTGTATAGTATTGTAATTAATTGTTCTTTAAATGTTTGGTAGGATTCACAAGCATATCCATCTGGCCTTGGAGATTTTTTATTAAGGAGTTGATTAATAACTTGTTCAATTTATTTTGCTAAAACGGGACTATTTAAATCATTTATTTCCTCCTGTGTTAATTTGAGCAATCTATTTTTTTAAAGTATTTATCCATTTCACTTAGATGAGCAGATTTATTGGCATAGAGTTGGGTAAAATACCTTCTAATTATTGTTCTAATGTCCTCTTCATTGGTGGAAAGTTCTCTCTTTTCACTTCTGATAGTAACAACTTGATTTTTTTTTCATTTTCAAAACAAATTTGCTGTTATACTTTTCTCTTTACTTTCACCCTTTTCTTACTCCCCAGTGTTTTGCTTCTGACCACCATCTCCCTCAAACAGCATCCCCCTTTTACAGCTCCTCCTCCTTTCTTGTCTCTTTCTCCTACTTCTGTTCTCCTTTCTTCTTCTACTTCCCTATAGGGTGATAGAAGTTTTTTGTGAGATAAATATATCTGATAGTTTCTCTTTGAACCAAATTCGATGAGAGTAAGGTTCACACAATGCTCATCCCCCTCCATTCCTTCCATCAATTGTAATAGATCATTTTTTTGCTCTTCATGAGGTGTAATTTACCCCATTTTATCTACATTTTCCTCTTCTTCCAGTACAACCCTCTTTCCACTTCTTGTTTCCTTTTTATATCATCACAATAAAATCATATTTTACCTATACCCTCTAAGTATACCCATTACAGAGATATAGTTCTCAATGGTTAAACATATCATCTTCTCATATCAGGATGTAAACTTTTTTAAGTTTTAAAAGAATTATTAATTTTTTCTTTCTTTCTAACCTTTTTGTGAATCTCTTAAATTCTATATTTGAAGAGCAAATTTTCTGTCCAACTCTGGTCTTTTCATCAGAAATAAATAAAATTCACCTGTTTCAATAAATGTCTACATTTCCCCCTGAAAGATAATGCTTAATTTTGCTGGATATTTGATTCTTGGTTACAATCCAAGTTCCCTTGCCCTTCAGAATATAATATCCCAGGCACTTTGATCCTTTAATATAGAAGCTCCTAGGTCCTGGGTAATTCTACTCATTGTTCTTCAATATTTGAATTGTTTGTTTTGTATGTCTGCAATACATTCTCCTTGATCTGATAATTCTGAAGTTTAGCTATGACATTTCTTGGAGTTTTCATTTTGGTGTCTCTTTCAGAAGGTGACTCGTGAATTATTTTAATGGTTATGTTCTCTTCTGGTTCTAAGAAATAAGGGCAGCTTTCCTTAATGATTTCTTGAAAGATGTTGTCTAGGCTCTTTTGTTTTTTCATCATAGTTTTCAGGTAGTCCAATAATTCTTAGATTATCTCTCCTTGATATATTTTCCAGGTTGGTTGTTTTTCCAAAGATATAGTATATATTTGCTTCTTTTTATTTTTTGTTTTGTTTGACTGATTCTTGATGTAACCTTGAGTCATTTCCTTCTACTTGTTTAATTCTAATTTTTAGTGAATTATTTTCTATAGTTAGCTTTTTATGTCCTTTTGCATTAGGCCAATGGAACTTTAAAATGAATTGTTTTGTTCGTTGGATATTTTTCCATTTCACAAATTCTCTTTTTTAATGAGTTGTTTTTTGTTTCCATTTCATTAAATTTTGTAAGGAGTTTTCTTCAGATAATTTCAGTATTTCCTTTTCCTAAATCTCTCGGGAAAGTTCTCGTTTCCTTTCCCTACTTTTCTTCTAACTCTATTTTAAATTTGGAATTAATTCTAATTTGGAATTCTCCCAAAATAGCCTTGTGATATGGAGACCAACTCATCACTATTTGGGGCTTCATCTGGAAACAATTTGTTTTTAGTGTCCTTAGGATTTGAGATCTGTTCTCTGTTTCCATAAAATCTATCTATTGTGAGAGCTCTTTTTGCTTTTTTTGTTCATTTTAAAAGGTTAAGGTCTTCTGTTAGGGCAAAGGGAAGATTGTCCCAAGCTTCCTCTACAGGCCACAGCGACTTTATGCTGCTGTGGGACAGGTTTGCTGATGTCTTTCCCATGCTATGTGGCTGTGGCGATGTCCCAAATTATTCTGGAGTTCAGGGGCTCACTATTTATTTCTGTAGTTATGTTGGATGTCTCACAGCTAGCCTGCTGATCCACTGGGTTATGAATCAGGACAGAGTAGCCAATACTGTTGTATTTTGGCTAAGAGCCTCCTGGTAGATTATCCTGTGTTCCTGTGCTTCACCTTCACTAGATTGCCTTCTCCCCTTCCTTTTCCTTTTTTCTCCACTCCCCCATACCCAATTACAATAGATCTTTCTTGAACTTCTTCCAAAATATCTTTTGCTATAAATTTATTATACTCCAAATATTTGTGGGTTCTATCATTCCAAAGCCAGTTCAGGGGCTTGAGCTAGTCTTGATCTGAATTAGGCCAGGAATAGTTCAGACAAAGACCTGCCTACTCTCTGCCATCTTGACTCTGCCCTATACATTCAGGGATTCTTAACCTAAATTCCATGACCTTTACGTATTTTTCTTTTAAAATTGTATTTCAGTGTAATGGGTTTCCTGAATAATTGCTTGAATAATTCTTTATTTTCTGCATTTATGCTGAGAATTTCCCAGATTGACAAAAAGTACTTTACATAAAAACATACTTATTCAATAGGATGGAAACTATTTGAGGCAAAAACTTATAATTTTCTCCATGTATTTCTAGCATCTCACATGGGCTTTAACACATACTTGTCCATTCATAAATCTTTGTTGCTTGATTGGCTGATTTAAAGAGTCTAATAGTGTTTCAGACATTTCCCCAGGCCCTATTCTTTTGGAAGAAGTAAGTAGACCTAGTGAAAGTCTGACCTCCTTCAGGTAAATGAGTCACTCCTTAATGTATCCGGTTTGACAGTTTCAAATTTTTTAGAGCTTTAGTGAATCACTCTTTATGGCATCACTGAGCCAGGAGAATGATATGGTGTCCTGTAACTTTGCCAAATCACCCATGGGCATCTCTCCAGTCCAGGGACAGAAAGGCAGCTGCTCTGTATTAAACATCATCTCAAGGTAAGATGATACATAAAGAAACATAGCATCTGAAAAACCTTGGTTTTCTTTAGGCCAGGGTGGAAAAGCCAACCTGCAGCTACACCTTTTGGCTCTCTAAGGGATAAGAGTAAGAAAAAATAATTGTCACTTTTGATTTTCTTTTCTAAGTTGAGACAAAAGAGAAAAATCACAGTCATTATGCTGTGGGCTCTAAATGTAATCTTGCTTTAATGGACATGTTTCCTTCCCTGGCTTTGTAAAAACAAAGACAAACATTCAGCTTTTCTTTTATAATTTTCTTATGGCCCCTTTGAGTATTAAATGTTGGAGGTTTGCTTTCTATGTTCTTATCATTTTCTAACTCCTTCTAGTCAGCATTGATGCTATTAAAGTAACAAACCATTCCCCCCCAAAAAAAAATCAAGAATTCTCTACCTTTAGTAATACTCAGCTTGCTAAGAAACAGATAAAATAGCCCATGTATTCAGCTGCCCCTGTAAGATGTACATTTTGGCCTGGCATCACGGGAATTTGCCTAGCCTGTTCTGTGGAGATAGTCCAACCTTGTCCAGAGCTATTAATCGGCCTTTTCTTTATGGATCAAAAAGTCCATAAAGTATCTCTTTTTTTGAAAGAAGACAAAATAGCTCAAATTAAGCTGGAATCATTGTTTTGAACCAGTAATTCTATTGCATGTTAATCAACAAACATCATTAAATGAGTTAACTAAAGATTTAGACAAGAGAAGAAAACTAGACAAATGTTTCTTTTTCTGAAATCCCATATTGACAGCTGCTATTATTTTGCATACTAATGCCTGAACATACTGGCATGATTCATTACAAACGTTGGGTAGACACCGAGATACTTTTTTTCTCTATCTAAATTTCCCAACACCTGTAATCATTCTGGAGAGGAAAACAAAATAAAACATCTTTTTATTTTTCTACCATTATCATTTTGAGATATGTTTCTCTCTTCTATCACCACTGAATCCTCCTCTGTAATAAAGAAAACCATCAAAGTAATAAACATTAAAAGACCCAATCAGTTTAACAGCAAATGCTACATACATTCTGCACCCATAGCCACCCACTTCTTTACTGTAAGGAGGAAAATGTAATCTAATGTTCTTGATGACAAGGATCACGTTTGATCATCTATTTTCTTGCTGCTTAGTAATCTTCAGGACAGAGGTCATGCTTCATTTGTACTTTGGCTATCCTAATATAATTGAGGACAAAGACAACACTTTTTTTTTAAAGAAACTCTTCAGGAGCCCCGAGTATGGTGCTCCTGTACATGGCAGGCATTTCATAAAAAATGATTGACTGGTTTGGCAAGTGCTTATGGATTATTTTCAAGGTGTCCTGTGTATGGCTGCTCAGCAAGACTTAGTGTACTTTGGAAATCAAGTATCTTTATAGTTCCTGATTCAGCCCCCCCCCCCAACCCCCCAGGCAAGTAAAGTATTTCAAGTTCTCATGCTGGGACCAAGTGCCTTGCAGCTCACCTGATTGATGTGAATGTGGTACTGTATGCAGTACCTGCTGAGCTTTGGGGCTCTGCTCCTGCTCAGTGTTCCTTGTGACATTGAAGCAGAGTTGGAAGCAAGTGGTTTGAGGGGTGTTTTGTTGTTCTTTTTTTTTTTTTTTTTACCATATGCTTCTCATTTGTTCTCATTCTTTTGACTTCATATCCTGCATTGATTATAGTTTTCCTCTTGTTCATAAGACTACTCATTCTCTCCCCTGCCAAATATTTTTCTTCCTCTTAAACTAATTTATTTTTTGCTTCCATTTCCCTGTATTCTCTTAGTTTTACCAATTACCATATTGCATTTGAGGAAGAATTTGGGTCAAGATGACTTCCTTTTTCATGTTCAGTAACTAACAGATCAGTCCCAGAGAGAGCACGTCACTAACTTCTTTGGGTGTCCATTTGACCAATAATGAAGTAGAAGTCCCTGAAAGGGACCCTTAAAGTCACCTAATTCAGGCCCATATTTTATGAAATTGGAGAAGGTAGTTGACTTAGCTAGATCATACAATTATTATGTGGCAAAGTCACTAATTGAACCTGGGTACTTTGCTTTCAAATCCAGGTCTTTTTTCATGGCATCAACACTATCTACCTTTACAACATTATAGTGAGCACTGGGGTAAATTTATTTAATATTGCTTTGGGACGTATAAAACCTGAACTCCAAGATGGGCTTTATGAATCTTTTTGTTTAAGAGGGCCTTCACTGAAAAAGGCAAAGCATTCTGGTCCTATCATTAATGTCTTTGCTCTCAAAGGGAAAAACGTTTTTTCTCAATTTACTTAGGGTCATAGAGCATTCGTTTCCCAAAAGTGAATGACGAATCCCCTCCTAAATTGCATTTGTTCTGCAAGGGAAAGTTCTAGGGATTCATTCAAAGTTTAAGCATAGCAGAAATACAACAATGAGCTAAAGAACCAAGACTGAGAAGCTTTGAGAGCAGAGTTATGTTTGAAGAATATGTTCTGAGGAGCCTATATCATGCTCTGGTTAAATTGGATAATTTACATGTACTATGTATGTATGATGGTGATAAAACTTCCCTTTGGCTAGTCTGGTTACCTTAAAATAAAGATCATATCAATCTTCAACAGACTGTGTTGATGAGCATTTCAGAAACTGTATCTTTGGTTCTACCAGCCTAGTTAAGAACTATAATACTCACTGATCACTTTACATTTTGGCATGTTAATGAGAAATAGAACTTATGTGAAATTGATGCATCTTAATGCACCTAAATTCCTTGTTCTAATCCTTTATTATGTGACTCCAAGCTTGTAAAGAGCTTTAAAATTATTATTCCATTTGGAATCAACAACAACCTTATGAAGTGGTTGCCACAGGTGTAACAGTAATAATTCCCATTTTGCATATGAGAAAACTGAGACCCACAGAGGCTAACTGGATTGCTCTGAGTAACAAAACTAGTGTTACAAGTGATATTTATTCTCCACATTTTAGCACCGCACGCACTATTACAAACTGCCTCTTTCTTAAAAGAGGTAGATTTGACAAACCTTGGAAACTTATGAGACATATGAAAGCTTACAGACAGGTTAGAGTTTAATTATTCCATTTATGGACAAGTGGAAATGTCTCTAATCTCATGTAATCTTCAGAGGGTTCTCTCTGTAGGATTATATGACCTCACCTAATTGCAGAGGTTTAAAAAAATGACTTCATAAAAATGAGAAAAAGGACAGAACTGGATCTTGAAAAATTGAAAAAGCCAGTTTGATTTTTGTCTCTCATGTGTTGCTAAATGACTATAAGTAATTTTCCAACCTATAAAATGAGGTTTCCCTATTCATTATCTAAGATCCCTTCTAGCTTCTAGAGTCTGTTTTCTCAATAGCCTCTTGACAAAACTATATTACACAACAAGGTAAATATCTTGTTAAGGTCTTTGAGAGGGGCAGCTAGATGGTGAGCTGATAGAGCTTTAACCCCAAAGTTAGGAAGACCTGAGTTCAAATCCAGTGTCAGACACTTAATACTTACTAGCTTTGTGACCTTGGGGAAGTCACAGTTGCCTCAGGGGAAACAAGGAGATTGTGGATGGAAACAGAGGAAAAACAGTGGGCATATTGGAAATATGTTAATATTTACTTATATAAATGGAATGTATCTTTGGATGGAGGGCAGCT
Organism: Sarcophilus harrisii; assembly: GCF_902635505.1. Classification (NCBI taxonomy): domain Eukaryota; kingdom Metazoa; phylum Chordata; class Mammalia; order Dasyuromorphia; family Dasyuridae; genus Sarcophilus; species Sarcophilus harrisii. The sequence goes on from NC_045428.1 coordinate 270,933,552, forward strand.
GGATGGCTCAATTGATGCCCAGTCTGCGGTCAACAATATTTCTCTTTGTGCAAAGCTGGCCTTAGATAAGTGTGTTGCTTATCTAAGGTGGGTTGCTGGTCTAAATATCAAATCACTTGTCTTCTCAATGAGTGGGGAAGGGAGGAAGGAAAAGAGAGAGAATTTAAAACTCAAAGTTAAAAATAGAATATTAAAGATTGTTTTCACATGTAATTTGAAAAAAAATAAAATATTAAGTTAATATAAAATGGACTGGAGGAGGAAATGGCAAATAACTCCAGTATTTTTGCCAAGAAAACCTTGAATAGAGTCATGAAGACTTTAACATAGCCCAAAAAAGACTAAACTATATCTTTGGATGGGGATATAATTGCTGCTTTCAATAGTATTTGCTGCATGTACTTTGTAGGCAATATCATTTAATATGTTAGAATGCTAGATTTGGAATTAGAGGGACTGTCTTCAGATCATCCCTATTCTACTTATTACCTGTGTGACTCAGCAAATCATTTAATTGATTTGGATATTGGTCCCTTATCTGTTAAATGAAGAGATGGAACTATATTATCTATAAAGTCACTTATAACTTAATCTGTACTATTTTCTGAAGTTATGAATAGGTATTTATGTTCATTTCCACACACAAAAAAAGGCAGCCTTCTATTAGATATATGAGATTCAAAATCTGAACTTTATATTTTCTCCTGTTATTTAGACATTGAACATTCCCCAGTTCACCCCAACCTATAATGAAAAAAAAAAGTCAGGAAAAATGGAAAGAGAGAGAGGGAAGGGAACAGATAGAGATGGAAAGTAAGAAAGGAATAATGAGACAGAGAGGAAGGGAAGAGGAAAGGAGGAAGAGACAGAGAGAGAGTGACAGAGAAACAGATAGGCAGACAGAGTCAGAGTCAGAAAGATAGAGACAGAGACAAAGACACAGAGAGGAAGGGAGGGAGAAGGGGAAAAGAGATAGAAGAAAAAAGAGAGGGGCAAAGAGGGAAGGAGGAAGGAGGAAAAGAGAGAGAGAGATAGAGATAGAGAGAGAGAGAGAGAGAGAGAGAGAGAGAGAGAGAGAGAGAAGGTGAGGAAGGAGGGAGGGAGAGAGAGTCCAAACCTCTAAAGTATCTTTATTTTTTTTTTAATTTTTGAGTCTATCAGAGTAGGTAAGAGCTACCATGAATGATAAGAGATTTATCAACTGGAACACCCAAATTTAAAAGGATAGAGGTGATTTAGCCATTCACTAAATTCCTTTCCACTTCTTTTAATGTCAAGTCTAGGTTTTACTTTTAGAACAAATAATAGGTAGTACAAGTTTTCCCTTTTAAAGGGATGAGTGAGGAATACAAATGAGTTTGGCCCCTGGAAGGCCTACCTTGTTCTCAATGGAAGTGGGAAAAAATACTGAGCTCTAGAAATAAAGTCTCTAGGCAAACTTATTTTACTTAAGTTGAATTCTTACTATTTTAAACAAAAATTGGTCAAGGATTTCACTCAGTTTTGATTCATTTTATCATCGAAAGAAATGAGATTACTTTTTAGCTCTCAATTTTATTATGAAATATTGGCCTTAAAGATTTTGTATTTCCATAATTAGTCATTTTGGCTTTTGTAGAAGTCATCCAACATTTAGTGTTAAAATTCATAGACATGGAAGTCCATTATATGACAGCTTTTTTTTTTTTACAGACTTCAATATATTAACTGTCAATTTATATGCTCACAAACCAAGCACATTAATTTAATTAAATAATGAGGCAGTGTAGAGTGAAGATAAAATGAGATAGTATTTCTAAAGCACTTACAAAACTTAAAGCTTTATATAAATGTTAGCTATAATAATTATTACCGTTAAACATTATTATTACTATTATATATGTTGTTATTGTCTTTCAGCACACATTTTTGGCTTTTTAAATTAGTCAGCACTAGGAATACTTCCTTATCAAGTGCTAAAATTAATTCCTTAATTTTGAAAGCACAGATATTTATGAAATCCCATTTTTCTTATTTTCAACAAAGAAAAAATGTCAGCATTTCCTTCTACAATATGAAAATAAGAGTGAGATCCATTATGTAGACCTATGGGAAGAAACTAATATTCTGTAAAATTTGTTAAATTATATTTGTTGTTATTATTTTTCCCCTTTGTTCTCAAAGAGAACTACAACAACAGGGAAGTAATGACATGATATGCAAATACATTGCTAATAAAGTGAGGGAGAGTTGTGCAAAGTTATCAGCTTCACTTTCTCCTCCACAATCATCTGGGTCCAGGGGAAAGCTCCAGGACAACTGGAGCTTTAGGAGGGAGTTGAATTCTGTTTAGTTTTAATTACAAATCTTAATCCTGGAGAACAGTTGGTGAAACATAATTGGATGTAATATATTGCATATTATGTCAGACTGGGTCAATTTTATTTTACTGAGCCAATCTTACTTTACTTTTATTGTTGTTATTTATGTATTATTATGAAACTTCTGTGTGTAACAGGAAATGAATGATTGGTAAAATACCAGACACACAACTGCTTGTTTATCCTTCCAGCTCTATTTATTTACAACTAGATCTAGCATGCCATGCCACAGTGATTTTTCTAGGAATGTGGTCTGACCCCTTTGTAGGGCTTGCTTTGGGGGATTAAGTATGGCCATAATTCCAGATTTAATTAGTACTTTAATGACCACTAATGCTATATTAATCTGTAATTGGTAATAATTACTTTTTAATTTGTGTTTCATTATTAATAGGGAGTTATGAAAAGAGGGAGAACAGAATTCATCTTGAAATACAGGTGAAAACCTTTCCAAAGTAAGCCTCAATTATAAATAAAGATTTAGTAGTGATAAGAAAGGGAAAAAATAATGTATTAATTTTGCTAAATGTACCAAAGTAGGTAAAATAGGTTTGAGGTTTTTGTCCTTAGGTGAAAAATATCAGTCATCACTGTTGTCTGTTTATAGCCTGCCTGACAGGTTAAAATTCCTTCCTTGTTGTTTCCTCATTCCTTAAAAGTATACATAAAGACATTTCTCTAAGGCACTTTCTTAAATATTGATTTGTGACCCCATATGGAATCTTATAATTAAATGTGGGGGGTCACAAAATTATAATTTATTATGAGTAAATGTTTGATTTACATGTATAATACATCTTGGGTCATGTAATTTGCAGGCAAAAATGGATCTTGAGTTAAAAAAATGTGTGGTAACTGGAGAACAAATTATACCCCTAGAAGGAGAAAAGAGTATCAGTATATTCTAATGTCTATATTCTAAAGGTGTGTGCCACAGTAAATTTGGAGGTTATTTTGAGTTGTCAGGCTGTGACATCATGATGGAAGTAAGATTTGGAAAATAGGAAAGCTGATTTGACTTTAGTGATCAACTTTGTTGGTTAAAGACTAATTTAGCTAAATTCAGAAATTATCAACACAAGAAGGCTCAAAATTAGATTAGATTAGTTTTTTGCTAGTCATAACTATTCATAAATACCATATATTCTATGCCTGGATAGAACACATTGATGAAATCTGCATCATTGAAATATTGGATAGTATTGGAGTGAGGATGAAGGATATGTGTCAGTAGTTTTCACTTCTGATTTTGATTTTCCCATGCATCTGTAAAATTAATCCTGTATTCATGGAATATATAATCTAATCTACATATAAAAATAGCTACAGTTCTAAATTCTGAATAAAAGTACAATAAAAGTTCTAACCAAATCTTACATTAGGTAAGCGGATATTGTTACTGGGAAGAACAATAATTTATTTTTATAATTCCATAAGGATTAAAAAGTGGTTCCCTCACTATAGCTCTGTAAAGAAAGCAGTAGAAGTGAAAACATGGATTCATGTACAGCATTATCTTGTCACAAGTATCATGACCCTCATTTTACAGTTGAGTTTGCTGAAGGTAAGAGCAGTAAAGTGAAACAGATTTAGAAATTGTAGACATTTCAGAATCTATCTAGGAAAGGGCTTTCATTGTGAAGATAAGAAAACTGAGAATTACAGAAATTAAGTGACATATAATGTATATATACATTATTTTGTTCTTAGGTGAAAAATATCAGTCATCGCTGTTGTCTGCTTATAACCTGCCTGACAGGTTATGGTCATCCAGCAGACAAGTGCTAAAGATGAGATTTGAGATAGGTTGTTGCTGTTGTTGTTTTTTGGTTGTTGTTGTTGTTTGTTTTAATTTGTAAAAAATAATGTTTCATTGTCCTTTTTACTTTCAGGAAAAGTTTTATGCAGGAGTTAGTAACTGATCAAGTTTTCCAAAGAAGATGAAGGTGGAAAAGAGAAATTTGAAAGGAATGAAGAGCAATTTCATTTGCTATCAAGTCTTCTTGACAAAAATACTGCTTTAAGGCTCCTTTTATAATTCCCCCACCCCAAGATTTAACTCACTGTTTAGTGAGTTAAACAGTTAGAAACACACAAAGTATTTCAAATTTTTTAAAATTATATTCATTTCTTCAAAGCAAGGTAGGTTTAAAAACCTTAATTTACCTAATCCAGGAACTGCTTGAATGGAAAAGTGATGCCTGATTTCTGATTCCACCAGGGAGCATCCATGTAACCTGGAAAAAGTCATTTCTGTGACTGCTTGAATTTGTATAGAATAGAATTAGAGAACCCAGTCCAAGTCAAAAAAGGTGAGCATTTGCTCTGGTATTTACCAGTCTGGTGAGTGTGAGCAAGTCAGCTAGGTTCTATGATACAGTTTCCTCATCTGTACAATGGGAATAATACTTCTATCTATGTTACAGTGTGGCTGTGAGGGAAGAACTTTGTGAATCTTAAAGGGACACAAAAATGTGAGTTATTATTTCCAGTCAGTTTCTTTCTCTAAATCATTTTGTCCCTCTGTGTTATGGGCCAAAACTTGAAACAAGGTGCTAAGTCAGTGGAATTGAAAGAGACAAGTTATCTAATTTAGCATGGCACTTAACAGTTCTCTAGTTCAGTACATGTGCTTAGTACTTATTATAGTTCCACAAGATTCACATGTTTAAGAGAGCATATATAACCTAGAAGCCTCAACCAGGATTCAGTCAGGGAAATTCAGAAGCCAGAGAAGGCAGCCAAGGAGAACTAAGGAAGACAGAGAAGTAGTGGCAGGCTGTCCTGTGGAGAACACAAAACCAAGATCCGTAAGGCCTCTAGAAAAACTAGCCAAGCCCCAAGTGAAGGAGATAAGACTTGGAAAGATACAATAAAGGATTTGGACTTTAACACCTGGCTGCATTTGGGGTGATTACTAAACTGAAACGAAGGCTGCTCACAGAAGCCCCTCCTCCCCCAAGAAACCTGTTCCCAGAGAACATTACATTTAGAGAAGAATATTACATTTTGGAGTCCAAACATGGGACAGACATGATTCTGATTTCAATGGAAAAGTCTCCTCGCCCCAGAACTTAGGGTAAGTACAAAAATAGACAAGGAAACTTTGTTAAAGGACTAAAGTAGTACTTCAGCTAAAGTGGGACAGATGTTTAGAAAACAGCCTTCTTTTCCAATTCAAAGAAAATGTGTAGAGAGCATTGTCAGACTTATGGAAAACCAAGGTCTGGGAGCAGATCACTGACCTTTTAGAAACTGTACAGTACACATTTCCTTGGTTTTCTAAGGAAAAATAATTGGATCCCCAGGTGGAAATTAGTAGAAGAGCAACTATATTAATTCTGCAATGAAAATAGACCTGACTCAATTTCCAAAGATACACTTTATACATATAATATAATACAACTGGCTTTAGGAAATTATATAAGTTAAAGAATAAGGAAAAAGAAGAAAGAGCAGCAGGGGAAGGAGCCAAATAAACTAGGTGAAAAGGATGAAGAATTAGACAAGAAAGGAATTAAGTACAATTCTAATGGACATTTCCCATCTCATACCCTCCCCCTTCAATTAACCCTTCATGGGTGGAGGGAGAAGGAGGAGGAGGAGAGGTAATAACATTATCAGCACCTCCTATGAAACAGTCTATGACAAGATTACAAAAGGACTGATTAAAGCAAATAAATGAAGGACAGGATATATCTGATTTAAAAATAAATGCATACCCTGTGGTTGAAGAGCTTGACTCTTCAGATCAAAAAAGGAGAAGATACACTCCTTTTGATTTGGAAAAAAAATCAAGGATTTGAAAAAAGGTTGCACTCTTTATGGGGCTACATTGTCTTATGTTAAGATGTTACTAGATAATTTGGTTTATGAAAACTTAACCCCTTGTGATTGTTATCCATAGCAAGGACATGTTTAGACTCTGGACAAAACTTGTTGTAGCTTTTGGAATATCATGAATTATGAAGGATTCAAGCCAGATGCAATAGGCAAACAGGAGATAATGTACAAATCACGTATGACCAACTAACCAATGAAGGTCAGTATGCAGAGAATTCAGCACAGATTAATTACCCCACAAGAGCATATGAACAAATTGCTATTGCTGCTATAAAAGCTTGGGGTACCCTCCCAGGGAAAGATCAGGGGAAAAGTCTTCACAAAAATAGAGCAAGGTCCTAATAAACCCTTTACAGATTTTGTGGTTCGTCTGTAGATAGCTGTCACAAGAACCATTGAAGAAAATGCAGCTACAGAAATAATGATCAGACAACTGGCTAAGGAAAATGCTAATGAGGTTTGCAGAAGAATTAAATGGGAACTACACAAAGATGCTCCTTTAGAGGAGATTATAAGACACTGTGCCACAGTGGGCACAAATGCTTATTATACCCAGGCAATGATGATGAACATGGAAAGACAGTGTCCCCCTTAGCAAGGAACTTCTAGAGAAAGTCATCAATGCTTTCAGTGTGGAAAAATAGAACATCTGAGAGTTCAGTGTAGGCATAGAGATAGAGTGAGAAGACACTCCAAATATCCAAAATGCCACAATGGCTTCCACTGAGCCTCAGAATGTGGATTGACTCAGGAAAATGAGAGGCAGGGCCCAGCTCCAAGATATCATACAAAAAACAGGTGGGGCATGATGGCAGCTGAGTTTTCACCCAGAGAGTCTTTAGAAGGTCAGGACTCTGATGTGATCTATCAGCCAAAAAGCAATCAGATGGCAGAATGGGATTACATTTGTGGAGAATACAGACTTTTTAACCCAACAGAAGGGCAGTGTCCAGTGCAAGTAGCTCCAATGTAATTACCAGATGATGAAGAGAAATTTAGAAAGTGTAAATAGAAGGGACTAGATAGGTTAACTGCTTGGGGGAAAGGGTTTGCTTATATTTCTACAGATGGAGAAGGAATCAGATGGGTGCCAACAAGCTGTATTTGTCTTGTCCCATTAGAGAGAGACAGAAAAAAAGAGAAAAAACTCAAAACAAAGGAGAAGACCTAAAAAACATCTGACATTGAAAGACTACTGATAATGAGACTGTTAAAGAACTTTAAAATCTGCAGGAATCATTGGATTCCCTAACACAAGATGAGACTATTACAGGACTTCAAAACTTGCAGGAATTATTGGATTCCTATCACATGAACTAATGGACAATAGATTCCTTTTGGACTGTTTCTAGGACTTGTGGACATGTATAATTCTTCATGTTGAGTCATGTTATTTGTTACATCACTACTAGCTTGTGTTATATTGCTATGTGCTTAATGTAATTTATGTAATTATATGTAATACCAACCATATTGATGGATTTATGTATACCTATTTTCAGAGTGAGCCCCTACAGAAACCTGCTAATCTGATTTGATTTCCCATTTCCTTTGGTGTTTACATCTCCCTTCCTGAGACATCAAGGAGGGAATGATCACCTCATTTTATAGTGTTTTCACCCCTTTTTTTGAGCAGTCAGGGAAGGCATGATCACCCCCCCTCCCCTTTTTGGGTTCTCACCTCCCTGAGAAGTTAGGGAGGTCATGACCACCTATGTTCTAAAAACAAAAGAAAGCAGGAGAAAATGTAATATTCTTCTCTAAATATAATGTTCTCTGGGAGCAGGTTTCTTGGGGGGCTTCTGGGAGCAGCCTTCATTTCAGTTTATAATCACCCCAAATGAAGTGAGGTGTTAAAGTTCAAATTCTTTATTGTCTCTTTCCAAGTCTTATCTCCTTCACTTGGGGCTCTGCTAGTTTTTCTGGAGGCCTTCCAGATCTTGGTTTCAGTGTTCACCATAGGACAGCCTGGCACCATTTCTCTGTCTTCCTTAGTTCTCCCTGGCTGCTTTCTCTGGCTTCTGAATCTCCCTAATTGAATCCTGGTTGAGGCATCTAGCTTATATATGCTCTCTTAAAGGTGTCAATCTTGTAGAACTGTAGTAAGTACTAAGTACATGTACTGAACTAGAGAACTGTTAAGTGCCACGCTAAATTAGATAACTATTGTCTCTTTCAATTCCACTGACTTAGCATCTTGTTTCAAGTTCTGGCCCATAGCACCTCTGCAGTAGTCTATGTTCTGTGTATAACCCCGAAAACTAAAGCAATTCCATTTTATCTGTGGTTCTCCTATCTTGTTTCTGACCCAATTTGTACTAGGCAACAAGAGTTCTATCTATGAGGGAGGGGTTACAAGAAATAGCTAATCTGAAGAGACTTTCTATTTCAATTGAATCATCTCCTAGCAACAAGCCCTGTTCAAACCCAGAATCACCCCATACCCAATTCATCTCCTGCTCCAATTGAAACTTTGTCTTTTTGTTCCTCTGGGGAGTCCCCATCTCTCTGGGTGAAGTTCCCTTGCTGTCAAACTCTATAAACCATAGATAACTTAAGTGCATACTAACTTAAGTGCATACTAGCTTAAGTATGCACTAAAGTAACCAGTGAGTTCATTTTGCAGAACTCCTCCATGTTGCCTCTTGTTCTTATGGTTCCATGACTATTGCAACAGCCAAAGCTCTTACTAACAGTTTTTATTTCTTCCCAAATTGTGAAATATTTGCATCATGTGCCTTTCTGATAACCATGAGACATTCTGGAACCACCTGGAACATTCCCTTACTTCTTTGCCACTGTGAATAAAAGCCCCTCTCCCTAAGTTGTAATTATAGTTACATGTAAACTATCTATTTTAGTTGACTCTAGGTAATTGCTATTTATTGAACCTCATAATAGAGCTGTTCTAATTTTGCTCAAACTTTGGTGTCTGGATTTGACCCAATAGTTATTCTGACCCATCAATCAAGTTAGGTTCTAAACATGTTTTTATTCTCTCATAAATGAACTTTTAGGACAAGGTACTTTGCCATATTTTCCCTTAGCCTGTAATATAATTTAAACTCTTTGATATGTTTTACTTTTCAAGCAAGCTGCTACTATCCAACTCCTTTATAGTCATTTATTTCTTAGCATTGTTATCACGTTCCTCTGTCTAAGAACAAACATTGCCTTCTTTAATTCTAAACAGGAACATTTGGTCCTTTAGTGCATACTTAAAAGGCTACCTATAGCACAAATGTAAGAAACCTTGTTGGGTCTGCTTTACTTATTCATTGAAGAAAGGCCTTTCAACACCCATTCTCATTATATACACAGAAAACAAATTCTGGTTCTGTGATGAAATTTCCCTTTCTTGTACTATTAGTTTGAAATTGTATATTCTTATCATTGTATGCTTACTTGTATCATTGAAAATCATAAAGCACTGGGAGAAGAAGAGAGGTGGCAAATGACAATTTTTTTCTTTCTTTATCTATTTATTTTGAACTTCAATACAAAATAGAAGAAAAAGAAAAAGAAATTGCCATATACACAGTAGAACATAAGAGAGGATTCAAACCACAAAGCAATAAATTTCCATTTCAAGAAAGTATATATATCTATATATCTATATATCTATATAGCACATCATATTCAGAGTTGTATATCTTTTCTTTGCTTCCTTATGCTTTATTTTATTCTCGATTATGAACTTTTTACTTTATTCTTTTTTCTTCTTTTCTCTACCAAGAAAACTATAATTAAGCATAGACATATATGCTTGTATATTTCTGTATTTGCAAACATTAAAAGAAAGCATGAAAATGCCAAGTTGTGGTACACAATCAGTTCTCACAGGTCTCTCTCTGGGTGTATATGGCTTTTTTTTTTCTTCACTGAACTATGGGAATTGGTTTGAATCATCTCATTGTTAAAGAGAGCCATGTCCTTCAGAATTGATCATCATATAGTCTTGTTATTGCTATGTATAATGATCTCCTGATTCTGCTCATTTCATTTAGCATCAGTTCATCAAATTGTCTCTGGGCTTCTTGGAAATCATCCTGTTGGTCATTTCTTACTGAAAAATAATATTTCATAACATCCATATACCATAATTTATTCAGCCATTCTCCAATTGATACACATCCATTCAATTTCCAGTTTCTAGCCACTACAAAAAGGGCTGCCACAAAACATTTTTGCACATGTGAGTCCACTTCCCTCCTTTAAGATATCTTTGGGATATAACCCCAGTAGAAACACTGCTGGGTCTAAGGGTATACACAGTTTGATAACTTTTTGAGCATAGTTCCAGATTGTTCTCCTGAATGGTTGAATCTGTTCATAATTCCACAAATAATGTATCAGTGTTCGAATTTCCCCACATCCCCTACAACATTCATCATTATCTTTTCCTGTCATCTTAGTCAGTCTGAGTGAATATGTATTTATTTAAATAGATGCTATTGACTATTTTAAGGAAAAGTCCATTTGTTCCTATATTTTCTAGTGTTTTTAATAGGAATGAGTGTTGGATTTTATCAAATGCTTTTTCTGCATCTATTGAGATAATCATATTTTTTTTGTTAATTTGATTATTGATAAAGTCAATATTGCTAACAGTTTTCCTAATATTGAACTAGCTCTGTATTCCTGGTATAAATCCTACTTGGTCATGGTGTATTATCCTGGGGATGATTTTATGTAATATCTTTGCTAATATTTTATTCAAGATTATTGCATCAATATTCAGTAGGGAGATTGGTCCATAATTTTCTTTCTCTGTTTTCATCCTACCTGGTTTAGGTATCAGTGCCATGTCTGTGTCATAAAAGGAATTGAGTTGGAGTCATTTATTCCCTTTTTCCCCCCAAATCGTGTGTGTATATATATATATATATATATATATACACATGCACACATATATGTATATTATATATATATATATATACATATATAATTGGAGTTAATTATTCTTTAAATGTTTGGTAAAATTCACATGTAAATCCATCTGGTCCTGGGGAATTTTTTTCTCAGGGAGTTGATTAATAGCTTGTTCTATTTCTTTTTCTAAAATGGGAATATTCAAGTAATTTATTTCCTCTTCTGTTAATCTGGGCAATCTATATTTTTGTAAGTATTCCTCAATTTTGCTTAGATTATCAAATTTATTGGCATACAGATGAGCAAAATTGCTCTAATTATTGCTCTAATTTCCTCTCCATTGGTGGAAAGTTCTCCCTTTTTCTTTTTGAGACTATCAATTTGATTTTCCTCTTCCATTTTTCTAATCAAATTTACCAAGGGTTTATCTATTTTCTTGGCTTTTTCATAAAACCCACTCAGTTTTATTTATGAATTCAGTAGTTTTTTGTTGTTGTTGTTTTTTTAACTTTCAATTTAATTAAATTTATTTTTAGAATTTCAAGTCTGGTATTTGAATGGGGGTATTTAATTTGTTCTTCCTCTAGCTTTTTTAGTTGCAAGCCCAATTCATTAATCTTTTCTTTCTCTCTTTTATGCAAGTAAGCTTCTAGAGATATAAAATTTCCCCTTATTACCACTTTGGCTGCATCCCACATATTTTGGTATATTGTCTCATTATTGCCATTATTTTCAATGAAATTATTAATTGTATCTATGATTTGATGTTTCACCCATTCATTCTTTAAGATTAGATTATTTAGTTTCCAATTTTTTTTTGGTCTATTTTCTCCTGGACTTTTATTGAATGTAATTATTATTGCATGGTGATCTGAAAAAAATACACTTATTATTTCTGTCTTTCTGCATTTGATTTTGAGGTCTTTATGTCCTAATATATGGTCAATTTTTGTATAGATTCTATAATCTGCTGAGAAGAAAGTGCACTCCTTTTGGTCTTCATTCAATTTTCTCTAAATATTTATCATACCTATCTTTTCTAGTATTCTATTTCCCTCTTTAACTTCTTTCTTATTTATTTTGTGGTTTGATTTATCTAGTTCTAAGAAAGCAAGGTTGAGATCTTTCACTATTATAGTTTTGCTATCCATTTCTTCTTGCAATTCTTTTAACTTCTCCTTTAGAGATTTAGATGCTACACCATTTGGTGCATATATCTTTAATATTGATATTGCTTCATTATCTATGGTACCCTTTAGCAAGATATAATTTCCTTCCTTATCTTTTTAAATTAGATCATTTTTTTTTCTTTTGCTTGATCTGAGATGGTTACCCCTGCTTTTTTTAATTTTTTTTTATTTTATTTTTTTTTACTTCACCTGAAGCATAATAGATTCTGCTCCAGCCTTTTACCTTTACTCTGTATGTATTCCTCTGCTTTAAATATTTCTTATAAACAACATATTGTACGAATCTGGTTTTTAATCCAGTCTGCTATCCACTTACACTTTATGAGAGAGTTCACCCCATTCACATTTACAATTAAAACTACTAATTTTGTATTTCCTGCCATTTTATTAAATCCAAATTATACTTTTCTCTTTTTTTCCCCTTTCTCTCCTCCCCAGTATTTTACTTATGAGCACTACTTGCCTCAAGCAGTCTTCCCCTTTAGAGACCCTTCTTCTATCTTGTACCTCTTCCCTACTATTTCTGTTTTCCCTTTTATTTTGCCTACCCCTTCCCTTTTCCCTCCTCCCTCCCACTTTTCTATAAGGTGAGAGAAGCTTCTTGGTGAAACCAAACATGTCCTTTCTTTGAGCCAAATCTGATAAAAGTTAAATTCACACAATATTCATCACTCTTCCTTCTTTCCCTCAATTGTAAAAGGTTTTCTTTGTCTCTTCCTGAGATTTTACTTTCACTTCTGGTAAAATCCCCTTTTTACCTCTAGTTTCTTTTTTATATTATAACAGTAAAATCAGATTATACATGCACTCTCTTTGTATACCAATAACAAAAATATAGTTCTCAAAAGTTGTTTTCTTTTTACCTTTTTATACTCGTCTCGAATTTTATATTTAGAGATCAATTTTTTTTTGTTTAGCTCTGTTTTGTTTAACTCTATTTTCATCAGAAATAAATGGAATTGAACTGTTCAAATGTCCATCTTGTTCCCTGAAAGAAAATGTTCAGTTTATCATTTAGGTGCATTTCAAGTTATTTAGCCTTTTGAAATACCAAATTCCAGGCCCTTTGAACTTTTAAAGTGGAAGCTGCTAGTTTCTGGGTAATTCTTATTGTGGCTCCTCAGTATTTGAATTGTTTTTTTTTTCTAGCTGCTTGTAATATTTTTTCTTTGGTCCAATAGTTCTGAAATTTAGCCATGATATTCCTTGGAGTTTTAATTTTGGGATCTTTTTCAGGAGGTGTTCAGTGAATTCTTTCAATGGTTATTTTACCTTCTGATTCTCTGACATCCTAGCAGTTTTCTTTGATGATTTACTGAAAAAAAAATAGTGTCTAGGATATACTTTATGGTCTACCTGCCATCTGGGGGTAAGGAGGGGAAAAATTGGAACAAAAGGTTTTGCAACTGTCAATGCTAAAAAATTACCCATGCATATATGTTGTAAATAAAAAGCTATAGTAAAAAAATAGTGTCTAGGCTCTTTTTTTATCATGGTTATCAGGGAGTCCAATAATCCTTAGATTGTCTCTCCTACATCTATTTTGCAGGTAGGTTGTTTTCCCAATTAGATATTTCATATTTTTTTCTATTTTTTTTTGGTTTCACTTGACTGATTCTTATCTCATTGAATCATTCATTTCCATTCTGTTAGTTCTGAATTTTAGTGAGTTATTTTCTTTTTGTATTTGTACAATTAAATTTTAAAATGAGTTGTTTTGTTCTATGGATTTTTTTTTCCATTTCACAAATTCTGTGTTTTTAAGGAGGTATTTTTCTTTTTCTGTTTCACAAATTCTGTTTTTCTGGGAGTTATTTTCTTTTTCCATTTTATCAAATCTATCTTTAAATGAGTTATATGCTTTTTCCATTTCACCAAGTCTATTTTGTGTTGCCTTTTCCAAACCCTCTTACAAAGTTTTCATTTTCTTTACCTGTTTTTCTTCTGCCTCTCTTTTAAAATCCTTTTTAATTTCTTCTAGTAAAGCCTTGTGTGATGGGAACCAGGTTATATCATCCTTGAGGCTTCATCTGGAGATGATTTGCTTTTAGCCTCCTCAGAGTTTGAAATCTGTTCTTCTCTTTTCACCATAAAAACTATCTTTGGTCAGAGTTCTCTTTGCTTTTTTATTCTTTTTAAAAAATGCATGGCCAGGTCCTGTGAGATTCTGGCATTTTGAAGTTCACCATTTATCTTTTGTGTTTATGTTGGATGTTTTCTAACTTCTCTGCTGATCTAATTGTTTGCAACCAGAGCAGAGTAGCCAACACTTCTGTTAATTCCTTACTGTAGATTCTCTGGCATGCAGAGCCCATACCACCCTAGGTCTGTTCAATCTTTTCTGGCATCTATGCTCATTCTGCTGGTGCTTGTCCTGCATCTCTTTGTTTCTGATTGAATCAGACCTTTTCTGGTGATCTTTGAAATTATCTTCTGCTGGTAATTTGTTGCACTCCTGATATGTGTTGATTCTGCCTGTACCAGAATTCATTCAAAGGCTGGATTTGCTAATTAGGGTTGTAGGAGAAGATCATAAAGAAACATGTGTCCTCTCTGCCATCTTGTCTCGACCTCCTTTTTTCCATTCCTTCTTACAATGATCTCATTTCATTTCCTCATTTCTCTTCTGTCTTTTAAGATCCTTTATGCAACTTTGTGAAGAAAGCTTTGTGAAATGGGAACCAGCTCATGTCTCTCTTTGGAACTTCTTCTTCAGTCTCTTTGCCTTTAGGACCCTCAGGATTTGAGGTCTATTCTCTCTCTCCATAAAAGCTGTCTATTGTGAGAGTTCTTTGTTTTGTTTTGTTTTGCTTTTGTTTTTGCTTTTCATTTTTTAAAGGCTTGACATCTGTTCAATGTAAAGGAGCAACAGCTGCTGTAATTTGCCTTGGGGCAGTTTAGTTTGCCCTGGATAATGGTGGCTAGATCCAGTGTTCTTCCAGGGATCAGTGGTTTACAATTCAGTTTTTTTACAGAAGGCAAATCTGCCAGACCACCTGGTTTGGTGGCCTAAGAGGGTCACAGAAGATTCCTAAGTGCATGGATGCTATAATGCACTGAATCTTTGCTCCACCTTCTTGCCCCAGTCTCTCTATGCTGTAGTTTGGTTTTGGCAGATTGTTGCTTACCCAATTACAATAGACCTGTTCTGAAGTTCTTCCAAGGTATCTTCTTCTGGGAATGTGTTGTACTCCAAATAATTGTGGATTCTTTGACTTCAATACCAGTTTAGAGGCTTAATCTGCTGTTGGTTTGAGATTTAGAGGAGGTTACAGAGAGTCATATTTGCTCTCCACCATCTTGGCTCCACCCCCGGGAAGTTCAGTCCTATGGTCTTTTAATGTAGCTGCTACAGAATCTTTTTTCCAATTGATTCATTCATTGATTTATTGATTGGATCATTGATTGATGCATTCAGGTAGTCCAATTATTCTTGTATTTTTTTGTCTTGATCTGTTCTCCCAATCATTTGTTTTTCTTATGGGATATTTCATATTCTCTTTATTTTTTTCATTCTTCATATTTTGATTTATTATTTCTTGGTTTCTTATAACTTTTCTTCTTCTCCCTTCTCAAGTCTAATTTTCAAGGATTCATTTTCTTCCTTATGTTTCTGGATCCCCTTTTCTAATTGGTTAACTTTATTTTCATTAACTACTTTTTTTTTAATTGTTCTTATTTTTAAAGTAATTTTCTCAATCCCTATTGACTTTTAAAGTTTTTTTTTTCTTTTTTTGAGTTCTTCTATGAATTCTTTTTGGTCAGATAAGTATTTGACATTACTCTTTGAGGTAGGAGAGGCCTTTTTTTTCTTTTGCTTTAACATCCTCCTCCAAAGACAAACTCTGACCCTCTCTATTACTGTAGTAACTTTCTCTGATTAGATTCTTTCTCCTTTGTCTTTTAATAGCAACTTGCCTCCTTTTAATAGCAACTAGTTATTATTATCACTTATAGCCCTAGGGTATGGAAAATGGTTCTTCTCACCTCAGCTCTTCCTTCAGTTCTTCTGTGTGACTTGAAACCAAAACCAAGAATTCTTCACTGTTTTAAGTATCCAAAGCCAGCAGCATCCTTGACCTGCTGCTTCTGCACTCATTAGGAGTGTGCTCATTCCTTTGTGGTAGGTTTAGAGATTCCTTCAATCTTTCCCTACTTAGGTAGCTGGAAACTCCTCACACTATTTGTATCCCTTTTGCTGGGACAGAGTCTACTTCCCAATCCAGCTAGTTCCATGGCTCGCTAGCTGTTTCAGAGGAGCTAGCCTGGAGATTTTTACACTTCTTGTTGGTCAGAGTCCATCCCATATCTTCTTCAGATCTCCACTCCATCTCAGAAGTACCATTGTTCTGTCATGGTTTGTTTTTAATCTGCTCTACTTTAACCCTGGGGGTTAATTTGTCTTATTTTTAAGGAGGGGTATCTGGAGAGCTTGAAATTTTCTGATTTACTTTTTCATCTTCCCAAAATTCTCATAACTCATCTTTAAATAGTCATGCAGTCCTCTTTTAACAGAAAAGTTAGTGCCTTTAATAAAAAATTATACTGCCATTTGGCAGAAAAAAAAACAGACCTGGAAAATAGATCTAGGAGAGGCAACCTGAGAATTATTGGATTCCCTGAAAAATATGATGAAAAAAGAATCTGGACACTATTTTCCAGGACATTATCAAATAGAACTGCCCAGAAGTTATAGAAACAGAATAGAAATTGAAAGAATTCATCGATCACCTACTGAAAGGGATCCTAAAATCAAAATACCAAGAAATATAGTGGCCAAATTCCAGAACCATCAGACAAAGGAAAAAATACTGCAAGCTTCTAGAAAAAATTAATTCAAATATAGAGGAGCCACAATAAGGATTACCCAGGATCTAGCAATGGCCACATTAAAGGATCAAAGGGCCTGGAACATGATATTCCAACAGGGTAAGGAACTTGGTATGCAACCAAAAATAACTTACCCAGCAAAAATGAGAGAAGAAGATGGACATTCAACAAAATAAGTGAATTTCATCTATTTTTGATGAAAAAAATGGAACTAAACAAAAAGTCTGATTTCCAAATATAGAACTCAAGAGAAACCAAAAAAGGTAAAAAGAAATCTTGGGAACTATATTTCTGTTATAAAGATAAATAAAGAACACATGTATAATTTGTTCTAGAAACTACAGGTGGAAAGGAATTTGTACCTAGAAAAGGGTAAAGTAAGAATATTACATCTCATGAAGAGGCAAAGGAAACCTATTATATCTGAGAGAAAGAATGGAGGGGGATGAACATAGTGTGTACCTTATTGCCATCAGAATTGGCTTAAAGAGAAAAAATATTAGACATTTATAAACTATATTATAAAGCAGCAGTCACCAAAACCATTTGATATTGACTAAGAAATAGATGATCAGTGGAATAGGTTAGGTTCACAGGACAAAATAGTCAATAACTATAGCAATCTAGTGTTTGACAAACTCAAAGATCCCAACTTTTGGAATAAGAATTCATTATTTGACAAAAACTACTGGGAAAACTAGAAATTAGCATGGCATAAATTAGGCATGGACCCACACTTAACACCATATATACTAAGGTAAGATCAAAATGGGTCCATGATTTAGACATAAAGAACGAGATCATAAATAAATTAGAGGAACACAGGATGGTTTACCTCTCAGACTTGTGAAGGAGGAAGGAATTTGTGATCAAAGAAGAACTAGAGATCATTATTGATCACAAAATAGAAAATGTTGATTACATCAAATTAAAAAGTCTTTGTACAAACAAAACTAATTCAAACAAAATTAGAAGGGAAGCAACAAACTGAGAAAACATTTTTATAGTTAAAGGTTCTAATAAAGGCCTCATTTCCAAATATATAGAGAATTGTCTCTAATTTATAAGAAATCAAGCCATTCTCCAACTGATAAATGGTCATAGGATATGAACAGACAATTTTCTGATGATGAAATTGAAACTATTTCCACTCATATGAAAGAGTGTTCCAAATCACTATTGATCAGAGAAATGCAAATTAAGGCAACTCTGAGATACCATTACACATCTGTCAGATTGGCTAAGGTGACAGGAAAAAATAACATTGAATCTTGGAAGGGATGTGGGAAAATTGGGACATTGATGCGTTGTTGGTGGAGTTGTGAATGAATCCAACCATTCTGGAGAGCAATTAGGAATTATGCCCAAAAAGTTATCAAACTGTGCATATCCTTTGATCCAGCAGTGCTACTACTGGGCTTATATCCCAAAGAAATACTAAAGAAGGGAAAGGGACCTGTATGTGCCAAAATGTTTGTGGCAGCCCTGTTTGTAGTGGCTAGAAACTGTCAAATGAATGGATGCCCATCAATTGGAGAATGGTTGGGGAAATTTTGGTATATGAATGTTATGGAATATTATTGTTCTGTAAGAAATGACTAGCAGGATGAATACAGAGAGGCTTGGAGAGACTTACATGAACTGATGCTAAGTGAAATGAGCAGAACCAGGAGATCATTATATACCTCAACAACAATACTATATGAGGATGTATTCTGATGGAAGTGGATTTCTTTGACAAAGAGAAGATCTAACTTAGTTCCAATTGATCAATGATTGACAGAAGCAGCTACACCCAGAGAAGGAACACTGGAAAATGAGTGTAAACTGTTTGCATTTTTGTTTTTCTTCCCAGGTTATTTTTACCTTCTGAATCTAATTCTTCCTGTGCAACAAGAGAACTGTTTGGTTCTGCACACATATATTGTATCTAGGATATACTGTAACATATTTAACATGTATAAGACTGCTTGCCATCTAGGCAAAGGGGTGGAGGGAGGGAAGGAAAAAGTCAGAACAGAAGTGAATGCAAGGGATCATGTAAAAAATTACCTAGGCATATGTTCTGTCAATAAAAAAGTTATAATAAAAAAGAAAATAATTATAATAAAATGAAAATGGTATGCTATGATTTGCAGGAAAAAATAGCATGTACATAATTGCCCAGTGCCAATCACCAGTGGCAAATGACCTGCAGCTGTCAATTCAACAAGCATTTATAAAGTGCTTACTGTGTGGGAGGCACTATGTTTAAAAGAATTTTTTTTCTTGTGGACATCCAGACAGGAATGTCTCAAAATATTCACATACTTTGACAGGGACTATTAATAGTATATTTGTACTGATCTGGCTTCTGAAATTGCTAGAGACCAGATATATAAAAGTGTCCCCAGTTGATGTGAATCAGATGAAGCCCTGTTGTAGCTAGAACACTGGTGGGGCCCATAACTAACATAAATGGCCAGGCAGTAAGTAAAACTGGAATCTAACATTGCGTTTGAAATTAACTATTTCTTCAAATAACAATATATTTTTCAGTTCATCAACCTAATGTCATGATTTTGTAATTATAAAAGGACTGAGCTATAGAGATTAATGGCATAAATGTTAATGATCTATTGATTTAGACCAAAAAGAAAAAGGCTTGTTCATATTATGCTCATAAAACTAAATCCTAGGTTTTTCTATTCAATTGTGTTGATTTGTTTTCTAGTTAAATGTGCTGTCTTTTGAAGAACTGAGTAGTGACAGTTTATTTATTGGCATGCTTTATGCTCTGGTTGCTATAAAAATTAACAGATTTAAAGAGGCTAATGGTGGGATAATGGGAACCTTATGCAAAGCTATTTTGTTCTACAATGTTGTTGGTAGGCCAGGCAGCTTTTAATTCTATTAGTGCCTTGTTAAATTAAAATTTATAAGAAGTATTGATTCTTCTGTTATCTTAGGTATCCTTATAATGTTGGCTTCATTACCCACTGTTTATTGAAACCATTTTTTTTGAGAAGAAAAAGATACAGAAAATCTTGTGTAAGTTTAAAAATGTTTTATTAAAAACAACATTGAATCTCAATAAAAGGCACTTTGCCTGCTTAGTAACTACATACACTTAACATTAATTTCAACACATAAAAAACATTGTTAAGATGCTTCAGACTTAATGGGATTCTCTGTCCATAAATTCCCATTAACTTTTCTTCTTAAATAATCATAACATACACTCCATTCATTTTTTATGTTCTTTTTTCATTATTTTGCATTTTTTAAATAAAGGTTTTTCCAGATTTCTTTTCTTTCCTCATAGTTGCCAATTTAAATTTCATTTTAACATGTCATTATATTATTGTTTTACAATTTATTTAAATATCCTCTTACTGTTGGGCATTGAAATTGTTGAGGTATTTTGCAATTACGTATCAAAGTTCATTAAAAAAATCTAGAGAAGGTATTTTTTATTAATTGGGTTTGAGAATCTTTTCAGAGAATATTCCTAGCAATGGGTCAAACTTAGTGTAATGAATAAGATATATTTTATGGCTAATTTATTTTTATATTTAATTCTTCTAATTTGGATTGTAGCAAATTTGATAGTGACTAGAATAAAGTTTGTCTTTTCCCATATCTGTCATTTTTAAAAATTGGGTTCCAGGATAACTTTTTAGATGTCAGTTGCCTCAAATATTATTTAATTTTATAAATTAGGAAAGAAAACACCAGAGAGGGGAAGTGATTACTTTAAAATCACACAGGGAACAAGTATATGAACCAAGACTTGGTTGAGATAATTCAACATCTAATTCATAGTGATATGATAAAGAAATATATGATATGAACAATGTTGAGGATTTTTTCGGTTTAAGGAAGCATCTTGACTGTGGATACAAACTCCTCAATTTCTCATTTAAATCCCATCATGACCAAGCTCCAAAATATCTTTCTAGCTTTACAGGATAAGAATTATATTTTTCTTTCTTTCTAATTTTCTGTCTCTAGTATTGGGAGCATTAGTGGAACAGAAACAGTCACTTACATAGTCCTTTAAGATCTGTGAGAAAGAAAAAGCTACTAATCAACTCCCTAAGAAAAACATCCCCAGGACCAGATTGATTTAGCTGTGAATTTTATAAACATTTTAAAACGGTTTACTCCAATACTATATAAATTATTTGTAAAAAAAATAGAGAATGAAGGATTTCTATTAAATTCTTTTTATGACACATATATGGTACTGATGCCTAAATCAGGCAGGACAAAAGCAGAGAAAGAAAATTATAGACCAATCTCCCTAATGAATATTGATGCAAAAATTTTAAATAAAATATTAGCAAAGAGAGTACAGAAAATTATCCCCACAACAATACATCACAACCAAGTAGGATTTATACCAGGAATGCAGGACTGGTTCAATAGTAAGAAAACTGTTAGCATAATTGACTATATCAATAACCAAATTAACAAAATCCATATGATTATCTAAATAGATGCAGAAAAAACATTTGATAAAATCCAATAACCATTCCTATTAAACATCAGAAAGTATAGGAATAAATGGACTTTTCATTAAAAGTAATATCTATTTAAAACCATCAACAAGCATCATTTGTAATCACTGGAACCATTCACAACAAGATCAGGGGTGAAACAAAGTTGTCCACTATCAGCATTACTATTCAATATTGTATCAGAAATGCTAGCTTTGGCAATAAGAGAAGAAAAAGAGATTAAAGGAATTAGAGTAGGTAATGAGGAAACCAAATCATCACTCTTTGCAGATGATATGATGGTATGCTTAGAGAACCCCAGAGAATCAACTACAAAACTCTTAGAAGCAATCCACAACTTTAGCAAAGTTGAAGGATATAAAATAAATCCACATAAATCACCAGCATTCTTATACACCACTAACAAAATCCAACAGCAAGAGATACAAAGACAAATTCCATTTAAAATAACTGTCAACAGTATAAAATAGTTGAGAATCTATCTGCCAACAGAAAGTCAGAAACTATATAAGCAAACTACAAAATACTTTGTAGTATTTTATTGTACACAAATTATGTAGTACACAAATAAATCCAGATATAAGCAACTGGAAAAATATCAAGTGCTCATGGATAGGTTGAGTGAATATAATAAAATGACAATACTCCCTAAACTAATCTATTTACTTAGTGCTATACCAACCAAACTCCCAAGAAACTATTTTACTGACCTAGAAAAAATTACAACAAAATTCATCTGGAAGAACAAAAGGTCAAGAATTTCAAAGAATTCATGAAGAAAAAAGCAAATGAAGGTGGCTTAGCTGTACCTGATCTAAAACTATATTATAAAGCTGCTGTCATCAAAACCATTTGGTACTAAGAAATACTGAAGTTGATCAGTGGAATAGGTTAGGTTCACAGAACAAAATAGTCAATGACTATAGCAATCTAGGGTTTGACAAATGCCAAAACCCCAGCTTTTGGGATAGGAATTCAATATTTGACAGAAACTGCTGGGAAAATTGGAAACTAGCATGGCAGAAAGTAGGCATAGACCTACACATAACACCATATACCAACATAAAGTTGAAATGGGTTCATGATCAAGAAATAAAGAATGATATTTATTATGGGCCAGAATTCTGAAACAAGGATTCTTACAAGATTTTAAGTCAGTGGAATTGAGACAATCGTTATCTAGTTTAGAATGGTACTTAATAGTTCTCTAAATTCAGCATGATTGATTTAATCTTTCAACAAATAATGGTTTCCCAGTGATATAATGATTGGTTTATACTCAGTGTACAGCATATAAGCTGGAAGCCTCAGCCAGAGTGAAGGCAAAGAAGACAGAGGACTGAGAGTTGGGAGCTCAAGCTCTCAGAGCCAAGGAGAGAGAGATTCATTCCATCTCCATCAGCCTTGTGGTGACTGGCCTGGCCTCCTGTACTTCCCCCACTGAAACCAAGACTCTGAAGGCCATGAGAAAGCTACCTGATCACCAGGTGAGACAATAAAGACTATTCGACTTTACCACCTGCCTATTCTTGTGGTGATTACTCTGCTGAAAGGCAGGCTGCCCAAAGACTTCCAGAAAACCAAACAAGAACAATACAGATATTATAAACAAATTAGAAGAACATAGAATAGTTTACCTCTTAGATTTGTGGAGGAGGAAAAATTTTGTAACCAAAGAAGAATTAGAGATTATTACTGATCATAAAATAATTTTGATTATATTAAGTTAAAAAGGTTTTGTACAAACAAAACTAATGCAGACAAGACTAGAAGGAAAGCAATAAACTGGGGAAACATTTTTAACATCCAAAGGATCTAATAAAGGCCTCATTTCTCTAGAGAATTGATTCAAATTTATAATAATCAAGCCATATTTCAACTGATAAATGTTCAAAGTATTTGAATAGACAATTTTCAGATGATGAAATTGAAACTATTTGTAGTCATCTGAAAAGGTGCTCCAAATCACTATTGATCAGAGAAGTGCAAATTAAGATAACTCTGAGATACCACTACAGACCTGTCAGATTGGCTAAGATGACAGTAAATGATAATAACCAATGTTAGAGGGAATGTGGGAAAACTGGTACACTCATACATTGTTGGTGGACCTTTGAACGAATCCAACCATTTTGGAGAGAATGTTGGAACTGTGCTCAAAAAGTTATCAAACTGCGCATATCATTTGATCCAGGAATGAGTCTACTAGCATGATATCACAAAGAGATTTTAGAGAAGAGAAAGGGACCCACATGTGCAAAATGTTTGTGGCAGCCCTCTTTATGGTGGCAAGAAACTCGAAACTGATTGGATGCCCATTAATTGGAGACTGTTTGAATAAATTATGGGATATGAATGCCATGAATATTATTTTTCAGTGAGAAACAACCAGCAGGATGATTTCATAGAGACTTGGAGAGATCTTCATGAATTTTTACTAAGTGAAATGAGCAGGATCAGGAGATTATTCATGGCAACAACAAGCCTATATGATGATCAGTTCTGATGGATGTAACTCTCTTCAATAAAGAGAACTGTGGAAACAAAGTATGGAACACAACATAACATTTTCACTTTCTCTGTTATTTGCTTGCATTTTCTTTTCTTTTTCA
This sequence comes from Sarcophilus harrisii, assembly GCF_902635505.1. Taxonomy (NCBI): domain Eukaryota; kingdom Metazoa; phylum Chordata; class Mammalia; order Dasyuromorphia; family Dasyuridae; genus Sarcophilus; species Sarcophilus harrisii. The sequence goes on from NC_045428.1 coordinate 270,957,761, forward strand.
GTTTTTCTTTTTCTTCCTTCTTGATCTGATTTTTCTTGTACAACAAGATCATTGTATATGTATGTATAAATATATTGGAGTTGACATGTATTTTAACATATTTAACATGTATTGGACTACCTGCCAGCTAGGGGAGAGGGTGGGGGGAAAGAGGGGAAAATTTGGAACAAAAGGTTTTGCAAGGTCAATGTTGGAAAAATTACCCATGCATATGTTTTGTAAATAAAAAGCTTTAATTAAAATGAAAGATCAGTGAAATAACTGTCTTATTTGAACCTTGCAACAACCTTCAGAGATAGGTGTTGTTATTATCCATCATTTTTACTAATGATGAATTTGAGGTAGGTATGTTAAATGATATGCCCAGGGTTGCACAACCAGCAATTGTCTGATGCAATATTTGAATTTGGGTCCTGTGCTCTTGGGAGAAATTCTCTAACATCTAGTCAGCTGGAGCTGGTGGAGTGAGTGAGAGGAGAAATAAAAGCTTTATCTAAAAGATGGCAGGAACTGAATTATAAAGGGAATTATAAAATCTTAGAGTTCTTTATGGGAAAATTTAATAAGATATTAAGGAGGACTCCCCTACCCCTTTTACACTGAGTGTCCTTTAACCCCACTACAAATCTGTAAAATTTCTGCAATAAAAATATCTATAAACATAAAATTGTTGTAAAACAGAGAAAATTCCCCTCTCATTTAACAAAAACCATCTTTGTCATTTGCTGTTCAAAATAGAAATCAAACAAGACCACTCTATTGGGTTGGGAAGCCAGCTTTTCAGAACTTTACAATGAACCATGTGATCATTGGGAAATTCCAGCTTTGGAAAGATAATGGCAGTAATGGAAATTTTATCTTACAACAAATTTTAATCAAGATGAAACAAAGAATGAAATTTTTTAAAAGTAATAAAAATAGGTTAATGAGTTCATTATACTGGAGGCCCATATCCAAATGCATCTTTTTAATACATTTAGTGTCTTGACACATCACAAGTCATCTGCACTTTTTTTTGTTTTCTGTATCTCTTACCCACATGACTCAGGACATCAATTAAATGTGCCAGGGATAGTCTTGTAAATCTCTAGATAGTATGTGGATTCTACTGGAACATGTCAAGAAATATTCCTGTAGATACCAAAAAAGCATGTGGGCTATTATCCTTAATTCTAACCATGATTGTTTATAACAGGATTAACCCTAAAATTAATAAATATAATGCCCAAACCAAAGTATAGTTCCATTAATAATAACTCAAATGACAATTATAAATATGCTTTTTCCTGGATGTAGATTTCCACCTTCCTCCTCCTTGTCCTGTGGCCAAGTGAGGTCTGGCCTGTCTCACCCCACCCTCTAATCCTTGCCTAGGATTATCTGTACATACCAAACACTGAGCCAGGACCAAAGAGTGAGAAGAGCCATTTTTCAAACATACGATAACAGAGTAATTGTATTATATCAAATAGGTAATTAGCCTTAAGTGCTCTGTTATCTGATTCAAGCATACCTTTTCATAGTTCAGCCTTCTACATCTACCACTTTCTTTTGTTTTAGAACACAGGTAGTCATGCCCTCCCTGACTTTTCAGGGAGGTGAGAACCCCAAAAAGGAGGTGGTCATGCCCTCCCTGACTTCTCAGGAAGAGAGATGAAAAACACCAAAGGGAAGTGGAGAATCAAGCCAGATATTGTTAGCAGGTTTCTGGGCTGAAGGGTCTTAGTAGAAACAGGTATGCACAAATCCATCAGCATGGGAGGTATTACATGAGCACATTGCAATAAAGCACAGGCTAGCAGTGATGAATCTCCCCACGTTAGTGCAGGGTCAATGTGGTGTAACAAACATCAATTGTACATGCAAATAGTGATATAAGAAACAATATAAATCAACATTGTGTTGTAAAAGATTTCCAGAAGTCCTAGAAGGAGGGTATGTAAATAACAATCACACATACACCTCCTTCAGCAACCAAGAGATAGTCCAAAACCAATCTATTGTCCATTACTTCATGTGTCAGGGAATCCCATGATCCCTGCAAGTTTTTGAAGACCTGCAACAGCCTTTTTAATGTATTAAGGAATCCAATAATCCCTGCAGATTTTGAAGTCCTGCAACAGTCTCATAATGTGTCAAGGAATTCAATGATCACTGCAGGTTTTGAAGTCCTGCAACAGTTTCATCCTGTCTCAGAGAACCCAATGATTCCTGAGGGTTTTCAAGTCCTACAACAATCTTATCATGTCTCAGGGATTCCAATGATTCCTGAGGGTTTTGAAGTCCTGCATCAATCTCATTAACAATTTTTGATGATCATGAGTCAATTGCCATAACTGCCATGCTCTTTCAGTGGTGGGCACAGTCAGAGACTGTGTGTTTCTTGGATTGATGTTTCAAGAAACTGATGTTTCTTGGGTCTTCCCCTTCACTTCAAGGGTCTGCTCCATCTCTCTGTGAGTAAATATGTCTCGTTGGCACCCATCTAATTCCCTCTCCATCTGTAGAAATATAAGCAAACCCTCTCCCTCAAGCAGTTACCATATCTGGTCCCTTCCATTCACCACTTTCTGGGTCTCTCCATAATACCTGGTGTTTATCTAAAGATAGGGGAGCTGCTCACACTGGATACTGCCTTTCCAGTCGGTTAAAAAACCTGTCTGCTGGAGCCAGTGCATCTTTGTCAAAAATCAAGAATTGTATAAAGAGCTGAATATAGAAGTTCTCTAGGGTTACCTATGGCTCCCCCTTTCTTTTGTTTTTGGAGTAGCCGCTTGATGTCTCTGTTTCTCCTCTACTATTGCCTGGCCTTGAGGATTAAGGGGTATGCCAGTGGTGTGAAAATCTGATACTGTGCAAAAAAAGTTTTGTTTAGAAGTTTATGCAGGTCCGTTACCTGTTTTTATTGTTTGGGGCATATCCATCATTGCAAATGTTTGTATAAGGGATTCAGGGACCACTCGGACTGTCTATTTTGCTGCTAGTATTGCAAAAGTGAATCCTGAAAAGGTGTCTACTACAACATGGATAAAAGACAGATGACCAAAAGATTTATAATGGGTCACATCCATTTGCCAAATTTCATTGGGTCTCAAACCATGAGGGTTCTTCCCTGGAGGGAGCGTAGGAGTATGAAAAGGAAGACAAGTTGTACAGCCTTTTACTATGCTCCTAGCTTACTCTCTTATTACAAATTGTAAATGTAAAACATGAGCAGCCTGATGATGTTTCAAATGAGATTCTTGGGCTTCCTGAAATAAAGGAGTAATGGCCAATATAGTTAGAAGGCTATCTGCCTGTGAATTACCATCAAAAATAGGACCTGAAAGTCCACAATGTGAGTGGATAGGCAAGATATAAATCTTACCTGGATGCTTTCTCATTGGCTCTTGAAGTTCTTTAAAGAGCTGATATATATTGGAAGTTACAAATTTTCTTTGGGCTGTGGCAATTCTTTGTACCACACCTACTGAATAGGCCAAATAAGATATTATATTTATATCTCCTGGATAATAAGAGCTAGAATGATTGCATACAATTCATTCTCCTGAGGGGACTGAAAAGGAATTCTGACTACTCTCTTTATAGTTAAGACATAAGAATATACAGCACAAATATTATGTTTAGATGCCTCTGTAAAGATAGTTGGTCCTTTAAGAGGAACTTTAGAAACCTTTTCTTCAAGAATCCATTGCCAATTATGTAATAGTCTGGCTATCTTTAATGGAGACCCATGTGTAAAATTTGGAGCTGTGGCCAATAAAATTTTCCACTCTGGGATGGCTTCACAGCATACATTAATTTGTGCATTAGTATAAAAGGTATATATCCTGTCAGATCTTATCCCAGATAATTATACTGCTTGCTTAATGGCCTTTAATAAAATTTTAGCCACAAGCAAGGCTTTTCTGGTTGTGCCGGGAGGTTCACCCTCTCTATCACACTGTCTCCTTTTTTTTTATTATAATAACTTTTTATTGACAGAACCCATGCCAGGCTAATTTTTTTACAACATTATCCCTTGCACTCACTTCTGTTCCGATTTTTCCCCTCTCTCCCTCCACCCCCTCCCCTAGATGGCAAGCATTCCTATATATGTTGAATATGTCACACTATATCCTAGATACAATATATGTCTAGATACACTACACTAGATATACTAGATACACTGTCTCCTTGATGAAGGACTGCTGTGGGTGCCTCTTGTGTAGCAAAAACTGATATTTCCAAGGGTTTTTGAATGACTCTTTCAACCACAATGGATAAAGCCAGTTCAACTTCTCTCAAAGCCTCTTAAGCTTCTTTTGTAAGTTGGTGTGGTGAGTTTAAAGCACTGTGTCCCCTTAAAATGTCATATAATGGTTGCAATTGATAGGTAGTCAAGCCTAACACTGGACAGATCCATTGGATATCTCCTATCAATTTCTGAAAGTCATTTAAGAAATTTAGTTTCTCTGTTCTTAAGGAACATTTTTGTAATGTAAGTACCTTAGGGTTTACTTCATAATCAAAATATTGAAAATGAGCATGTCTTTGAATTTTTTCTGGAGCTATGTGCAATTTGTAGTTCCTTAGTGTTTCTATGGTCCTTTGTAGACATGCTTCTAACATTTGTTCCTCAGGTACACATTCCAATATATCATCCATGTAATGTAATAACATTACTTTTGAAAATGCTTTTCTTACTGGAGTAAGAGCATCAGCAACATATATTTGACACATAGTAGGGCTGTTTTTCATTCCTTGTGACAAAACTATCCATTCATGTCTTTTATAAGGCTCATCTATGTAATGGGCTGAGGTTTGAGCTGATGCACTGAGGTCCCAAGTACATGAGGCTAGATAGTAATTGGGCTATACTCTATTAATATACATGATTGGATAAAGAATGGTCCCTGCCCACTCTCTGTGCAAGTCCTGATGTGTTGTATAGGAAATGACGATTTTGGTGGTTGGAGGCAGAGAGAGAGGGAGGAAGAGAAGCTGGGGGAGATTGGGCTGGGTTCGAGACTCCGAGCTGCTGGTTGTGTGGCTGCTGATCGAGCTAGCTTCTTGACTCAGCTGCACACATTGCTATCGCCGATTCTCTTCCACCTCCGATCCTTCTTCACTGAGAATAAAGACTGACGATTTTCCCCTAACCTGAATTCCTGTCTCGTGCTGATCTTAAAATACACGATCTTCACATTTGGCGCCCAACGGTGGGAACGAAGGACTGAAGAAGTTTCCGGTGACCAGGAACTTGGGTGAGTATTGTTAATAGACAAATAAGGAACTTATTTTCTTAAAAACTAAATCAGTAATCTTTTTTTTTTTTTTTTTGGCTTAAATGGGACAAATGCTAGCTAAAGACTCTTCACCCCCGCCCCCAACCCCACCCAAGAGTGGTGCTATGGAAAGCATGACTAAGCTGACAGAAATACATGGGTTACTTATAACCTGGGAACAGATAGCGAGATTTGTGGGTATATTAAACTGCATCCCCCCTTGGATCATAGAGGAGGAGCAGATCTCTCGAGATAACTGGTCCTGGGTTGGACAAGAGATGTCCATACATTTCAGAGAATATGGTCCTCATTCAATTTCCATGGAGGCATTTTATTTATACAATGTATTTCAGTTAGCACTAAGAATCCCTAGAAGAAAGAAAAAACCTGTGGCTCCTTCCACTCCTCCTCAAATTAGCCATGATATGAAGGAGGAAGACAATGAAGAGATTAATGACCATATCCCCACAGGGCATGGAGACTTATGGAGCAAGGGGTGTGGTGACCTTTCCCCTCAGGAGGCAGCTTCAGCCCCATCCCAGGAGCAAGTGATTGACTCTCCTCCACCAACTCCACCCTCAGGGATGGAGGGAGGAGGGGCAGTGGGGGGGGGCAGTGAGGGGACCAATCTTGAGCAGGCTTCAAGAGGGTTTAATGAAGGCCAAAGAAAAGGGTGTGGACATCCAGGAGCTTCAGCCACTTATGTTTCCTGTAATTTCCCAGTCTAATGCCTCAGGTCAACAAAGTGGAAGATACGCTCCTTTTAACTTAGAAATCATTAAAGATCTTAAAAAGGCCTGCACTAATTATGGGGCTACATCAGCTTATGTTAAGATGCTATTACAGAATTTGACTTTCGAAGTCTTGACTCCTGATGACTGGAAATCTATAGCAAGGGTATGCCTAGAACCTGGACAAAATTACATGTGGCTTTCTGAATATAGTGAGCTCTGTAGGATACAAGCCCAACAAAATAGTCAAAATGCTGTTCATGCTGTGATCACCTATGACCTACTACAAGGTATAGGTCCATATGCAGACGTCACAGCACAGGTTAATTATTCAGTAGCAGCATATGAGCAAATTGCTGCTAATGCTATCAAAGCATGGGATTTGATTCACAATAAAAATGATAAAGGTGAGGCCTTCACAAAAATAATGCAAGGGCCAGATGAGCCCTTTGCTGATTTTGTGGGACGTTTTCAGACTGCTATCACAAGAACTAATGGGGAAAATCCAACAACAGATGTTTTAATAAGGCAACTTGCTAAGGAAAATGCTAATGAGGTGTGCAGAAGGATTATACTAGGACTGCCCAAGGATGCTCCTTTAGAGGAGTTCATAAGATGCTATGCCACAGTGGGCACAAATGCCTTTTATAGCCAGACTATGATGCAGACTTCCCAAGATCCCAACATGGGTAGACAGGGTCCCTTCCGGCAAGGGACTTCTAGAGAGACACGTCAATGCTTTCAGTGTGGTAAAATAGGGCATATGAAAGCTCAATGTTGGTATAGAGGCAGAGTGAGAAAGCAGGGTGGGAAAACAAGACCCAGTATCCCATGTCCAAAATGTAACAGAGGCTTCCATTGGGCCTCAGAATGTAGACAGGTTCAGGGAAACGGGATGAGGGGCCGAGCCCCAGGGCCCCAGGCAAAAAACACTTGGGGCATGATGGCAGCCAATGGTGCACCCAGAGAGTGCCTAGATGGCCAATACCCCAATATGACCAATCAGCCAGGAAGCCATATGATGGCAGAAAGGGATTACACAATCAATCAGCCAGGAAGCAACCTGATGGAAGAAAGGGAATACAATTAGGGAGAATAGAGTTGTATGCAGCTGAGACAACTGAGATACCCCCTGGAGAGGTGAAATCTGTTCCTCTCCAGCCTATGGATCCCTTGCCTCCAGGCACAGTAGGCTTGACCATTTTACTTCCTGAGAGTACGTACAAAAACAGTGTCCATCCACATACTGATGTGGGAAACTGGGGAATGTGTAGATAATATCCCAGTCACCAATACAGGCAGACAATGTGTGACTTATCACCCAGGAGAAATAGTAGCATCAGGTTTACTCATACAGAATCCTAATAAGCAGCCTGGTGATAGTCACCCAGATTCTGATTCCAGATCACAAAATCCAGCAATTTACTGGACAGCAGCTGTAACAACTGACCGACCTATGCTCCAATCTATATAAAATGGCCTTCCATTGGAAGGATTGGTAGACACTGGTGCAGATCGGACGGTCATTAGAGGTGCCAGCTGGCCCAGTCACTGGCCAAAGATTAAAGCAGACACCTACATGTCTGGTGTAGGAGGATCAATAGCAGCTGAAGTTAGTGAGATGGACTTTTGAAGGCAAAACAGGAGTTTTTACTCCTTTTATAGTTGAAAAATCCCCATCAATCTGTGGGGAAGAGACGTTTTACAGCAATTAGGGTTAAAAATGAGTACTTTGGTTTTTTAAGCAGGGCTGCTGTTGAAGGCCTGCCAACACTTTCACCTGTTCCTATCCAATGGAAAACTGATACACCAGTGTGGATAGAGCAGTGGCCCTTAAGTAAAGATAAAATTCAGGCCTTATTAGATATAGTACAGGAACAGCTTGACGCAAGGACACTTAAAACCTCTCTAAGTCCTTGAATTCCCCAGTGTTTGTTGTGAAAACAAATCTGTAAAATGGAGTATGTTAACGCATTTAAAAAAAGTGAATGAACAGATGGAAACCATGGGAACTCTTCAGGCTGGACTTCCATCTCCTACTCAGTTGCCTAGAGAATGGCCTTTTTGGGTCATAGATATCAAGGAATGTTTCTATTCTATCCCTCTGGATAAGGAGGATATGGAAAGATTTGCCTTTTCAGTGCCCAGCGTTAACTTAGCTGAGCCTTATCAAAGATATGAATGGACAGTTTTGCCACAGGGAATGACAAACAGCCCTACTATGTGTCAAATGTATGTTGCTGCTGCTCTTGCTCCAGTAAGAAAAGCATTCCAAAAGTTATGCTATTACATTACATGGATGACATTTTGGGATGTCAAATCTGAGGAACAAATGTTAGAGGCATGTCTACAAAAGACCATAGAAACACTAAGGAATTACAAATTATACATAGCACCAGAAAAAATTCAAAGACATGCTCCTTTTCAATATTTAGGATATGAAGTATACCCTAAGGTGCTTACAATTCAAAAACTCTCCTTACGAACAGAAAAGCTAAACACATTGAATGATTTTCAGAAATTGATAGGAGATATCCAATGGATGCTACCAGTGTTAGGTTTGACTACCTATCAGTTACAACGTTATATGACATTTTAAGGGAGACAGTGCTTTAAATTCACCACGCCAGCTTACAAAAGAAGCTCAAGAGGCTTTGAGAGAAGTTGAACTGGCTTTATCCAATGTGGTTGAAAGAGTCACCAAAACCCTTGGAGATATCAGTTTTGCCACACAAGAGGCACCTACAGCAGTCCTTCATCAAGGACACAGTGTGGATAGGAGTGGGTGAACCTCCCAGCACAACCAGATCAAAGCCTTACACCCTACCCAGTGCTTGTGGCTAGAATTTTATTAAAGGCCCTAAGGGAGCAGTACAATTATCTGGGACAAGACCTGATAAGATATACACCTTTTATACCAATACACAAATTAATGTGTGTTGTGAGACCATCCCAGAGTGGCAAATTTTATTAGCTATGGCTCCAAATTTTTTACATGGGTCTCCATTAAAGATAACTAGACTATTACATAATTGGCGATGGACTCTTGAAGAAAAGTTTCTAAAGTTCCTCTTCAAGGACCAACAATCTTCACGGATGCATCCAAACATAATATTTGTGCTGTGTACTCTCATGATCTAACTGTAAAGAGAGTAGTCAGAACTCCTTAACAGTCCACTCAGCAGAATGAATTGTACGCGATCATTCTAACTCTTACTTATTATCCAGGAGACATAAATATAATATCTGATTCGGCCTATTCAGTAGGTGTGGTACAAAGAATTGCCACAGCCCAAATAAAATTTGCAGCCTCTAATATATATCATCTCTTTACGAAATTTCAAGAGCAAGTGAGAAAGCATCCAGGTAAGATCTATATATTACATGTCCATTCTCATAGTGGACTTCCAGGTCCCATATTTGATGGCAATCCAAAGGCAGATAGCCTTCTAACTATGTTGGTCAATACCCCTTTGTTCCAAGAAGCTCAGGCATCTCATTCTAAATATAATCAGGCTGCTCCAGCTTTACCTTTACAATTTGGAATAACAAAAGAGGAAGCTAGGAGCATAGTAAAAGCCTGTATGGCTTGCCTTCCTTTCCATGCTCCTACACTGCCTCCAGGGAAGAACCCTCGTGGTTTGAGACCCAATGAAATCTGGCAAATGGATGTGACCTATTATAAATCTTTTGGTCGTCTGTCTTTCATCCATGTTGTGGTAGACACCTTTTCAGGATTCACTTTTGCCAGCAGCAAAAGAGACAGCCCGAATGGTCACTGAATTTCTATACAAGCATTTGCTATTATGGGTGTGCTAAGCAATAAAAACAGACAATGGTCCTGCTTTATACTTGAAACATTTTGCACACTTTTGTGCAAGTATAAGATTTTACACACCACGGGCATACCTTTTTAATCCTCAAGGACAGGCAATAGTGGAGAGGAGAAACAGAGATATTAAGACACTACTCCAAAACAAAAAAGAAAGGGGGAGCCACAGGTAACCTAGAGAACTTCTAAATCTAGCTTCTTTATACTATTAACTTCTTGATTTTTTTGATAAAGATGCACTGGCTCCGGCTGACAGGTTTTATAACCCACTGAAGGTCAGTGTCCAAGTGAGCAGCTCCACTATCTTTAGATAATCGCCAGGTGATGTGGAGAGACCCAGAAAGTGGTGGAATGGAAAGGACCAGATAGGCTAACTGCTTTGGGGTTTGCTTGTATCTCTACAGGTGGAGAAGGAATCAGATGGGTGCCAATGAGCCATATTCTGCCTTTGTCCATCGCAGAGATGAGCAGACCTTTGAAACAAAGGAGAAGATCCAAGAAATATCGGTGGTGCTGTTGCTGATTGTGCTCACCATTGAAAGAGTGTGGCAGTTACGGTGTTTGACTCTATGGACATCAAAGATTGTTGACTTTCAAAACCCTCAGGAATCATTGATTCTCTGAGCCATAGGATTCTTGAAAACCTCTAGAATCATTGGATTCTCTGAGACATAGGATTTGAAAACTCTCAGGAATCATGTGGATTCTCTGAGAAATGATAAGACTGTTACAACACTTCAAAATCTGCTGGAATTCATTGGATTCCTAAACATAAAAAGACTTTTTTCAGGACTTTCAAAACTCAGGGGACTATTGATTCCTGACATGTGAAGTAATGGACAATAGATTGGTTTTGACTATCTCTTGCTGCTGAAGAAGGTGTATGTGTGACTGTTGTTTACATACCTACCTTCTAAGGACTTCTGGTGATCTTTTCCAACACCATGTTGATTTATATTGTTTGTTATTCGCTACTTGGTGTGTACAATTCATGTTTGTTACACCACATCGAGCCTGCACTGACTGAGGGGAGGGTCATCCCTAATAGCCTCTATGTTATTAGCTATCTGCTTGTGTAATACCTCCCATGCTGATGGGTTTTGTGCATATAGACCTTTCAGCCCAGAAACCCACTAGCAACCCCATTTCCTTTGGTGCTTTTCATCTCCTTCCTGAGATGTCAGGTAGGGCGTGATCATCTCCTTTTAGTGCTTTCACCTCCTTTTCTGAGAAGTCAGGAGGCTGTGATCACCTCCTTTTCGGTGCTTTCACCTCCTTCCCTGAGAAGTTAGGGGAGGCTGTGATCACTCCTCCCTTGAGGTCTGACCTCCTGAGGAGTCAGGGATGGCATGACTCACCGGTGTTCTAAAATAAAAGAAAGGGAAATGTAATGGGCTGAGGTTTGAGTGATGCACTGAGGTCCCAAGTACATGAGGCTAGATAGTAATTGGGCTATACTCTATTAATATACATGATTGGATAAAGAATGGTCCCTGCCCACTCTCCGTGCAAGTCCTGATGTGTTGTATAGGAAATGATGATTTTGGTGGGTGGAGGCAGAGAGAGAGGGAGGAAGAGAAGCTGGGGGAGATTGGGCTGGGTTCGAAACTCCGAGCTGCTGGTTGTGTGGCTGCTGGTCGAGCTAGCTTCTTGACTCAGCTGCACACATTGCTATCGCCGATTCTCTTCCACCTCCGATCCTTCTTCACTGAGAATAAAGACTGACGATTTTCCCCTAACCTGAATTCCTGTCTCGTGCTGATCTTAAAATACATGATCTTCACACATCTAAGTTAACACTGGGAACTGAAAAGGCCCATATCCCCCTTATCTAGAGGAATAGAACAGAAACAATTCTTAAAGGCAATAACCCAAAGAGGCCATTCTCTAGGCAACTGAGTAGGAGATGGAAGTCCAGGCTGAAGAGTTCCATAGTTTCTATCTGTTCATTTGCTTTTCTTAAATCAGTCAACATCCTCCATTTTCCAGATTTCTTTCTTACAACAAATACAGGGGAATTCCAAGGACTTAGAGAAGGTGTGTCCTTCGTCAAGTTACTCCTGTACTATATCTAATAAGGCCTGAATTTTATCACTACCTAATGGCCACTTTTCTATCCACACTGGTGTATCAGTTTTCCATTGCATAGGAACAGGTGAAAGTGTTGGTAGGCCTTTAAAAGCAGCCTGCCTAAAAAAACTGAGGTACTCATTTGTAATCCTAATTGTTGTAAAATGTCTTTTCTTCACAGATTGATGAGGATATTTTCAACTATAAAAGGAGCAAAAACTCCTGTTTTGCCTAAAAGTCCATTTCAAAGGGTTAGCACTTCAGATGCTATTGATCCTCCTATGCCAGACATGTAGGTGTCTGCCTTAATCTTTGGCCAGTGAGTGGGCCAGATGGCAACTCTTAATACTGTATGATCTGCACCTGTGACTACCAATCCTTCTAATATTATGCCATTTGTATAGATAGTGAGCATAGGTCAGTCAGCTGTCACAGGTGCTGTCTAGAATATTCCTGGATTTTGTTGCTTGGAGTCAGAATCTGGCAACTATCACCAGATTACTTAATATCAGTGAACATGAAGCTACTACTTCTCCTGGTTGATAGGGGGTGTGTGACAGGGTGTAGTTTACCTGTGTTAGTGACTGGGATATTATCTACACATTCCCCAGTTTCCCACATCAGTGTATGGATGGACACTGTTTTGTAAGTACTCTCAGGGGGTGAAATTGTCAAACCTCCTGTGCCTGGAGGCAAGGGATCCATAGACTGGAGAGGAACAGATTTTACTTCTCCAGGGGGTATCTCAGTTGTCCTAGCTGCATACAACTTTACTCTCCTCAATTGTAATCCCTTTCTCCTATCAGATTGCTTCTTGGCTGATTGGTCATATCTGAGTACTGAACTTCTAAAGACTCTCTGGGTGCAGCATTGGCTGCCATCATGCCCCAAGTATTTTTTTTTTGTTTTGAGCCTTGTGACTGGGCTCCCTATCCCATTTCCCTGAATCAGTTTACATTCTGATGTCCAATGGAAGCCTCTGTTGTATTTTGGACATGGGGTTTTGGATCTTGTTCCCCCACCCTGTTTTCTCACTCTGTCTCTATGCCAACATTGATCTTTCAAGTGCCCTACTTTACCATTTTGAAAGCATTGATGAATCTCTCTGGAAGTCCCTTGCCAAAAGGGATCCTGTCTTCCCCCTGTTTGGATCTTGGGAAGTCTATATCATACCCTGGCTGTTAAAGGTATTTGTGCTCACTGTGGCACAGCATCTTATGATCTCCTCTAAAGAAGCATCCTTGTGTAGTCCTAATTTGATCCTTTTGGAAAACCTCATTGTCATTTTCTTTAGCAGATTGCCTTATCATAATTCCTGTGCCTGAATATTTACCAGTAGTTCAGATGGCAGCTGTCTGCAGATGTCCCACAAAATCAGCAAAGGATTCATTTGACTCTTGTGCTGTTTTTATGAAGGCCTCTCCTCTGTACTATTTACCTGGGATAAAACCCCATGCTTTGATAGCAACAGAATCAATTTGCTTCCATGATGTTATGGGGTAATTAATCTGTACTGAAATGTTTGCATAAGAACCTACATCTGTTAGTTGGTCATAGGCGACTGGAGTATTAACTCCACTTTGACTGTTTCATTGGACTTGTATGCTACAGAGTTCACTATATTCAGAAAGTCACAACAAGTTTTGTCTAGGTTCTAAGCATGTCTTTGCTACAGATTTCCAGTCACTAGAGGTTAAAATTCCATAAGCCAAATTCTCTAATAACATTTTAACATAAGATGATATAGCCCCATAAAGAGTGCAAGCCTTTTTCAGATCTTTGATGATTTCTAGATCAAAAGGAGTGTATCTTCTCCTTTCTTGACCTGAAGCTGTTCAATCACAGAATACATTTCTATTCTCAAATCAGCTGTATTCCACCCTTGCTCTATCACTTTAAGTAATGCCTTTTATTATGGAGTCATAAGAGGGCATAAATGCTGGGGGGGGGGAGAGGTGTTGGTGATATTACTGTCCCTCCCACTCCTCCTCCTCCCTCCATTCTGGAAGGTGAAGTTCATGGGGTAGTGTCAAAGACCAGCTCTGGTGTACACGTGGTTGAAGCTAGGATATGAGAGTGAGATACACCATGCCCTTCAAGTTCACTTAAGTCCTTATGCCCTCTGGTGATATTGCCATTAATTTATCCTTTGTCTTCCTCTTTCTCCTCACACTTCTTTATGTGACTGTTCTTAAAACTTTTCTTTTTTCTAGAACTTGCAGGATTCTTTAAGGACAATTGTATTAGGTTGTACCAATAGAATGTTTCCTCAGAAATTGAATCAGGACCTTTGTCATTATAATATTCACATAGTTGATCTCCTACTAGTTTCCAATTATCTGCCTCTATTCTTCTTCCTTGAAGAACCAAAGGGATGTGCATTGTAATGTATCCATGAGTCCATCAATCTGCTCCCAAGTAAACCTTGCCTCTTAATTAGTCTAAGTATGCTTCCTGTAGATCTCCCTCTGGGTGGGGTTGAGGGTAGGGTGGGGGAGAATCTTTTCCTAATATCTGCCCCATTCCAGCTAGAAAATGAGAATTCCTAGTTTAGCTCTTAACAAAGTAAGTTCCCTGTTTGTCTATTAAAATACTCACCCTATTTCCTCATCACAGGGACTTGTTCAGTGAAATTAAGGTCCTTAGTCCATGTTGGGTGCCAAATTGTTAAGTCCAGATTAGCTCCCTGAAGGCCTCAGGATCAGCCAGAGTCAGGATAAGTAAAAGTCCTTAGTAAACTTTAGGGGGAGGAGTGAAAGAAGCAGGCAACTACCAGGAGTTTTGGCAAAGATGTCTTCTTGATTCTGGATTCCAGAATTTCCACCTTCCTCCTCCTTGTCCTGCCACCAAGTGAGGTCTAGCCTATCTCATTCCACCCTCCAAACCTTGCCTAAGGTTATCTGTATATACCAAACACCGAGCCAGCACCAAAGAGTGAGAAGGGCCATTTTTCCAAACATATGCTAATAGTCACTGTTTTATAGTGAATAGATAATTAGCCTTAAGTGCTCGGTTGTCTGATTCAAGTACATATTTTCAGTTTCATAGTTTCAACCATTTTACCCCTAAGCAAATAGATTGAACTTGCAGTAAATTAAGTAAAAATAACTGAAGAGACAAAGTAACCTCTTCAAAGAAGTAGAACCAAAATATCAATATTGAGACAAATGGAGAAAAATATAAACCTAACTTTCATACCAATAAATGTGAATAGATTAAAAAATCCATTAAAAACAAAAATTAACAGAATAGGTATGATAAAAAAAAACTTCTTGTTTACAAGAAACATATATAAAACTGAAGATATTTACAGAATAAAATGAGTGGATAGAACAAAATTTATTATGCATCAATTGATAATCCCCCTCAAAAAAAAAAAAACAACCCAAAAGTTTTAAGCAGGCTATCAAACAAAGCAAAAATAAAAATTTAAAAAATTTAAACAAAAAATTGCAATATAATGAAGAGAACTGTAGTTTAGAATGAATATTGATTAACATTAAATGCTCAAAATTCATTAGCATCTATATTTGTAAGAGGAAATTAATTGAATTACAAGAAGATATGGGGAGTTACACAGTAATGGTAGAACAATGACTTTCTTATTTTTTTTTTTTGATAAATTTAGCAGAAAAATAAAAGTTAAAATATTTAATTTCACAAATCTCTGGAAAACTAGAAATAAAAGACATGGTATCCTCTAAAAGAGACTGCTTTGTAGGATACATGTTTATTAGCTTCATATGGAACTTTGATGAATTAACAGGGGTTAAATATTGGTGGAAATGCTAATATCTTAATAAAAGAGAAGATTCTATTCATCATTTTAAGATCTTTAAGGGTCACTGAAATACATAAAAAGAGAAACATCAGGGTGAAGTGAGATTTTGTTCTATTTTGATTATCTGAAAGATGTATAAGAAAATGGCGGGGTGGGATCACACTGAAGTAGAATTCAGGAAACTGGAGGTAGAATTTATATTTTTTCAGAATTGACATAGATGTAGAAAAGAATTTAGAAACATAGAGAAATGATTGGGAAATTGAGTATCACATAGATTTCATTTTTATCTGAACTGGCCAAAATAGGATAGAATAGAACGTGGATAGAAAAGTTTAAGGATAATAGGGTTAGAAAGAAAATAATTACAAAAGAAAACAAGCTTCAACTTTGGGAGTTGTATCAAAAATTGGTATAAAGATTTTTTAAAAATATAAAGGCAACTAAAAAGTTTAGGAAATTGAAAAATTAATATAAATTTCTGATAAAAAATCTGATTCTAGTTCCCCTTAGGTTGGACTTTTTAATGTCTTTGGCAAGAAGGAATTTTAATTAAGGATGATCTTGAGAATGGCCTCTGTCTCCTTAAAGAGAAATCAGTCCAAGCTACATAAAACAAGTGATCCTAATTTCCAATTTCCCCATCCTTAATCCCTGCTACCCTTACCAACATCATGATACAATTTAGTCTAGCACTACATTGTACTCATACTTGCTTTCTGGCATTTGTATCTCTAGCACTAAGCACTATAGCTATCTTTTAATTGCTTATTAAATAGACTTTCTACCTATGTATTGATATATCTCTCATCTATCTATCTCTTCAATTGTAGAAGAAAGTTTATTGTATTAGGGAGAAGTCTTCCAGTGGTCAGATGCATATTTTAGAAAAAACAGTAGTAGGGAATAAAGAGCCAGATGACTTATAGGATATAGTGAGAGATAAATCAAGAAAGAATTTGAGGCTGGATGATAGGACAATGGTGCTTCTATTAATAGAGACAGAAAAGACATCAAATTATTTGGGCTGGGGGTAAAGGGGAAGTGGCAAAAATAATTGCTGACATCTGAAAATATTAACTAAAGGTTTGTTTTTTTTTTTATCATAGCCTCAATTGCCTACCTCATTCATTCTGGATATGCATACTTTCATAAGTCGACGTTATTTCATTACCAAAAAGAGTTATACTCAATGTGAATTTTGATTCTAAGTCCATCCTAGAATTATGTCACCTATCACAGGAGAATTGAAAATCACACCATTCACAATAGACCAGTCTGCTGAGATTGCTCCCTTCTGGTCAAACAACTAGGTATTTTTATTAGTAGATTTTTATTACAAATGTTTTAATTATAGATGGAAGGGGGCAGAGAAAAGAAGAAAATAATTTCCTATGATTACATTTGTTTTTGAAAATGGAGAATATAGAGCTGGGTCTGACCTGAGTTGTTTGTTCATGTCTAATCAAAACATTCTATCCTCAATTTCAGCCTTTACATGTCATGTATTCTATATTCTTTTATCTGATTGTAGTTAGATGCCCTATTGTTTCAAAGACTGGAAAATATTAGGATTTAAAAAAATACAAAACATTAAAAATTGAACCTGGTTTGTAAAAAATGCCATAACATATTAGTTGAACCTGAATAAATATTTAGGCCATTTTTTATATTCTCCATGAGCAACATTAAAATTAAATTTTAATGGATATGTTATCAGTTGTTTGAACAACTGATTCAAAAAAAAAAAAGAATTCAAAATTCAAAATTCAAAAAAAAAAAGAACAACAGTTCTTTTTGCCTGAAGTCAAAATAACTTTCTAAGTAGCATTAAAACCTGTTAAAAATTTAAGAATCACTGGATTTTTAAGCAGTCAAATCTGCTTTAATTATTTCACTGGTATTTACTTTTTTAAAAGGATAAAAGAATATTTAAAGTGTATTACAAGAATATTTAAAATATTTTGCCTTGCCCACTGAAAGGATCCTACTAAGATGTGTTGTTTATTTAATGTGTGATCCTTGGAGATATGGTTAAAAATTCAAGAAAAATGCTTAAAAAAGATGTTTTCTAATGAACCAGATTTTTACATTCCTCTTTCTTCCACATTGCCAGTTGTTCATTTGTTTTTTCCAGCTCTACATTTTACTTGATTTAGAATAATTTAAACATTAGTCTGTTTAAGGCTTAATATTGGCAATAATTTTTGAACATGAATTTGGACCTTATAGTCTGTATCTCTCAAAATATATTACTCTGTTATTCTCATTGGGGAAATTATGTATTTCTTCAGCTACAAAAAAAATTAAGAAATGAGTTCAGGAAAGCTGAAATCTTGAGAAAGTTAACAAAAAAACATAAAGTTTGGAATTAGCAGTTAGAGATCCTGGATTTTTCCTACAGCTTTTTTTTTTAAGCCTAACTTGTTCTGTCATTGAAGCAGGTAAATTTTTGGTATCTGCTAATTGGCCATGTGTATTTTCTATTTAGTTCCTGAAACTGTCAGAAACCAGCCATAAAGAATTAATGGTAGAATGAATATAGTTAAAAAAAAAAGATGTAGGAAAAGACAGATTATCAAAAGATTGAGACTATGGTATTACAATGAAAATTAGGGATTGATCCTATAAAGATTGAAAAGAGGACATGCAAAAATGAAAATAAATGAAAACAAAAACTTTTTTTAGTACATTTTATCGACAGATGCTTTTTATTCTCACATCATGATTCCACTTGAATGTTCCATTGAACTCTCTCTTGTGACAAAGAACTCAAAGAAAAATATCTGTTATAATGACTTCACTTAAGAATGCATATACTGGGATTATATCCCAAAGAGATTATAAAGAAGGGAAAGGGACCTGTATGTGCACGAATGTTTGTGGCAGCCTTTTTTGTAGTGGCTAGAAACTGGAAACTGAATGGATGTCCATCAGTTGGAGAATGGCTGAATAAATTGTGGTATATGAAAATTATGGAATATTACTGTTCTGTAAGAAATGACCAACAGGATGATTTCAGAAAGGCCTGGAGAGACTTACACGAACTGATGCTGAGTGAAATGAGCAGGACCAGGAGATCATTATATACTTCAACAACAATACTAGATGATGACCAGTTCTGATGGATCAGGCCATCCTCAGCAACAAGATCAACCAAATCATTTCTAATGGAGCAGTAATGAACTGAACTAACTATACCCAGAACAAGAACTCTGGGAGATGACTAAAACCATTACATTGAATTCCAATCCCTATATTTATCACGCATTTTTGATTTCCTTCACAAGCTAATTGTACAATAATTCGAAGTCTGATTCTTTTTGTACAGCAAAATAATTTTGGTCATGTATACTTATTGTGTATCTAAGTTATATTTTAATATATTTAACATCTACTGGTCATCCTGCCATTTAGGAGGGAGTGGGGGGTAAGAGGTGAAAAATTGGAACAAGAGGTTTGGCAATTGTTAATGCTGTAAAGTTACCATGTATATATCCTGTAAATAAAAGGCTATTAAATAAAAAAAAAAAAAAAAAAAAAAAAAAAAAAAAAAAAGAATGCATATAACATTCCATCCTCTTGGCCCCTCTCCTCCTACACATACCCATGATTGGGAAGCATGTTTTATCATCTGTTCTAGAAGACCTTTATTATTTCTTTCAGTTTCTTAGAGTTGGACTTTCCAGTTAGTGTTGCTTTTATTTACACTATTGTCATTTTAAATGCTTTTTTTGATTATCTGTTCCATGTCATGGAAATCTCCCCCTCCCCATTTCTCTAAATCCCTCATATCCTCATTATTTGTTTTTTACTACACAATAACATTCAATTCACAAACTATAAGGATTTTTTTTTTACCATTCCCTAACTGAAAGGCTTTTCTTTCTTTGCTGCCACAAAGAGCTATTCAATAAATATTTTTACGATGTACTGGATCTTTGTTTTTGTCTTTTACTTCCTGGGATTATATACCTAATAGAGGAGTTGCTGGCTCAAGGGATATGAAGAGCATTGTTACTTTCCTTACATAACTGCAAAATGAATTTCAAAATGGATTTCTTCATAACTCCACCAACAATACATCAAAATCTCTGTTTTTCTACCATGATAACTCATTTTTGTCAATTATTTTGTTTTCTATTTCTCTTATTATTAGTAATTCCTATTACTGAGTTTATTTTCTTATGTTCATTTATAATTTGCAATCATTCTTTTGAAAAATCAAAGGTTAGGGAGCCAAGATGGCGGAGAAGACACGCGCCTTTCTAAGCTCTTCTCTTACCTCTTTATCAATATTATATCGAGCCTCAAAATAGTCTTGACTGCTACAATTCGTAAAGATAAGGTAGAACAACTCACCAGCCGAAAAAATCTGCAGTCTCGCCAAAAAGGTTGGTTCCGGGGCCAGGGGGAGACTGGGCAGACTGGGAGAGTTGGGTTCGAGGAGGTCTCAAACCGAGGGTGAAGGACAGATCTCAGCACAAGGCCAGCCCCAACCCCAGTAAGGGGCCTTTCCTTGGGCAGTTGTGATCCTGCACGGCAGGAGGACGCAGCCAGGTTAGCTCAATCTGCGGGGGAGCTCTGGCAGGGCCATAGAGCTTTTCCAGGGCCGATTTGCATCAGGCAGAGACGCTGGGCAGAGTTTGTGTCTGTCTGAGTTCTGCTGTCTGTGCTCAGCTGCTAATACTCACAGTCCCACAAGAGGCTCCGGCCTGGGGTGACACTTTCACCACTTAGTCTCTAGCCGAGGGCAAGCGATAATCCACTCAGCCCTACTAACAGTTTGATAGCTCGGCCAGTGCTGAATCCACCTCCTGTTGGGGAAGGGAAAACTCTCGCACAGAGCACTCCCAACCTCAGAGCCAGAAATCGGTTTACATCTCTCCTATTCTGCAGAGGAAGTGGTAACCCCTTGCCTAGGAGACCTACCCTAAAGGCTTTAAAACATGAATAAAAGATGAAAAAAGAACGATCGACAGCTACTATGCAGAAAAGAGCAGGTCAGCAAACCTGAAGAGACCTCAAACAACAAAATGCATCAGACTGTCCTCCTTTACATAATGCTCTCATAGAAGAGGCCATTAAAGTCCAAAGAGAGTTAGAAGATAAATGGGGAAAGGAAAGAGAAGCCTTAAAGGACAACAACTTCCTGAAATACAATTGGAAAAGTTAAAAATTCCTCAGGAAGTGCAGAAACAAATTATGAATTGAAAAGAAATAATTCACTAAAAAAAATTAGTGAAATGGAAAAAATTCCACAGACCAAAACAATACATTCAAAAACTCAATTGGACATATACAGAAAAAGTAAAAAGCTAATAAGAAAATAATTCTTTAAAAATTAGAACTGAACAAATTGAAACTAATGATGCATTGAGACAGCAAGAATCAGTCAACAAAAACAAAAAATGACAAACTGGAAAAAACCACGAATTATCTACTTCTAAACGACAGACTTGGAAAATAGATCTGGAGAGATAACTTGAGGTTATTGGACTTTCCGAAAACTATGATGAAAAAGAGCCTAGATACTATTTTACAAGAAATCATCAAAGAGAACTGCCCAGATGTAATAGAATCAGAAGGTAAAATAGGCATTGAAAGAATTCATGAACACCTTCTGAAAGAAATCCTAAAATAAAAACCCCAAAGGAATATTGTGCCAAATTTCAGAACCTATCAGATTAAGGAAAAATTTTACAACGCCAAAAAACCATTTAAATCCGAGGTGCCAAATAAGGATCACCCAAGATCTGGCTGCCTCTACATTAAAGGAAAGAAGGGCCTGGAATATGATATTCCGAAAGGCCGAACGAGATGGCCAAGAATAACACCCAGCTAAGCTGAGCATTTTCTTCCAGGAAGAAAGATGGACATTTAATGAAACAAATGAATTCCATTTGTTTCTGAAGAAAACCAGAACTAAACAAAAATTTGATCTCCAAGAATGAACTCAAGAGATGCAGAAAAGTAAAAAATAACTCTTGAGAATTGTATTTTGGATATCAAAAGAATATATGTATAATTTGATTGTACTGATATAACAATGAAAAGGAGTAGATATGGAAAAGGGATGATGGCAGAATAAGGTGGAAGGAGGATAAAAGAGGAAACCACATCCCACAAAGAGGTAAGGAAACTTACATATCTGAGGGAATTTAGAGAGGGGAGACATTGTGTGAATCTTACTCTCATCAGAGTTGCTCAAAGAAAATAATTGACATTTGTTTTAGAGAAAATTCTCTCTCCGCCTCATTAAAACGGGGGAGAGGAAAAGGAAAAGAAAAGAGTAATAAGGGAAGGAAGGGGAAAGACCAAAGGGGAGGGGGATTATAAAGAGGATAAGTATCGTGATACAAGAGGGTACATAAGTTTAAAAGGGGAAGATTTGGGGGAGGCAAGAATAAAGTAAGCACAATCTTGGGGTTATTAGGATGGCAGGAAATACAGATTAGTAATTCTAACCGTAAAGTAAATGGGATGAACTCCATAAAAGAGGAGGCGATAGCAGACTGGATCAAGTCAGGAACCCTACAATATGTTGTTTACAAAAACAATTAAAGCAGGGGATGCATATAGAGTAAAAGTAAAAGGCTGGAGCAAAATCTATTATGCTTCAAGGTGAAGTCAAAAAGCAGTAGCCATTATCTCAGATCAAGCAAAAGTAAAAATTGATCTAATTAAAAGAGATAAGGAAGGAAACACATCCTGCTAAAGGTAGCATAAACAACGAAGCAATATCAATATAAAAATATGACCAAGTGTAGGCACCCAACTTCCTAAAGGAAGTTAAGAGAGTTGCAAGAAAAATAACAACAAAACTGTAATAGTAGGAGATCTCAACCTTGCACTCTCAGAATTAGACAAATCAAACCACAAAACAAATAAGAAAGAAATTAAAGAAGTAAATAGAATATTAGAAAAATTAGGTATGTTGGATCTTTGGAGAAATTGAATGGAGATAGAAGAAATATACTTTCCTCAGCAGTTCATGGAACCTATCAAAATTGACCATATATTAGGACATAAAGACCTAAAATTAAATGCAAGAAAGCAGAAATAATAAATGCTTTCTTTCAGATCAATGCAATAAAACTACATTCAACAAAAAGTTAGGGAAATAGACCAAAAAGTAATTGGAAACTAAACAATCTCATCTTAAAGAATGATTGTGAAGCAGCAAATTATAGATACAATTAATAATTTCACTCAAGATAATGACAATGATGAGATCATACCAAAATTGTGGGATGCAGCCAAAAGCGGTAATAAGAGGGAATTTTATATCCTTGGGCACTTGAATAAAACAGAGAAAGAAAAGATTAATGAATTGGGTTGCAACTAAAATACTAAAAAGACCAAATTAAAACCCCCCAATCAAATACTAAATTGGAAATTCTAAAATTAAAGGAGAAATTAAAAATATTGAAAGTAAAAAAAACTATTGAGCTAATTAATAAAACTAAGAGTTGGTTCTTATGAAAAAGCCAATAAAATAGATAAGCCTTTGGTAAATCTGATTAGAAAAAGGAGGGAGGAAAATGAAATTAGTAGTCTTAAAAATGAAAAGGGAGAACTTTCCACCAATGAAGAGGAAATTAGAGAAATAATAGGAGGTTATTTTGCTCAACTTTATGCCAATAAATTTGATAACCTAAGTGAAATGGAGACTACCTCAAAATACAGACTTCCCCAGACTAAAGAGGAAGAAGTAAATTGTTGAATAGTCCCATTTCAGAAAAAGAATAGAACAGGCAATTAAACAACTCCCTAGGAAAAATCCCCAGGACCAGATGGATTTACATGTGAATTTTACCAAACATTTAAAAACAATTGGCCCTAATGCTATATAAATTATTTGATAAAATAGGGAACGAAGGGTCCTACCAAATTCCTTCTATGACACAGACATGGTACTGATACCTAAACCAGGTAGGGCTGAAAACAGAGAAGAAAATTAGACCAATCTCCTAATGAATATTGATGCTAAAATCTTAAATAAGATATTAGCAAAAGACTAAGAAAATCATCTCCCAAGATAATACACTATGATCAAGTAGGATTTATACCAGGAATGCAGGGCTGGTTCAATATTGGAAAACTATCAATATAATTGCCATTCAATAACCAAATTAACAAAAACCATATGATCATCTCAATAGATGCAGAAAAAGCATTTGATAAAATCCAACATCCATTCCTATTAAAAACACTTGAGGTATAGGAATAAATGGACTTTTCCTTAAAATAATCAGCAGATCTATTTAAAACCATCAGTAAGCATCATATGTAATGGAGACAAACTGCAACCATTCCCAATAAGATCTGGAGGAAACAAGGTTGCCCACTATCACCGTTACTATTTAATATTGTATTAGAAACACTAGCTATAGCAATAAGAGCTGAGAAAGAGATTAAAGGAATAAGAATAGGCAATGAGGAAGCTAAATTATCCTTTTGCCGATGACATGATGGTAACTTAGAGAACCCAGAGATTCTGCTAAAAGTTATAGAAATAATCCACAACTTTAGCAAAGTTGTGGTTATAAAAATAAACCCACATAAGTCATCAGCATTCTTTATATCACTAACAAAATCCAACAGTCAGAGTTACAAAAGAAATTCCATTTAAAGTAACTACTGATAATATAAAATATTTAGAATCCCATCTGCCAAGGGAAAATCAGAACTTTATGAGCAAAATTACAGCCACTTTTCACACAATTAAGTCTGATCTAACCAATTGGAAAATATTAAATGCTTGGATAGGGCGAGCAAATATAATAAAGATGACAATTACCTAAACTAATCTATTTATTTAGCGCTATACCAATCAGACTCCCAAAAAACTATTTTAATGACCTAGAAAAATAAAACAAAGTTCATATGGAAAAACAAAAGGTCAAGAATTTCAGGGAATTAATGAAAAAAAATCAAATGATGGTGGCTTAGCTGTACCAGATTTAAAACTATACTATAGAGCAGCAGTTAAAAACTATTTGGTATTGGCTAAGGAATAGATTAGTTGATCAGTGGAATAGATTGGTTCAAGGGATAAAACAGTCAACAAATATAGCAACCTAGTCTTTGAAAACCCAAAGATCCCAGCTTTTGGGATAAGAACTTACTGTTTGATAAAAATTGCTGGGAAAATTGAAACTAATATGGCAGAAACTAGGCATTGATCCATACTTAACGCCGTACACCAAGATAAGGTCAAAATGGGTTCATGACCTAGGCATAAAGAATGAAATTATTAATAAATTAGAGGAACATAGGATAGTTTACCTCTCAGACCTTGTGGAAGGGGAAGGTTTTTATGACCAAAGCAGAACTAGAGATCATTACGATCACAAAATAGAAAATTTGATTATACCAAACTGAAAAGTTTTTGTACAAACAAAACTAATGCAGACAAGATTAGAAGGAAGCAATAAACTGGGAAAATATTTTTACAGTCAAGGTTCTGATAAGGCCTCATTTCAAAATATATAGGAATTAACTCTAATTTATAAAAAAATCAGCCATTCTCCAATTGAAAAATGGTCAAAGGATATGAACAGACAATTCTCAGATGAAGAAATTGAAACTATTTCTAGTCATATGAAAAGATGCTCCAAGTCATTATTAATCAGAGAAATGCAAATTAAGACAACTCTAAGATACCACTACACACCTGTCAGATTGGCTAAGATGACAGGAAAAAATAATGATGATTGTTGGAGGGGATGTGGGAAAACTGGGACATTGATTCATTTTTGGTGGAGTTGTGAACGAATCCAACCATTTTGGAGTAGTTTGGAACTATGCTCCAAAAGTTATCACACTGTGCATACCCTTTGATCCAGCAGTGTTACACGGATTTATCCCAAAGAGATTATAAAAGAAGGGAAAGGGACCTTGTATGTGCACGAATGTTTGTGGCAGCCCTTTTGTAGTGGTTAGAAACTGAAACTGAATGGATGTCCATCAGTTGAGAATGGCTGAATAAATTGTGGTATATGAAAATTATGGAATATTACTGTTCTGTGAAATGACCAACAGGATGATTTCAGAAAGGCCTGGAGAGACTTACACAGAACTGATGCTAATGAAATGAGCAGGACCAGAGTCATTATATACTTCAACAACAATACTAGATGATGACCAGTCCTGATGGATCAGGCCATCCTCAGCAACGAGATCAACCAAATCATTTCTAATGGAGCAGTAATGAACTGAACTAGCTATACCCAGAAAAAGAACTCTGGGAGATGACTAAAACCATTACATTGAATTCCCAGTCCCTATATTTATGCACACCTGCATCATTGATTTCCTTCACAAGCTAATTGTACAATAATTCAGAGTCTGATTCTTTTTGTACAGCAAAATAATGTTGTGGTCATGTATACTTATTGTGTATCTAAGTTATATTTTAATATATTTAACATCTACTGGTCATCCTGCCATTTAGGGGAGGGGGTGGGTGGGGGGGTAAGAGGTGAAAAATTGGAACAAGAGGTTTGGCAATTGTTAATGCTGTAAAGTTACCCATGTATATATATCCTGTAAATTAAAGGCTATTAAATAAAATAAAAAAAAAATCAAAGGTTAGAAAGAAGAGATTGATTTTGTAAAGTAACAAGCAAAGAATAATAAAAGTCTAAGTAATTGTTATTTCCCACAGTGGTCTTCCCTCCCTTATTAATCTTGTCTTTACTTCACATATGATTCATCTCTTTCTTCTTTCTGAAGTGCTGCCTTAGACAGTTGAAGTCTTAACTAAAAAGATTTTTAAAAACTTTCTAAAATTCAATATCGGATGCAGATTGTATTTTTGTTTTTGTTTTTTGAGCTTTTGCTTTTATTGATTAATTTATTATGTAGTCTGTTAGCATCTTTCCTTATATAATTATTGCATTTTTCTGACCTTTGTAGCATAAGCCAGTGTTCGTGATTTTAAAAATGTAATATAAAGCCATAATTTATAAAACAAATACAAATAATGACATCTGTTAATTTATTGAGTGATAACACAAAATCCCACTTTACTGAATTAGACATATGATCAGATTAAATTATTTGAAGGAAAAAAAGATAAAAATAAAGGTATGTCACCATCAGTTAGGAATGACTACAAACATTTTGGTAGATTATTACTAATATAAATTCAATGCATTATAATTGAATAATTCAAATAAATGTGCCAGGACTTATATGAATTGATGAAAAGTGAATAGAATCAGGGGGAAATATGTATGTGTGTGTGTGTGTGTGTTTGACTATAAGGTACATGACAACACTAAATACTTCTCTTTAGCCTCAAACTGTAATAAATAACCATAATTCTTGAGAATTGATAATGGGTCATATCTCCCTACTTCCAATAAAGATGTGGGTGACTACAATGTAAAATGTATTATATTCTGCCAGTTATTGTTTGTATGGATGTTGGTTTTGCTGAAATATTTTCCTTTGTTACAAGGAAATCTTAAATTGTGTTAGGGTTCTGGAATGAAGTGCTTTGAAGAAAGATGACTGCTATAAAATGCATCAATAAAATATTTAAAAGAAATTGAAAAAATATTTGATATGTTTGTCTATTATTTTTCTGATATTCATTCCTTCAGAAAAATGGAATTGATTTTAGAATATTTGGTTATTTTGAAAATTTTATATTTCTTCTCCATTGAACTCTTAGTCCCATATCTCACATTTCTTGCTCAATATTCTTATATAATATTTTATAATCAAAACACTCCCCAAAAGAAATCCATCACCTTTACTTCCTAACCTAGTTATTCTATTTTTGTTGATAGAATCACAATTATTCTGATTAAATATATTTGAAACTTTAGAGTCATTTTTGACTGTTTCAGTTTCATCATTCCTCAAAACCAAAAATTGTTAAATGTACCAATGATTGCTTTAGACCTTGATATATATCTCATTGGCTTTATTTACAATATCATCATTTATTTACAAGATCCTTCTCAACTCAGCTGATCTGTTGCATTAATCTCTTAAACAATTTCTCAGCCTCTCCTCTCTCCTCCTCCAACATAGTTCAATTGACAAAATGATCTTATTAAAGCATATTCTGAATCATTATACTTACTTGTTCATTTTTTTTTTTTCTATTCAAGTTGGAAACTTTGAAGATCTTCCTGTCCTAGACTGATATCTTTGTGATGGTTAATTGAACCATCTTTTGTCTCAGTTATTACTTAGCTCTCAGACATTGAATGAGTATATTCCTAGATAAACTGAGACCAGGAAATGACCTTAATTTAGAAAGGCCAAGGTCCTTTACTGCATCCTAGGCTATTGACAATTTTGTTGAATTTTCTCTTGCCATTAGACTCAGGAAGAGAATGAGACTGAGGACTTTCTCTCTCTCTGCCTCCCTTTCTCTCTCTTTCCCTCTCTCTCTTTCTCTTTCTCTCTCTCTCTCTCTCTCTCTCTCTCTCTCTCTCTCTCTCTCTCTCTCTCACACACACACACACACACGCACACACACACACACGCACACACACACACACACCAAATAGAACTCCCTTTTCCACTGCAGATTGTCATCTGCTCTGTAATTTAAAATCTTATAAAATTTTAGGGCATGGAAAGATTAAATGTCAGTAGGATGACTTGCTGAACTAAGCAACTTAAGACAATTCAGAGAGAGTACCGAATGCCTTTTTCATTTTTCAGGGCAGAAAGAATTTCTGCCTTCTTTTAACATTTACTCTTCCTTGCTTTTTTGCTTTCATCTCTAAAATCAAAAAGGTCTCACTTATTTTTTTCAGTAAAAACTTCACAGGAAAGTTCCTAGATGGGGTCAAATAGGACCATAGAACTTGCCATCTTAGATAAGACTCTTCAAAGCTACTTTATTAGCTAACTTTGTATAAGTAAGAGAACATCCCAGTTCCATACAACCAATTACCATGCTCAGATATCTCAAAGCATAAGATCTGAAAGTAGTCTCCCTCGAATCACCATAGTAGAACTTGTGAAAAGAAGGAATATTGCTAACACATATTGGAAATATTTCAAAAAGGAACACTGAGAAACCATCTTTAGAGGTGCCATACCACCACAATTTGGGGAGCTGTCTCATTATTGCTTAAATCTGGATGGAGATTATAACTCTTGTTTCCATTTAGCTGTAATGGTGGTGGTATTGGTAGTGTGGTGGTGGTAGTAGTAGTAATATTTTTTAATACATCTCTTTTGGAAATGTAAATCTTAAGTATTTGGTTTTTTCCCCTTTCTAATGCACAACATCATTGCTATATAAATATTATTTTGGAGGGGAATTCATCATCAAAAATAAATTGAAATAAGCGGAACAAACTTATCAGTTTTTTAAATTTAAATAACTCAAACACAAAGAGCCTCTTTCCTATCACTGCAGAGAAACCTAATTGATAATATGTGGAAAATTACAATTTGCATTGATGAAAGGAAGATGTAAAAAATTAAAATATATATCAAAGCATAAAACCAAATTGAATGTAATTAAATATTGATCCACCAAATTTATGATTTGAAATGAGTCATCATACATAAAATAAATGTCCTTTGAAAATTACTGCATTGTAAAAACAAAAAAATTCAGAGAAACCAAAGGATTTATATTGATATGATGCAGATTGAAGAAAATAGAGCCAAAATAATAATATAAACACTGAACCTAATGATGTAAATAAAGCCAACTTGAAGGCACAAATTCTAGTAAAATGCCATGGTCTGTAATGTTCTTCTCTAAAATATAATGTTCTCTGGGAACAGATTTCTTGGGGGGCTTCTGGAAGTAGCCTTAGTTTCAGTTCAGTGTAATAATCACCTCAAATGCAGCCAGGTGTTAAAGTCCAAATCCTTTATTGTCTCTTCCAAAATCTTATCTCCTTCACTTGGGGTTCAGCTAGTTTTCTGGAGGCCTTCTGGATCTTGGTTTCAGTGTTCTCCACAGAACAGTCTGCCATCACTTCTCTGTCTTCCTTTGTTCTGCCCTACTGCTTGTGAATCTCCTCGACTGAATCCTGGTTTGTGAATCTCCTGAAGTCATTCCTGCTTGAGGCTCCTAGCTTATATATGCTCTCTTAAAGGTGTGAATCTTGTGGAACTGTAGTAAATACTAAGTACATCTAGAGAATTGTAAAGCACCCTGCTAAACAACCATTGTCTCTATCAATTCCACTGATTTAGCATCTTGTAAGAATTCTTACAATGGTCAATATTAGTATCACTGTCACACTTAAAGGATACCAGTTCCTTTCTGTTAAAAAATGATCATCTATTTTGGCAGTTAGGTAGTAGTGGTAAGGGTTTGTTTATTTTTAAAGTTTTGCAAAAAAAATTAAGGGTTTATTAAATAAAAAAAATTTAAATAGTTTAAACTGGTAAAGATGGGTTTTTTTAAAAAAATCATTTTTTTGGCGGGGGGGAGGTAAAGAAAAAAAGATGATTAGAAAAGGGTAAAAAAAATTAAATATTTAAATTATAGTGACCTAAGTGAATAAAATTTTTTAAAAAAAAATTTTTTTTTTTTTTTCTAATGTTTAAGATGTAGGGGTAATAATAAAATAATGTTTAATTTTGAAAGAATTAATGATGATAATTTTTAATTTTAAAACTTGGGAGGTAATATTATTTTTTTTTTATAGAAAAGAAAATGAGGAAAAATAAATTTATGCATAAAGGAAATATTTTAGAAAGGATTTAAAGTTTTCATAACAAAAAATTTGGAAAAAGAATGTTAATAAGGTTTTTTTCTTTTTTTTTCCTTTTTTTCTTTTTTTCTTTCTTTTTCCTTTTCCTTTTCTTTTTTCTTTCTTTTCCTTTTTTCCTTTTCTTTTTTTTTTCCTTTTTCCTTTTTTTTTTTGTTTGTTTTTTTTTTTCCCTTTCTTTTTTTCTTTTTTCCCCTTTGGGCATTATTTAAGGAAGTTTTCAGTGGTTTTAAATTTTAAAAAATTTTATGTATTTGGTGATTTTTTTCTTTCCCCTAGTTTTGGGAAATTTTTGTTTCCCATTTTATACCTTGGGGGGAAATTTTTTGGGTTTCTAATTTTAAATTTTTCCCCCAACCCTTTAAAAAATGGGGTTTGAAATTTTTAATTTTTAAAATAAGTTATTTTAATTAAAGCAGGGAATGAAAATTTTCCCAAGAAGGATAAAAAATTTTTGGGGGCCCCTATTTTCCGGGTTTTAAATTGAAACCCATTATTTTCCCGTAATTTTTTTAAATTTCCTTTTTCAATTTTTTATAGGGGAAAATAATTTTTCCCATTATTTTTTAGCCTTTCCCTATTTTTTTATTTTTTTTGTAATTTATGGAAAAAAAAATAAAATTTGGAAAACTTCAACTTTGGGTTTAAAAATTCTTTTTTTTTTAATTATTTGGGGATTGGAAAAAAAAACATTTAAGAAAAGTTGGAATTTTTTTTTAAATTTTTTTTAAAAAAGGGGTTTAAAAAAGGAAAAAAAAAAAAATAGGTTTAAGTTAAATTTTTGTAGGAGAAATTGAAAGGTTAGTGTATATGAATTTTTCCTTTTTGATTTTTCTTTGGGTAGGTTTTTTTTTTTTTTTTTTGCATTATTTGGGCCATTTTTTTTAAGTTTAAAAATGGGGTTTTTATTTTTTTTTTTTATAATTTAATTTTTTTTTGGGTTTTTTTTTTGAAAAAAGTGATGGTTTTTTTAAAGGGGTATTTTCCCGATATGGTTTTTTTTTAATTTTTTTTAAAATAAATAAAATTTTATTTTTTTAAAATATTTCTGAATTAAAATTTTTGGAATTCTTTTTTTGGTGGCAAACCTTTTTTATTTTATTTGCTTTTTTTAAGTCTTTTTGAAGAATGCGGGTTTTTTTTAAAAATTTTTTTGACCCCTTTTTTTCTATTTTTTTTTTTTCCTTTGTTTTTTTTTTTAGGGTTTTTTTTTGAAAATTTGTGGATTTAAAACTTTTTTCAAAAAAAAATAAAATAAATTTTAAGAAAATAAAATTTGCTTTTTTTTTTTTTTTGGGTGTATTTTTTATTGCTATTTTTAAAGGGTTTTTTTTTGTAAAAAATTTACGGGAAATTTTTGGGATGCTTATGATTATTTCTTTTCATTTTACTTTGTTTTTTTCCCCTTTTTTTCATTTTTTTTTTTTCTTCAGAAAATTTTTTTCTTATTTTTTTACCAAATACCCTTTAAAATTATATTTTAAAGTTTTCTAGTTAAAAAGGGTTGCGGAAAGGGTTTTTTGTTTTTGGGGGGTTGCCAGAAAAAAGGGAATCGGGTTTTTAAGGGTTTTCTTTTGGGGGCTTTTCCCTTTTTAAATGTTGGTTGTTCATTACCCTTTTTTTTCCCATTTTCTGTCTTATTTTTTTCTGCTTTTTCCCTGAATTTGTTTTTGAGTTTTTAAGGGCTTTTTGAACATTTAACATTTTCTTATTTGATTTCTTTTTTTAAATTGTTTGATAAATTTTTGCCCTTTTTGGAAATGGTTTTTTTTTTTGGGGAGCGTTTTCCCAAAAAAGGGTGCCTTTTATAATTTTTTGGAAATTTTTTTCTCTTTTTTGGTTTTCCAAACGGTAAGGTATTTGATTAATCTTTTTTTTTTTGTATTCTGGTTTTTGGGATGTTTCGGCTTTTTTCTTTCCAAGTTTGGAAAAATTTTCCTTTGTTTTCTTTCAAATTTTTTTTTTTTTCCATATTTTTTTTTTTGGGGGGTTTTTTTGGTTTAGCCTTTAATTTTTTGCCTTTACAATTTCCAGTTTTTCCCGTGTTTTTGGGTTTTGCCCTTTGAGGATTTTTTAAAACCTATTTTGATTTTTTGTTTTGTGAATTTTTTTTTCCCTGATAACACTTTTTTCCCAAAAATGTTTTTTGGGCTGGTTGAAGGTATGTGGGGGTTTTGCTTTTTTTTTTTTTCTAAAGTTTTTGGATTTTTGTTTTTGGTTTTTTGGGTTTTTTTTTTATTGTTTTTTTTTGGAATTTATGGTATATTAAAAAAGATAAAATGGTTTTTTTTGTTTTTTTTTTGCGGGTTTTGGGAATTTTGGATTTTTTTCTTTAATTTGGTTTTTTTTAAATGGGTTTTGGTATTTTTTTTGGGAAAATTTTTTGGGGTTTTGGTGGTTTTGTTTGGGGGTTTTTGTGGTTTTTGGTGGAGGGGTTCAAAAGCTGAATGGGGAAATTTTGAATTTTAATTTATTTGTTTTTGGTTAGATGGGATTTTGTTTTTTGTGCCAGGTTTTAAAGGTGAATTTCTTTTGCTCGTTTTATTTGTTAATTTTTTAAATTTTGTTGGGTGTGTTTTTTGCTGCTTGCTGGGTGGTTATTTTAAATTTTTTACTTGGGTCTTAAAGTATTTTTTTTTCTGAAGGTGATGTTTGGGATGGTTTTTTTAATTTTTGATTTGAAAAGTTTTTTGGTTTTTGGTTGGTGGTGGGAATGGATTTCTGGGAAAGTTTGTTTTTCTGATTTGCTTAGATGATTTGTGGTTTTTTTTTTTGGAAGGGTTTTGGGTAAATTTTTTTTGTTTTTGGGTAAATTTGGTGGTTTGGTTGGTTTTTTGGGATTTTGCTTTTTTCTTTTTGGATTTTGGGAAATTTTTGTTTGGGAGGGAGTTTGGGTTTTTTTTTTTTTTAAAAGCGGCTTTAGGGGCTTTTTTTTTTGTTGGTAAAAATTTTGTAAAATTTGGTTCCTGGGGCTTTTTTTTTGGGGGGTTTGTTTTCTTTTTTAAAAGGGTTTTTGGTTTTTTGGGGTTTGGTTTTTTTATTTTTTTTTTGGGTTGTTAGGAATTTCTTTTCTTTTTTGGGGTTTTTTTTAAAGGATTTTTTTTTGTTTTTTTGGGTTGTGGGTTTAAATTTTTTTTTTTTCTTTTTTTTTTTAAACAATTTGATTTTTTTTTTTTAATGATCTTGGGTTTGTTTTTTTTGTTGGTTTTTTTTTAGAACCCTTTTAGTTTTTATTAATTTTAAAGTTTTTTTTTAATTTTTTGATTTTCTTTTTTTTTTTTAAATTTGTTAGTGTTTGATTAGGTTAATTTGTTTTTTTTAGATTTTTAATTGGCCAAATTGTTGATTTTTTTTCTTATGAAATAAGCTTTTAGAGTGAAATTTTTACTTTTTGGCATTCCCAACATTTTTGATATGATGTTCTTTTGGTTTTTCTTGGGTGAATTAAATTTGTTTTGATTTGTGTTCCTAATTTTTCTTTGTTAGTTTTAGTTTCTAAATTTTTGTTTCTTTCCCTTTTTTTGTTGAGTTTCTTTTGTGTGGCCGGGAGATGATTTTTTTTTGCTTTTCTGGCTTGGAGTTTGAGGTTTTTGTCCTAATATATGGTTTTTTGATAGGTTTTGAACTGAAAAGAAAGTGTTTTTCTGTTCCTTTTGTTTTTCAGGGTTTCTTATTTCCTTTTCTTTTCTTTTGATTTTTTTTTTTTTTGTGATTTGATTTTTTTGGGAGTGGGTTGGATTTCCTTTTAGTTTTGTTATCTTTTTCTTGGTTTCTTTTTTCTTTTTAAATTTGAGTAACACGGTGAAAATTTTTTGATTTGGCTATTTTGTTATTTGAAGATATGTGCCCTTTTTATTTTTAATTAGATTAATTTTTTTTTGTTTGATTGTGGGATGGCATTTTTTTATTTTCTTGAAGTTGTAGATTTTGTTTATTTTTCTTTTTTCTTTGATTCCCTGTTTAGGTGTGTTTTTTAAAAAATATTTGGTTTTTTAAATTTTTTTTTCCCTTTTGGGGGAGTTTCGTTCCATTTTGGTTCCCCTTCTATTTTATTTGTTAACCCCTTTTATGTTTTTTTTTTTACCCCCTTTTTTTTAAATTGTTTTAAACTTGTTTTCCAATTTTTAGATCCCCTCCCATTAGAGTTATTTTTTTCCCTTTTTTTTTCCCTTCTTGTTTTTTTTTTTCCTTTTCCTTTTTTTCAATAGATGGGGTTTTCCCAAATTAAAGTTTTTTCTTTAAAGTAATTTTTGGAGAAAACCCCTTTTTTATTCTTTTTTTTGGTTTTTTTGCCCTTTTAGTATTAATTTTTTTTTTTCTAAATGTCCTTTTACTTAACTTTGAAAAGGTATAAGTTTTTTTTTTATAATTTTTTGGCAGAAATATAGTTCCCAAGATTTTTTTTTTACCTTTTTTAGGTTTTTTTTGAGCTAATTTGGAGATAAATTTGTTGTTAGTTTTTTTTACCAAAAATATAAATTCCTTTTTGTTGAATGACCATTTTTCCCTGGAAAAAGAACCATTCTGGTTGCGTTTTTTGTTAGAGTTTTAGTTTTGGAAAATTTGGTTTTGATTTTAATGTTGATGTGTAGATTTGGGTGATTTTTGTGTTTTTTTTTTGGGTTTTTTTAGGCGGAGTTTTTTTTTTTGGGGGTTCTGGGCTTTTGGGCCTTTTTTTTGTTTTTGATTTTTAGATTTTTTATGGGTGATATAATCCCTTTAAGTTTTTTATGTGTTTTATAATTTGCAGTTCTTTTGATAATTTTAGAAAATAGTATCCGGTTTTTTTATATTTTTTCTGGGAGTCCAAATTTTTAATTGTCTCCTTAGACCTGTTTCCAGGGCTGTTGTTTTTTAAAGGTATTTCACATTTTTTCTCCATTGTTTGGTTTTTTTGGTCTTGTTTGACTGATTCTTTTTGTCTCCTTGAGTCATTCAATTCCATTTTTTTATTTTATTTTCAATGGAATTTTTCATTACTTTTTATATTTTTTCTAATTGTCCAATTGTTTATTCCATTTCCAATTTTATTCTTTAGAGAGCCATTTTCTGTTTCCAGTTCAATCCTATTTTTTCAAGGTTTGATTTCTTTATCCATTCTGTCTTTTAAGGGGGAACTTCTCCAACCCTCTTGCCAAGCCCTTCCTTTTCCCCATTTTTCTTCTAGCCTCTTGTGAGAGCCTTTTTAATTTTCAAGTTCATCTGTTGAGGAACAGATGATCTCCTCCTTAGGATTCATCTGAAGATAACTGTTTTAGTCCCCTAGGGTTTAGAGTCTGTTTCCTCTCTGTATAAAAGCTGTCAATCGTTGTCCTTTCTTTTCTCTTTTGTCAGAGAAGTCAGAGACAAACTCAAAAAAAAAGGAAAAAAAAACCCAAATGGAATCGCTTTTGGGGAAGGGTGGGTGGCTTACCAAGCTCTCTACAACTGAGGGGGGCAGACGAGGCACTAAGGACGGCTGCACCTGTGCCTGAACTTGAGAGCAGCGAGCGTGGGGGAGGGGTGGCCAGTCCAGGAACTCCAGATGTTTGGGTTGTTCTTCACCCCCGGTGTTTTTAGCTTCTCTGGGCATGATTGCTGCCAGGGCAAAGTATCCAACTGTGGGGAAGCTCTCCCCGAACTGTTGAGATCACACCCCCATCCCTCTGGTCTGCCGGCTGGGCTGCCTGCG
Source organism: Sarcophilus harrisii (assembly GCF_902635505.1). Taxonomy (NCBI): domain Eukaryota; kingdom Metazoa; phylum Chordata; class Mammalia; order Dasyuromorphia; family Dasyuridae; genus Sarcophilus; species Sarcophilus harrisii. Next base: position 270,993,827 of record NC_045428.1, read on the forward strand.
AGCTCTTGCTGCAGCTGCCTCAGCTTCCGATCTAAAACGTCCTGCCCTCGAAAAACAACCTTTCCTGGGAATTCAATGTTCTTCTTTTAACTGATTGTGGGTTTATTTTTTTCAGTCAGGCATTAATTCAGAGGCTTGTAATGAGATAGATTCTGAGAGAAAATGCGGAGCTTACACAGCTGTGTGCCTCCTCACCGCCATCTTGGCTGGAAGTCCAATTCCCTAGTTTTTAAAAACAATGTTGAAGAGGGTGGAACCAAGACTTCCTCTGATTTTCTCTTAAGCCAACAGAAGATTGAGCCTCCAAACTGGTTTAGGAGTGACAGAACCCACAAACATCTGGAATATAACATATTACCAAAAGAAGATACCTTGGAAGGACTTCAGGACAGGTCTATTTCAAATGGGCAGGGGGCCAGTCTGTACACTGTTCCAAGACCACAGCACAGGGAGCCCAAAGCAAGGGGCTGGGTTGGGGAATCAGAGCAGTGCAACTTCCACACACTGGGGAATCTTCTCTGAGGGTCTTAGGCTACTCTGTCCCACATGCAAGCAGATGGTTAGCAGATTTCTTGTAAAATCCCCAAAAGTTAATACAAAAGTCAAATTGTAAACTGCTAAGCTTGCATAAAATAAATAAATAAATAAATAAGAGGTATATAGAATACAAGAAAAGTTAGGTATGATAGATCATTGGAGAAAAGTTAATGAAGACAAAAAGGAATTTATTTTTGTCAGTTCATAGAACCTATATGCAAACTGACCATATATTAGGACATAAAGAACTCTAAATCAAATGCAGAAAGGCAGAAATACTAAGTACATTCTTTTCAAATCACAATGCAATAAAAATTGCATTCAAAAAAAGGCCAGGGGAAATTAGACCAAAAAGTAATTGGAAACTATATTATCTCATCCTAAAGAATGAATGGGTGAAATATCAAATCATAGATACAACCAACAACTTCATTCAAGAGAATATCAATGCTGTGACTACATATCACATGTTGTGGGATACAGTCAAAACAGTAATAAGGGGAAATGAGTATGGTAGAAACTAGGCTTTGATCCATACTTAACACCGTACATCAAGTTAAGGTCAAAATGGGTTCAGGACCTAAGCATAAAGAATGAGATTATAAATAAATTAGAAGAACATGGGATAGTTTACCTCTCAGACCTGTGGAAGAGGAAGAAATTTATGACCAAAGAAGAACTAGAGATCATTATTGATCACAAAAAAAAGAAAATTTTGATTATATCAAATTGAAATTTTTATACAAACAAAACTAATGCAGACAAGATTAGAACGGAAGCAATAAACTGGGAAAACATTTTTACAGTCAAAGGTTCTGATAAAGGCCTCATTTCCAAAATATATAGAGAATTGACTCTAATTTATAAGAAATCAAGCTATTCTCCAATTGATAAATGGTCAAAGGATATGAACAGACAATTCTCAGATGAAGAAATTGAAACTATTTCTAGCTATATGAAAAGGTGCTCCAAGTAATTATTAATCAGAGAAATGCAAATTAAGACAACTTTGAGATATGACTAAGCACCTGTCTGACTGGCTAGAATGACAGGGAACGATAATGGGGAATGATGGAGGGGATGTGGGAAAGCTGGGACACTGATGCATTGTTGGTGGAATTGTGAAAACATCCAGCCATTCTGGAGAGTGATTTGGAACTATGCTCAAAAAGTTATCAAACTGTGCATACCTTTGATCCAGCAGTGCTACTACTGGGCTTATATCCCAAAGAGAAAAAAGGGAAAGGGACCCCATGTGCAAGAATGGGGAGGTCTCTTTGTAGTGGCCAGAAACTGGAAACAGAGTGGATGCTCCTCAATTGTAGAATGGCTAATAAATTGTGGTATTGAATATTAGCCATATTATTTTTGTAAAAATACCGTGGGATATTTAAAAGGCCTGAGAGACTTGAAAGGAGCTGTTGTGAGGTGAGCAGAACCAGGAGATCATTATATACTTCAACAAAAATACTATATGATGATCAATTCTGATGGACGTGGCCTTCTTCAACAATGTGAATCACTAAATCAGTTCCAATAGAGCAGTAATGAATTGAACCAGCTTCACCCAGTAAAAGAACTCTTGGAGATGACTATGAACCACTACATAGAATTCCCTATCCTTCTATTTTTGTCCACCTGCATTTTTTATTTCCTTCACAGGATAATTGTATACTACTTCAAAGTCCGATTCTTTTTGTATAGCAAAATAACTGTTTTGACATGTATACATATAATGTATTTAACTTATACTTTAACATATTTTATATGTATTGGTCAACCTGCCATCTTGGAGAGAGAGTGGGGAGAAGGAGGGGAAAAAATTGGAACAATAGGTTTTGCAATTATCAATGCTGAAAAATTATCAAAGCATATAATCTTGTAATTAAAAAGCTATAATAATAAAAAAATAAAATCATCAGCAAGCAACATATGTAATGAGGATAAACTTGAACCATTCTCAATAAGATAATGGGTGAAACAAGGTTTATCACTATCACCATTACCATTCAATATTGTATTAGAAATGCTAGCTTTGGTAACAAGAGAAGAAAAAGAGATTCAAGGAATAAGAATAGGTAATGAGGGAACCAAATTATCACTCTTTGCAGATGATATGATAGTATACTTAGAGAACCTAGAGAACTAGAGAACTTAACAATATTAGAAATAATGCACAACTTTAGCAAAGTTGCAGGATACAAAATAAATCCACATAAAACATCAGCTTTTTAATATACATCATTAAGGAAATCCAACAGCAAGAGACACAAAGAGAAATTCCATTTAAAATAACTGACAACAGTATAAAATATTTGGGAATCTATCTGCCAAGGGAAAGTCAGGAACTATATGAACAAAACTACAAAACACTTTCCACACAAATAAAGTCAGTTCTAAACAACTGGAAAAATATCACTTGCCCTTGGATAGGTTGAGTGAATATAATAAAGATGACAGTATTACTTATACTAATCTATTTAGTGATAAACCAATCAAAATCCCAAGAAACTGTTTTACTGACCTAGAAAAAATAACAATAAAATTCAAGTGGAAGAACAAAAGGTCAAGAATTTCAAGGAAATTAATGGAAAAAATTCAAATGAGGGTGTCCTAGAAGTACTAGATCTGAAATTATATTATCAAACACCAGTCATGAAAATTATTTGGTACTGACTAAGAAATAGAACAGTCAATTAGTGAAACAGATTAAGTTCACAGGACAAAATAGTCAATGACCATGATGATCTAGTGTTTGACAAACCCAAAGACCCCAAGTTTTGGGATAAGAATTCTCTATTTGACAAAAACTGCTGGTAAAATTCAAAACTTGTATGGCAGAAGCTAGGCATTGACCCACACCTATCGCCATATACCAAGATAAGGTCTAGACATATAGAATGATATCATAAACAAATTAGAAGAACATAGGATAGTTTACCTCTCAGATCTGTGGAGGAGGAAAGAATTTGTGATTCAAAAAAGAACTGGAGATAATTATTGCTCACAAATTAGATAATTTTGATGATATTAAGTTCAAAAGTTTTTGTACAAACTAATGCAGACAAGATTAGAAGGGAAGCAATAAATTGGGAATTTTCATGTTGGGATGATAATTTGGTTTCCTCATTACCTGTTCTTATTCCTTGAATCTCTTCTTCTTCTCTTGTTATCAAAGCTAGCATTTTTATGTTCAAAGTTTCTGATAAAGGCCTCATTTCTAAAATATATTAAGATTTGACTCAAATTTATAAGAATTCAAGCCATTCTCCAAGTCATAAATGGTCAAAGGATATGAACAGACAATTTTCATGTAAATAAGTTGAAAATATTTCTAGTCATATGAAAAGTGCTCCAAATCCTTGTTGATCGAAGAAATGCAAATAAAGAGAACTCTGAGATCACATTATACACTTCTTAGATCAGCTAAGATGACAGGAAAAAATAATGACAATTGTTGGAGGGGATGTGGGAAAGCTGGGACACTGCTACATTGTTTTGGAACTGTGAAAGGATCCAACCATTCTGGAAAACAATTTGGAAATATGCTCAAAAAGTTATCAAACTCTGCATAGCTTTTGACCCAGCAGTAGAAGATTATATGATGATCAATTCTGATGGAAATGGCTCCCTTCAACAATGATATGATTCAAACCAGTTCCAGTTGGTCAGTGATGAAGAGAGCCATCTATACAGAGAGAGAGGACTGTGGAAACTAAATGTGGTTCACAATATATCATTTTCTCTCTTTTTGTTGTTGTTTCCTTGCATTTTTTACTTCTCTTTTTTTACTGGTTTCATTTGATTTTTCTTGTGCAGCATGATAATTGTAAAAAGAAGGAAAAATATATATTTTATATAAGATGGGATAGGTTGAGCCAAGATGGTGGGGAGCAGACACGACTTTCTGTGATTTCCTCTGAACTTCTCTCAAACAAACAGTAGATTAAGCCTCTAAATTGATTTTGGAGTCATATAACCCACAAATATTTGGAGTACAACACATTTCCAGAAGAAGATACTTTGAATGAACTTCAGAACATATCTGTTTCAAATGGATTCCTAAATGCCAATCAACTCTGGATGGTGTGCCAAAAACATATATGAACTGTTCTTCCATTTCACAAGGCTTTCTAGGAAGATTTCATAAAGAATCTTAAAAGAGTTTTTAAAAATGGAGAAAGGAATTGAGATCCTTGCCAGAAGGGATGAGAAAAGAATATAAGTCCCTACAAAATATATTTTATGAAATAGAAAAAGCATATGACTCTTTACAAAGTAGATATGAAATATTATTTGTTGAAAAACAAAATTTGTGAAATGGAAAAAAATGCACTGAGCAAAACAATTTAATTTGATCAAATACTAAAGGAACTTAAAAAAGTAACTGAAGAACATAATACACTTAAAATTAGAGTCAAACAAATGGAGGTGACTCAATAAGATTTCAAGAATTAGTCAACCAAAAGCAAAAAGAAAAAAATAGAAGAAAAATATGAAATATCTACTAGGAAAAACAAGTGACCTGGGAAACAGATCTAGGAGAGCCAGTCTAAGAAATATTGGACTTCCTGAAAGTCATAATGAGAAAAAGAACCTAGACATTATCTTACAAGAAATCATAAAGGAAAACTGCCCTGATGTCTTAGAATCAGAAGGTAAAATAGACATTGAAAGAATTCACCAATCAACTTTTGAAAGACACCCCAAAATGAAAACCCCAAGGAATATTGTGGCTGCATTTCAGAATTATCATACTAAGAAAAAGATATTGCAAACAGCCAGAAAGAAACAATTTAAATACTGAGGAGACACAATTAGGATTACCCAGGACCTAGCATTTTCACCTTAAATGATGGACGGGCCTAGAATCTGATATTCCTAAAAATGAAGAAACTTGGGTTAGAGTCAAGAATAAGCTATCCAGCTAAAATGAACATTATCTTTCAGAGAAGAAGATAGACATTCAGTGATATAGATCAATTTCACCTATTTTTAATGAAAAGACCAGAACTGAACAAACAATTTGATCTCCAAACACAGAACTCAAGAGAAGCATAAAAAGGTAAAAAGGAAAGGACTCTTGAGAACTATATATCCATTATGGCTATACTTAAAGAATGTGGGCATAATTTGATTTTATTATGATATGAAAAAGAAAGTAGAGATGGAAAGGGGATTTTGTTGGAAAACAAAGGAAAAGATGGTATTCCCTTATTTAAGGGAATCTTACAAAGAGGCAAAGAAAACCTATTATAATTGAGGGAAAGAAGAGAGGGATATGAGCATTGTGTGAATCTTACTATGAACAGATTTGGTTCAAAGAGAGAATATCAAACATATTTGGTTTCATAGAGAAACTTGTCTCATCTTATAGGGGTGAGGAAAGGGAAAGGGAAAAAGAAGGGAAAGACTCATAGAAGAGAAAACAGAAGTATAGGAGAAAGGTTTAAAAATGGGGAGAAGCTCTAAAGGGGGAGGGCTGTTTGAGGGAGGTGATCATCAAAAGCCAAATACTCGGGCAAAGGGAAGGGGGAAAGGAAAGAGAAACACATAATTTAGGGTAAATAAGATGGCAAAAAATACAAAATTAGTTATTTTAATTGTGAATGTGAATGGAATTAACTCTTCCATAAAACAGAAGAGGATAGCAGACTGAATTCAAAGGTAGAATCCTACAAAATTTTGTTTACAAGAAACACATTTAAGGCAGAGTGATACATACAGAGTGAAGGTAAAGGGCCAGAGTAGTATCTATTATGCTTCAGATGAAGTAAAAAAGCAGAGATAGCCATCCTGATCCCAGATCAAGCAAAACCAAAAATTGATCCAATTAAAAGAGATAAGGAAGGAAACTGTATCATACTTAAATGTACCATAGATAATGAAGCAATATCAATACTAAATATATATGCAAGAAGTGGTATAATATCCAAATTCCTAGAGGAAAAGTTAAGAGACATGCAAGAAAAATAGACAGCAAAATTATAGTAATGGGGGATCTCAACATTATGTTTCAGAACTAGATAAAGCAAACAACAACAAAAAAATAAGAAAGAAGTTAAGTAGGTAAACAGAATGTTAGAAAAGTTAAATATGATAGATTTTTGGAGAAAATTGAATGTAGACTGAAAGGAATTTACTGTTTGCTCAGGCTTTCATTGAATTTATACAAAAATTGACCATGAATTAGGGCATAAAAACCTCAAAATCAAATGCAGAAAGGCAGAAATAGTAAATGCATTTTTTTTCAGATCATGGTGCAATAAAATCATATGCAATAAAAGGCCAGGAAAAATAGATCAAAAATTAATTGGAAATTAAACAATCTAATCCTAAAGAATGAATGGGTGAAACAAAAAATCAGAGAAAAAAATCAACAACTTAATTCAAGAGAATGACAATAATGAGACCACATACCAAAATTTGTGGAGTGCAGCCAAAGTGGTTATTAGGGGAAATTATATATCTCTAGATGTTTACTTGCATAAAATAGAGAAAGAGTAGATCAGTAAATTGGGCTTACAACTAAAAAGGCTAGAAAAAGAACAAATTAATATCCTTCTATTAAATGCTAAATTTGAAATTTGAAAGTAAAGGGGGATATTAATAAAACTGAAAAGAAGAAAACTATTTAATTAATAAATAAATACAAGAGTTGGTTTTATGAAAAAAAAAATAGGTAAACCTTTAGTTAATTTGATTAGAAAAAGGAAATGGGAAAATCAAATTGTTAGTCTCGAAAATGAAAAGGGAGAACTTTACATCAAGAGGAAATTAGAGCAATGATTAGTGTGAAGTCTGAGTTAATACCCTGGATACCTTAGAATCAGCCGGAGTCAGGGTAAGCAAAAGTCCTTCATCTTTATTCTTGATCTTTAGAGGTAGAAGTGAATTGGATGGACACAGAATCTCCAGGACCTCTCTTCTTCTTCTCCTGCCCAGAAGTGACCCTGGCCACTCCCTAGTCCCTCCTACAATTCTCTGTATACACCAATTATCGAGCTAGCACAGGATAGTGGGAAGGGCCATTTTCCAAGCATATGCTTATAGAGTATTGTTCAATCGGTAATTAGCCTTAAGTGCACAGAGTTTCAGTCCTTTATAGATCAAGAGTTATTTTACCCAACTATATGTCAATAAGTTTGATAATCTAAATGAAATGAAGGAATATCTACAAAAATATATATTGCCCAGGTCAATAGAAGAGGAAATGAATTATTTAAATAGTCCCATTTTAGAAAAAGAAATATAACAAGTTATTAATCTACTCCCTAAAAAAACAATCTCCAGGGCCAGATAGATTTACATGTGAATTCTATCAACCATTTAAAGAACAGTTAATTCCAATACTATATAAACTATATGAAAAATTAGGAGAAGAAAGACTCCTATCAAATTCTTTTTATGACACAGATATGGTGCTGGTAGGTAAACCAGATACTGTGAAAACAGAGAAAGAAAACCAATTTCCCTAAAGAATATTGATGCAAAAATCTTAAATAAAATATTAGCAAAGAGATTACAGAAAGCATCCTCAGGATGATACATTATGACTAAATATGATTTATATAGGGAATGAAAGGCTATTTCAATGTTAGAAAAACTATTAGCATAATTAACTATATAAATAATCAAACTCACAATAGATGCAGGAAAAGCATTTGATAAAATCCAACATCCATTCCTGTTAAAAACACTAGAGAGTATAGGAATAACTGGACTTTTCTTTAAAATAGTAGCATCTATTTAAAACCATAAACAAGCATCATATGGAAAGGGGACAAACCATTACCAATAAGATCAGGAATGAAACAAGGTTGCCCACTATCACCATTACTATTCAATATTGTATTAGAAATGTTAGCTTTGGCAATAAGAGAAGAAAAAAAGATGAAAGGAATTAGAGTAACTGAGGAAACCAAATTATCACTTTTTGCAGATGATATGATACTATTCTTAGAGAACCCTAGAGAATCAACTAAAAAACTACTAGAAACAATTCACAACTTTACCAAAGTGATAGAATAGAAAATAAATCCACATGTATCATCAGCATTTTATACATTACCAACAAAGTCCAGCAGCAAGAGATACAAAGAGAAATTCCATTCAAAATAACATGTTGATAGTATAAAATATTTGGGAATCTATCTGCCAAAGGAAAGTCAGGAGCTATATGAACACAAGTACAAAGCATTTTCCACACAAATAAATCCAGATCTAATAAATTGGGAAAATATCAAGTGCTGATGGGTAGCCTGAACAAATATAATAAAAATGACAATACTATCTAAATTAAACTACTTATTTAGTGTTGTTCTAATCAAACTCCCCCAAAATTATTTTACAGATCTGGAAAAAAATAATAACAAAATTCATCTGGAAAAATAAAAGAATTCCAAGAATTTTAAGGGAGTTAACAAAAAAAATGCCAGTGAAGGTGGCCTAGCTGTGCCAGACCTAAAACTATATTATTAAGCAGCTGCCAACAGAACAATTTGTTACTGGCTAAGAAATTAGAGTTGTCAATCAGTGGAATAGGTTAGGTACACAGGACAAAATGGTCAATGACTATAGCAACCTAGTGTTTGATAAACCTGAAGACCCTGCCTTTGGGATAAGAACTCAGTATTGACAAAAACTTCTGGGAAAATTGGAAACTAGTATGGCAGAAACTAGGCATTGACCCACACCTAATACCATATACCAAGATAAGATCTAATGGGTTCATGATTTTGACATAGTTATATCACAAGCAAATTAGAAGAACATAGAATAGTTTACCTCTCAGATCTGTATTAGAGAAAAGACTTTGTGACTAAAGAACTGGAACTCATAATTGTACACCAAATAGATAATTTTGATTATATTAAGTTAAAAAGTTTAGTACAAACAAAACTAATGCAGATAAGATTAGAAGGGAAGTAATAAATTGAGAAAATATTTTTACATTTAAGGGTACTGATAAAGGCCTCATTTCTAAAATATATGGAGAACTGGCTCAAGTTTATAGAATTCAAGCCATTCTCCAATTGATAAATAGTTAAAGAATATGAACAGACAATTTTCAGATGAAATTAAAAAATTTTAATCATATGAAAAAGAGTTCTAAATCACTATTGATTAGATAAATGCAAATTAAGAGAACTCTGAGATATCACTATACACCTCTCAGATTGAGGAAAAGATAATAAAGAATGTTGGAAGAATGTGGGAAAATGAACACTGATACTTGTTGGTGGAAGTATGAACAGATCCAATCATTCAGGAGAGCAATTTGGAACTATGCTCAAAAAGTTATCAAACTTTTGCATATCCTTTGATCTAGCAGTATTACTACTGGAATTATATCCCCCCAAAAATCTTAAAGATAGGACCTTTCCTGCATGCAAACATGCAAAAATGTTTGTGGCAGCCCTTTTCATGATAGCAAGAACCTGGAAGCAGAGTGGATGCCCATTCAGTTGGAGAATGGCTGAATAAATGAAACAATCAGCAGGATGATTTTAGAGAGGCCTGGTGAGACTTACATGAACTGATACTAAATGAAATGAGCAGAACCAGGAGATCATTACACAGTAACAACAAGATTATATGATGATCAATTCGGATGGACCTGACTCTTTCCACCAATAAAATGATTGAAGCCAATTCCAATAATCTTGTGATGAAGAAAGCCATCTACACCCAGAGAGAGGACTGTGGGAAGTGAGTGTGGGTCACAACATAATATTCTCATTCTTCTTGTCCACTTGCATTTTGTTTTCTTACTCATTTTCTTTCTTTTTTGATATGATTTTTTTGTGCAGGAAGATAATTGTATAAATATTTTTACCTATATTGGATTTAACCTTAAAATCCAATGTAGCAGCGTAAGTTTTGCCCTCTTTCAGAATCACATTTAGATGGTGAAGTAGTTTCTCCTCTTGAAGTTTGTAGTTTAGTACAAAGCACAAAAAAAGAATAAAATAAGGTTTATAATTTGTTTGAATCAAGATTTCCCTTCAATCATACACTTTGTACTCTGTCTTTTCATATTCTCTCAAAAGTTCATAAGAGGGAACTCAATTAACATGCTGGACATTTCCTAATATTTAATTTCATGGCATCCATTACTCTCCTTCTTCTTCAAAAATATATATTGCAATAATCCAAATGATACAACGATTGCCTTCTGCCATAGCTCGAGATTATGTAATCCTTTACTAATGGGATATTTAGAATGTTCTGGAAGATGTAGCACCTATCATAGGAGGGTTGCCAAACCTTTTTTAGGGTGCTCATCTACTTCTAGTGTTCAGTTTTGCCCAATGCTCATTGTTGACTCCAAGAAGCTACAGCTTGTACGGTGGCCAAATTCTAATAAATCATATCAGCAGACAGGCTAAACCAGATTGAGGGTAACTGACAGTCCTCAAACCTGTTGCCAAGGTAAGGGATGTCTACTCCGAAGATATGAAGATTCCCCCCAGTGGAATGGGCTGATTAGATAGAACAACTTGTTTTAACAACCATGTGGAGTGCTGCATACAGCATGGTCAGGCACTGAAAATGCCAAGAACATTCACTGTATCCTGGAACATGACCAATCATTCTGACTTTTATCTTTGGAACAGAGATGGAGGCTCATGACTATGGCAACTCTGAGGAAATTAAAGCCAATTCACAGGCCAGAAAAGACCTCACTCTACAGTCTTTGATACTCATAAAACAAAAGACAAAGTGTTTCCCCTCTTTTCAGGTAGGTTAAGAGCTGGTCTATTCCCAAGAAGTCTGAATTTGAGATACTATCATTGTTTCCTCATCCTCTTCCTCATAAACATTTACTTTATATGGAGGAGATCAGAATTCTTCTTCTCATTCAAGCCATTATCAAAAGATTCATTACAAAGGAGCTTTGTTCCTAAAAAAAATTAATTTAGGTCTTACTGGATATTTGAAGCACTTTATGTCTTAATTGCACATCAGAATTGAAGAGCACCAGTCTGTATAAGAACACCTTAGCTGAGTAAAGATTTTTGCACTAATGGTATCAAAATTAACCTAGGCCTTATTCAATCCATGTCAAACATCAGATTATCAAAGACTTAAAACTGAAATGATATTAGAAGCCAATCCCATTCCTATTACAATTAAATACCAAATATGTTAATACTTGATCCAAGGTTTTATAGGTAATAAATAGAAAAGTTTGAATTTAAACATAGTTTTTTCTACTTCCAAACTAGCTCTCGTTATACTCTACCAATGTGTTATCTTAATAGAAATTAAGTTAGGGTATAGGAACATCTACATGGTGACATTAAGCAAAACTCTACATTTATTTTATTTTGTTTTGCTTTTGGTTAAAATAGAGTAAGAGAATGAATTAAAACTTCTTCTATTTTCTTGGGAGCATTAATTCTTCAGAACTATTTCAGTTGATGGATATACAATCATTTTTAAAAATCACATTAACTATTAGGATAATTCTAGTGAAAAGAGGTTTAAGTTTGTTTTATAATCTGCATGCGTGTGTTAGCACTGCGGAGCATGCAGCTGAATAGTGAAGCTATTAAATTTTCCTACTTGTAATTCAAGTTGAAATTAAAGTCTATGAAGATGCTCTTTCATTTAGATAACAACTGTAGGCCACAATGGCTCTTTTATCACAAGTTAGAGCTGTTTACAAGATCTAAGTATAGATGACCTCTACTCTTCCCTGTACCCTGACTAAGATCCCTGTAGAAAAAGAAAAGTGAGGTGATGATTAAAGGTATTAGCAGAAAATGGAATTTCAGAAACATGCAAAAGCCAGGAGCAATAGAAATTTTAGTGATAGGGAAGAAATCAATTGATAATTAATTATTTATAAATTAATAATTTATTAAGTGCCCTGTGTATGCTAGATTCTAGGGCAAATGATACAGTATTTCTTTTCTCAGGGAGGGTTAAAATGATACTGAAATAAAAGGCAGAGACTAGAATGGAAGAAAATTAGGGCTGCGATGTGGTAAGAAGCCAATAGGCATGATGCAAATTGAGCATTGACTAAAGAGTGTGTGTGTGTGTGTGTGTGTGTGTGTGTGTGTGTATGTGTGTGCATGTGTGAAAGAGAGAGAGAAACAGAGACATAGAGAGAGAAAAAGAGAAAGAGAGAGAGATTGAGAGAGAGAGAGAGAGAGAGAAAGAGAGAGAGAGAGAGAGAGAGAGAGAGAGAGAGAGAGAGAGAGAGAAACAGTGTTGTGGAAGTTGAGAGAATAGAGATAAGTACAGGTTGAAAGATTATATCAGAGTATGGGTAGAGACTAAATAATGAAACTGCCTATTAATGCCAGTTAAAAATCTCTCTGAAACTAATAGTCTTATATCACCGATAATTAATGGCACTTGCTCAGACTCATCTAGCTAATATTTGTCTGATGTGGGACATTCCACATTTATTTTACTATTTACTAAGCACCAAACTATAATGATGTTTCTAATGCTATTTCTAAGTTTTAAAAAATGTAATTCTCTTTTTTAAGCAAATTTATTTTAAATTATGTTTAACAAACATTTATTTAAACCAAAAACAAAATTGATGTCCATTGATTGGGAAATGACTAAATAACTTGTGGTATAAGAATGTAATAGAATGTTTCCATAGTCTAAGAAGTGAAGGATCTGAAGAGTATAAAAAACATATGAAGTCTTCTATGAACTGATGATAAAGTGAAGTAAAAATCAGGAAAAAACAAGGGAAAAACAGTAAGAATAGCAATAAATGCAACTAAATATTTTGAATGTCTAATGATCAAGTTTGGTCCCAATGAAGATCAAAATGAATTTAACTTGAGTGCCAGCTATGAAGTCAGAAGACATACATCCAATGCCTCTCTGATAAAAACTAGCTGTGTAACCTTGAAAAAGGCATTTAGTCATCCCAAGCCTTTGTTTCTGAAGCCTATTGCAGCTCTAGTTCTATGATGCTATGACCCAAGACTTCTTTCTCTTATTTGAAAAAATAAGGATAATGGGTATAGGCATAATAAATATAATATTGGACTTAGTTGACCAGTTGGTTAGTGTTTTTTTTAAATTTATTATTTATTATAAGAAATTACTCTCTGGGGTTGAAGGAAAGGGAAAGGGAGGAGGTTTATAAATATGTATATTTTTTCATATGCATGCATGGATAGGGCAGCTAAGTAGCACAGTAGACAGAACATAAGGTTTGGAGTCAAGAGAACTTGAGTTCAAATATAGCATCAGACATTAAGTAGCAGTGTGACCAATTCACTTAATTTGTTCAACTCAGTTTCCTCATCTGAAAAATAAGAATGAAAATGGCACTTATCTTGCAGGGTTATTATGAGGATAAAACAAAGTAATAATTGAAGGATTTTTTTTCTTTTTTTCATTGAGATTTATTTATAGGAGATCTATGCAGATATCTCTCACTTTAGGCCTTTCTACTGGTCCATGAGATAATTCTCCTGAAAAATATAACATATCTAATAATCATCTCAAGATCTTCTATTTTTGTAAATACGATTTTCTTTTTTCCAATTACATGTAATGATAATTTTCAATATTTATTTTTATAAGATTTTGAATTTCAAATTTTTCTTCCTCCTTTGTTCCCTTCTTCCTCCTAAAAATGGCAAGCAATCTTGTATGTGCAAATAAATAAATTTCCACATTAGTCATGTTGTGAAAGAAGAAAGAACAAAAGGGAAAAACCACAAAAAAAGTGAAAATAGTATGCTTCAATCTGATGTCAGACTGCACAATTCTTTTTCTGCATTTCAATAGCATTCTATCATTTTTTTATAATTGTCTTGGGTCGTTGTATTACAGAGAATAATAATTGTTGATCATTGCACAATGTTGCTGTTTCTATATATAATATTTTCCTGGTTTTGTTCACCTCACTTAGCATCAATTCATATAAAATTTTCCAGGTTTTCCTGAAATCCATATGCTTACTATTTCTTATTGAGTTCCATTATATTCCCTATACAACAAATTGTTCAGCCACTCCATAATTTATGAGCATTCTCTTAATTTCCAACTTATTGCTACCACTTCCCATTTTTATGAATTATTTGAGATGCATCTAGTAATTATACTGCTGCATTAAACTATATGTAAAGTTTCATAATTCTTTGGCATGGTTCATATTTGTTTCTCATAATGGTTAGATCTGTTCACTATTCCACAAACAATGTAGAAGTGTTCCAATTTTCTCACATCTTTTCCAACATTTGTGATTTTTCTTTTCTGTTATTTTATCCAGTCATTTAGGCATTAGGTGGTTCCTCTTTGATTTGCATTTCTATAATCAATAGTGATGTATAGAATATTTTCAAATGACTATAGTCTTGATTTTTCATCTGAAAACTATTCATATCTTCTTACTATTTATCAATTGGGGATGACTGTTATTCTTATATATTTGACATTTCTCTAAATCTTTGAGAAATAAGACAGTATTGTAAAAATTGTTGCTCATCTTCTTGCTTTAATTTTAATCTTGATTGCATTGGTTTTGTTTCTTTTTTAAAGTTTATGTAATGAAAGTTGCCCATTTGTTATTTCATGATGTTCTCTGTCTCTTTTGGGGGCATGAATTCTTTTTTCTCCACAGAAATGACAAGTTAATTATCCCTTGTTCTCTTGATAAATAGTTATGATATCCCCTTTATGTCTAAATCATGTGCCCATTTTCACCTTATTTTGGTATACATTGTCAGATGCTGGACTATGTCTAGGTTTTGCCATAATATTTTCAGTTTTCCCAGCAGTTTTTGTCAGATAGTGAATTGTTATTGAGAAACTGGAGAGTTTGGGTTTGTCAATCAGTAAAAGACTGTAGTCATTTTCTGCTGTATCTTTTGTACCTAATCTGTCCCATAAAGATCCACAACTTTATTTCTTAGCTAGTACAAGAGGATGATTACTGCTTTATAACATGGTTTTAGATACAGTGTGGTGAGGCTCCTTTCTTTACATCTTTTTCATTAATTCCCTTGATATTTTTGACCTTTTATTCTCCCAGATGATTTTTTTTATTATTTTTATCTCTATAAAATAAACAATGTTTTAGTAATTTGATTGGTATGGCCCAGAAAGAGTAAATGTAAATTAATTAATGTAAAATTTTTATTTTTATTATATTAGTTTGCTCCCCATAAGCAATTTGATATTTTCTAATATAGTGATGTATAGAATATTTTCAAATCATTATCATCTTGATTTTTTCATCTGAAAACTAACTATTTCTATCTTCTTACTATTTATCAATTGGGGATGATGTTATTCTTATATATTTGACTCATTTCTCTAAATCTTTGAAAAATAAGACATTATTGTAAAAGTGTTGCTCTTCTTGCTTCTTAATTTTGATTGCATTGTTTTGTTTTCTTTTTAAATATAACTTTGTTCATGTAAAAATGCTTCGTAATTGTGTTCATATAAGTCCTGAGTTTGTCTTGGCAAGTAAGGTCTCATATTTTAAATTGTTTACATGACTTTTAATGGAATATCACTTTTTGTTTCCTTGCTGGGCTTTGCTGGTAATATAGAAATGCTGAGGATTTATGAGGGTTTATTTTGTATCCTGCAACTTTGCTAAAGTTGTTAATTGCTTTAAGCAGTTTTACAGTTGATTCCCTGGAGCTCTCCAAGTAGAATATAATATCATCCATAAAGAATGATAGTTTTGTTTCTTCATTGCTTATTCTAATTCTTGCAATTTTTTCTTTTCTTATTGCTAAAACTAATACTTGAAATACAGTATTAAATGACAGTATTGATAATGGGCATCACTGTTTCACCTTTGATCTTATTGGGAAGGCTTTTAATGTATCCTCATTACAGATAATGCTTGCTGATTGTTTTAGATAAGTTCTGCTTGCCATTTTATGGAAAACTCAATTTATTCCTATACTCTCTAATGTTTTTAATTGGAACAAATATTGTATTGTGTCAAAGGCTTTTTTTGCACTTATTGAAACAATCAAATGGTTTCTCTTGGCTTTGTTATTTATATGATCAATTATGTAAATAGTTTTCCTAATAGTGAACCAGCCCTGCATTCCTGGTATAAATCCCACTTGGTCATTCAATATTATCCTGGTAATAAAATTCTGAAATCTCCTTGCTTCTATTTCATTTAAAATGTTTGAATTATTATTAATTAATGAAATTGGTCTATAATTTTCTTTCTCTATTTTCGCTATTTTAGATATCAATATCAAAACACCTATTTTATGTATCTATACCATCTTTGTGTCATAAAAATGAATTTGATAGGATTCCTTCTTCATCTATTTTCCCAAATAGTTTGTATAGTTTTGGAATTAATTGTTCTTTAAAGGCTTGATAAAAACAAAGTCTATTAATCTCCTTAAATTCTTTGTTGCTTATTTTGTTGTTTAGATTATCTAGTTCTGAGAGGGAAGGTTTAGATCCCCCACTAGTGTAGTTTGGCTGTTTATTTCTTCCTGTAACTTATTTAACTACTGCAAGAATCTGGACACTATACCACTTAGTGTATATATGCTTATAATTGATATTACTTCATTGTCTTTGGTACCTTTTAGCAAGATGAAGTTTCCTTTCTTGTGCTTTTAATTGGATCTATTTTTTGCCTTTGCTTTGCTGAGATCAGGATTGCTAACACTGTTTTCTTTTTAACTTTAGCTGATGCACATGTTCTGTTCCAGACATTTGTCTATACTCTGTGCATGCCTTTCTGCTTCAAATATGTTTTTCTCAAACAACATATTGTAGGATTCTATTTTTTAATCCACTCTGCTATTCATTTTCATTTTATGGGACAGTTCATCCCATTCACATTTGCAGTTATGACTACTAACTGTGTATTTCCCTTTATCCTATTTTCTTCTGTCACCCCATTTATGTTTTTCTCTTTCTTTTCACCTTGTCCTTCTTCACCAGTGTTTTGTTTCTAACTACCACCTCCCCCAATCTGCCCTCTTTCTATCAACTCCCCATCCCATTTCTTTCCCCTTTCCCCACCTACTTCCCTATAGGGTAAGATATATTTCTCAGCCTAAATGAATATGTATTTATTCCCTTTCTGAGACAAATCTAATGAGAATAAGGTTCAAATAATGTTCACCACCTTCCCTTCTTTACCTCTACTGCAAGAGATCTTTCATGCCTCTTCATGTAATATAATTTATCTCATTCTGACTCCTCCTTTCCTATTTTCCCAGCCCATTTCTTTTTTTCCACCTTTTAATTAATTTTGTAAACATCACATCAAAATCAATTTATACCAACACTCCTTCTAACTGTCCTAATAAAGATATAGTTCTTAAGAGTCACAAGTATCATTTTCCCATGTATGAAAGTAAACAGTTTAACCTTATTTTTCTTTCCTGTTTACCTCTTTATTCTTCTCTTATAAGATGTGATCTTGTAATGCTTTAGCTTTTACTTAGCATTTGCCTCATAAGAAACCTTATGGAGTGGTAGGGTGAACATAGAGTGAAAATGGACTGATAAGAGTTCTGTATTTAGTGTCAAGTATGTCTAAGTTGAAAATCCATTTCTGAAACCAGCTAGATGGTCTTTGGGCAAATGAATCAAGTTTTCTGGACTTTAGCTGGTTTTTCATTTATAAAATGAAGTTAATGATTTATAGTTTGCCTATGTATGTTCATCAAAGGTACTTGCCATTCTCAAGGACAATGTTCAATCTAGAATTCAAATGAAAAATGAATTGTCTATAGATGGTGACGTTTTCCAGATTCTCCTGCTATCTGTGCAAAACATGCTGGCTGTATCAATTCCCAAAAGCTCCAAGAGTTTCCTAATGGAGGTCTATAGCCATTTAAAGGTTGATCCATTACCTAAACTGTGGGGAGGGGAAGGAAATTTCAAGAGTTTTATTGTTGTTGCTGCTGTTGCTGCTGTTGGCTAGCTGGTCAGCTATTGTCTTATACACCAAAAATATCTCTCAAATGCATGCATTATTATCTTTTTGAACAGGAAATAATTTACATCCAGTGATTTCACAAGTTGTTAGCTTTAGTAAATTTTAAAAAGTTATCAATTTTCCAATAACTAAACAAAATTCCCTAGGGCAAAGAAATTCGCACTAACTAACAGAGAGTACAAAGTTGTTTGTTTGTTTGGCCCTAATTTTTATTTTTCAAAAATTTTTCCTGTGGGTATTTTAACATATAGTAGTGTAGAATATTTTAGTAACAAAAAAAAATGAATGATATTTAGATACTCAGTGTCCAGATAAAAATGAAAAAAAAATCAAAATACATTTCTCACTAAGATAAATTTTAAAATGCAAGCAAATCACCTGAGAAAAAGTTAGAAGCAACTTTGGCAGATTTCAGTGTAATGCATAGTCCATAACTAACATGTTGGTTTTCCTCCCATTGCTATTCATCTTTTGGGCTAGGAATTATTTAAACTTCTTTTTTTATTAAGATTTTTTTATGTTGACATGTTTCTTATTCCACATCATCATCAGCTAAGCTCTGCACACTTATAATTCTCTGACTAATTGTTGGCAGCTTAGTCAGAAGCATCTGGGACACTGGGGATGGAAAGGCTTTGTGAAAAACTTGCAACAACTTCTGTGGCTGCCCACAGACAGCAATGCCATTTGTCAAGTTGTCAAGCAAATCTTCCAATCACCAAGTCATAACTTTTTTTTTTTTTTTTTTTTTTAAATTTAATAGCCTTTTATTTACAGGATATATACATGGGTAACTTTACAGCATTAACAATTGCCAAACCTCTTGTTCCAATTTTTCACCTCTTACCCCCAACCCCTCCCTAAATGGCAGGATGACCAGTAGATGTTAAATATATTAAAATATAACTTAGATACATAATAAGTATACATGACAAAACATTATTTTGCTGTACAAAAGAATCAGACTCTGAATTATTGTACAATTAGCTTGTGAAGGAAATCAAAAATGCAGGTGTGCATAAATATAGGGATTAGGAATTCAATGTAATGGTTTTAGTCATCTCCAGAGTTCTTTTTCTGGGTATAGCTGGTTCAGTTCATTACTGCTCCATTAGAAATGATTTGGTTGATCTTGTTGCTGAGGATGGCCTGATCCATCAGAACTGGTCATCATCTAGTATTGTTGTTGAAGTATATAATGATCTCCTGGTCCTGCTCATTTCACTCAGCATCAGTTCGTGTAAGTCTCTCCAGGCCTTTCTGAAATCATCCTGTTGGTCATTTCTTACAGAACAGTAATATTCCATAATTTTCATATACCACAATTTATTCAGCCATTCTCCAACTGATGGACATCCATTCAGTTTCCAGTTTCTAGCCACTACAAAAGGGCTGCTACAAACATTCGTGCACATACAGGTCCCTTTCCTTCTTTATAATCTCTTTGGGATATAATCCCAGTAGTAACACTGCTGGATCAAAGGGTATGCACAGTTTGATAACTTTTTGAGCATAGTTCCAAACTACTCTCCAAAATGGTTGGATTCGTTCACAACTCCACCAACAATGAATCAATGTCCCAGTTTTCCCACATCCCTCCAACAATCATCATTATTTTTCCTGTCATCTTAGCCAATCTGACAGGTGTGTAGTGGTATCTTAGAGTTGTCTTAATTTGCATTTCTCTGATTAATAATGACTTGGAGCATCTTTTCATATGACTAGAAATAGTTTCAATTTCTTCATCTGAGAATTGTCTGTTCATATCCTTTGACCATTTTTCAATTGGAGAATGGCTTGATTTTTATAAATTAGAGTTAATTCTCTATATATTTTGGAAATGAGGCCTTTATCAGAACCTTTGACTGTAAAAATATTTTCCCAGTTTATTGCTTCCTTCTAATCTTGTCTGCATTAGTTTTGTTTGTACAAAAACTTTTCAGTTTGTATAATCAAAATTTTCTATTTTGTGATCAGTAATGATCTCTAGTTCTGCTTTGGTCATAAAGACCTTCCCTTCCACAGGTCTGAGATGTAAACTATCCTATGTTCCTCTAATTTATTAATGATTTCATTCTTTATGCCTAGGTCATGAACCCATTTTGACCTTATCTTGGTGTACAGCGTTAAGTATGGATCAATGCCTAGTTTCTGCCATATTAGTTTCCAATTTTCCCAGCAATTTTTATCAAACAGTAAGTTCTTATCCCAAAAGCTGGGATCTTTGGGTTTGTCAAAGACTAGGTTGCTATATTTGTTGACTGTTTTATCCCTTGAACCTACTCTATTCCACTGATCAACTAATCTATTCCTTAGCCAATACCAAATAGTTTTGGTAACTGCTGCTCTATAATATAATTTTAGATCTGGTACAGCTAAGCCACCATCATTTGATTTTTTTTCATTAATTCCTTGAAATTCTTGACCTTTTGTTTTCCATATGAACTTTGTTGTTATTTTTCTAGGTCATTAAAATAGTTTTTGGAGTCTGATTGGTATAGCGCTAAATAAATAGATTAGTTTAGGTAATATTGTCATCTTTATTATATTTGCTCACCCTATCCAAGAGCATTTAATATTTTTCCAATTGGTTAGATCAGACTTAATTTGTGTGAAAAGTGGTCTGTAATTTTGCTCATAAAGTTTCTGATTTTCCCTTGGCAGATAGATTCCTAAATATTTTATATTATCAGTAGTTACTTTAAATGGAATTTCTCTTTGTAACTCTGACTGTTGGATTTTGTTAGTGATATATAAGAATGCTGATGACTTATGTGGGTTTATTTTATAACCAGCAACTTTGCTAAAGTTGTGGATTATTTCTAATAACTTTTTAGCAGAATCTCTGGGGTTCTCTAAGTATACCATCATGTCATCGGCAAAGAGTGATAATTTGGCCAAGTCATAACTTTTCAAGGAAGACTTTCTGAACAACTTCTAAATGTTTAAGGTCAGGTATTATGAAAAACCCAGCTCTCTCTTTAGCAATGCTTTTCTTTCTTTCTTTACTCTTTGAACCTCTTCTTGAAGTTGTGATCACTTGATCTCTCTGAAGGTCAAAGTAAATACAGAAGATGATGAAGAGATCCAGCACATGCTAATAGCTCACCGTGATTCCCACTAATGCTTATGATGGAGATATCAGTTGTGCTGATCCCTTATACCTGAAGAATTGTCTGGCTTTACTCCAGTTATGGGAAGAACCAGCCTTAGCTCAATTTTGATGGAAATTAAGAAGCTAATTTTAAGTTTGTCATCCAAGAAAACATTCAGACAATCACAGGAATATAGATTTAGAATAAGGAACCTTAGATATCACTGATCCTAAACCACTCTCTTTGAAGTTAAGGAAACTGATACTCAGAGAGATTAAATGACTTGATCAGAATCACACAGCTAGTAAATGTTTGGATTAATATTGAACCCAGGGCTTTCTTTCTGACTCTGCGTTCAGTGGCCTTTTCAATGTGTTATACTGCCTGTCAAATGATCCTGCAAAGTGTGTTCTGAGAAAGTCTGCATAATATTCTCCTGTCAGATTGTAGCAATAGTTATAATTTTAGTTATTGAATGCTTTTTTAAGTGGTTCTGTTAATGTGTGCCATGACTCTTACTTTTATCATTACTCTGGTGGTTAGGAATAAATTACCTAACCAACAGATGATTCATTCTGTACATTAAGTACTTCTTTGAGGGGGAAAACCTAAATGTTAGTCTTAAGGTTTAATGGACCCAAGAGTACAATAAGAAGCAGCCTATCTTCTTTAATTAGAGGCCAAGTTCCCCCAAGATTTAATCTAATACAAAAAGCATGACAAAGCTTAGAAAAAAGAGTGGAAATGATACTCTTAACTATTGTGGGTTCAGCAGGGGATGATCAAGGCTAGATTTGGTCTTCAGTAGATATATATTAGGCAGATACTGCTGTCAGACAAGCTAGATCCAAAAATGAATGGAGGAAGAGAGCAGGTAGAATTGCCATTAGCAAATAAAGTGTTTTCAAAGATCTTAGCTTTTCCCTGAAACAAAGAGCTCTTTTTAACTTTATATTATTTTTGGTGAAAGCCTTTCCCTGAAACAAAGAGCTCTTTTTAACTTTATATTCTTTTTGGTGAAACTATGTGGCTATAAGTAATATAATACAAAGTCACAAAATAATTAAAGTTAAATGTCACCGAAATGGAAATTAAGATTTGCACAGTGGTTGTAATAGGTGACCAACCAAGAATTTTATAGAAGTGGCATAAATCAAAGAAATGTGTGACAGGAAAATTAGGTCAACTGCCCATGTGGCAAGAGTGAGATAAATAATATAAAACCCATATGCTCCATTGATACCAACCAGAATGTTGAGTTGACTACCTATGGTTGATTTATAGCATGTCATGAGCAACCATGTTACAAAAGATGAAGGGAATGGATAAACTGAGATCCTTGTGGAAAGAATATACATAGGTCCTTCAAAATCTAAAAGGGAGCAGTGGTTCATAGGAAAAACATTCAGTCCAAATAGAATAATATATATAAAGCACTTAGCAATATTTTAAGTGATGTATAATTGAACTATTATCATAATATTTATTTTACAAATAAAAAAACAGGATCAGAGAAATAAAAATGAAATCGTATTACTTCAAAACTTCAAAACCACAGCTTATTTCACGATGTCACACAATCTCATTTAGTAGACATGTACTAGTCTAAAAAATAAGTGAAATTATATGGATTTAAATTCTGTTCAATCATCCAGATTATGATTTAATTGGAAACACAGTGCCAGAGGATTGTTGTAGAGGCAGGAACTCTGAAAAGATGTACTTAAATATAGGACAGCAGGGTATTTATAGTTAAGTACCTACTCAATGTGAGATAATGGTTCTCTAAGTACATACTTAATGGAATGGAATGATATAATCAATCTGGTTGGCATATATTTAGGCTAATATGGTGATAATGTTCTACAGTTGTATATGCTCAGTGTGGTTGTGCATGCTCAGTGTGAGGTAGTGACATAATCTACTGGAGTATTTAAAGGGAGTCTCAGAGACAGAACACTCTCTCAGCCACAGCTCTGGGTCACAGCTCTAAGGCACAAACACAAGAAAAGATTGCAGATTCCAGATGCCATCTTTGACCAACCGCTTGGCCCTCCTGCCTCCTTCACTCCTCCACTAAAACCAAGGACTCAGGCTAATCCCAAGGTTCTCCAGAAAGCTATCTCAGACATTACAGATTGTGAAAAGATGATGGAGCAGTTTGGTAAATTTCAAGCTATTCTGATTTCCCCCCACAAGTAGAACAGATTTGCACCTCAGGGCAAACACAGATTGGTGAAAAATCAACAAGACTTGGGACAGAAGAGGAGTCCTCCAGAAACAACCTAGAATATCTGAAGAAAGATTCTAGTTTGGGGATTAATGGGTGTGAACATTTCTGGGCTATCTACAGGGAAACAGCAAAAGGGGGGGGGGGAGAGAGAAGTGTGTGAAGCCAAGGCGTTGGAGTAAAGGCAGAACTTGCCCAATCTCTCCTTCAAACTGCTCCAAATTCCTTTAAATAAAGAACAAACAGAACACCCCAAAAGATAAAGTATTACATTTCCCAACTGAAGACAATTTAGAAGATCAGCAGAAAATGTCTGAGACATTAGGATGGGAGTCCTGGTGCAGTATAGCTCAGCCCTGGACCCAGCCCTAGCCCCAGTCCCTCCCTTGCCCCACCTCTGAATCATCAGCAGTACTAGTGGTTTCCAAATCTCTCAGCCCTGAGACACCAAAGAGGAGCTGGAAGGTCAGCAGAAAAGAACTGTGGAACCAGACTGGCATCCCAGTACACGACTCCAGTTTGTAATTCCAGTAAAGGCCAATCTCAATTCCAGCCCAGATCTAAGCATAAGGCTGAACCTCTGAATCAGCAGCACTGATTGAAGACCTTAAAAGGGTCTTTGAAAATCAAATAATAAGAGATATAGAGGAAAAATTAGGAGAAAATTGAGAGGCAAAAAGAAATACAAAAAGCTAATGAGGAGAAGAATGCCTTAAAAAGCAAAATTGGCCAATTGGTAATGAAGATACAAAAGCTCATTGAGGAAAATAATTCCTTAAAAATAGAATTGAGCAAATGGAAGCTAATGACTTTATGAGAAATCAAGATACAATAAAACAAAACCAAAAAATGAAAAAAATAGACAAAAATATGAAATATCTCCTTGGAAAAACAATTGACCAGGAAAATACATCCAGCAGAGATAATTTAAAAATTATTGGTCTACCTGAAAGTCATGATAAAAAAAAAAAAGACCCCGGAAATCATCTTTCAAGAAATTATCAAGGACAACCATCATGATATCCTATAACCTGAGGGTAAAATAGAAATCAAAAGAATACACTGATCACCTTGTAAAAGAGATACCAAAATAAAATCTGCCAGGAATATTTTAACCAGATTCTGAAACTCCCAGGCTAAGGAGAAAATATTACAAGTATCCAGAAGAAAACAATTCAAATATGGTAAGCAACATGTGTTGTCAGGACAACACAAGATTTATCAGCTTCTACAATAAAGAACTGGAGGGCTTTGAATATAATATTCTGGGGAGCAATGGAGCTAGAATTGCAACTAAGAATCACTTACCCAGCAAAAGTGAGAATAATCCTTCACAGGAAAAGGTGGTCATTCAGTGAAATAGAAGCTTTTCAAGCATTCATGATGAAAAGACCAGAGCTGAATGGAAAATCTGATTTTCAAATACAGGACTCTGTAGAAGCTTAAGGAAGTTATCAGGAAAGTGATATCATAAGAGAATTAAGATTTAACTGTTTACATTCTTACATGGGAGGATGATACTTTTAACTCTGCTTAGAATGTTTGCGTTATTATGACAGAAGGAGCATCTATGGACAGAAGGCACAGGTGTGGGTTCAATATAAAGGAATAATATCTTTAAAAAAAACAATAAAATTAAGGGGTGACAGGAATGTACTGGAAAAAAGTAAAAGGGAGAAGCAGAATGCTGCAAATTATCTGCCATAAAAAGGGCAATAAAAAGCTTTTACAATGGAGGACAAGGGAGGGAGAAGAAGGTGACTAAGTTAACTTTACTCTCATCAGAATTGACTCAGATAGAAAATACCATACCCATACATACGCAGTATGGGTATAGCAATTTATTTTGACTTGCAAGAAAATAGGAGGGGAATGGGAATGGTGAAGAAGGGTTATAAAAGAGAGAGCATATTAGAGGAAGGAGTGGTCAGTAGGAAAACACTTTTGAGAAGGGACAGGGTGAAAGGAGAGAAAATAAATGGGAGAAACTTGTCTATTTAGCCTTTCATAATGTTTTCTAGTAATTCTTTGGTTATAATCTCCTCCCTTCTCCAAAGATCTCACAGGTGAATTATGCGTTGTTCTCATTTGTTTACAGCATCATCCTTTATACCCAAATCATGTACTCATTTTGACCTTATTTTGGTATGGGATATGAGACATATGTCTATGCTGAATTTCTGACATAGTCCATTTTCCCAGCAATTTTTCTCAAATACTGAGTTCTTATTTCAGAAGCTACAGTTTGGGGGTTTATCAAATACTAGTTTGAATATTGTTTTGTGTGTAACTAATCTTTTCCACTGATCCACCACTCTATTTCTTAGCCAGTACCAAATGATTTTGATGTTTGTTGCTTTATCATATAGTTTTATGTTTGGTACAGGTTTAGCTGTATCTATTGTTTTTTTTATCTTTTCCATTAATCCCCTTGACATTGTTGAATTCTCCCAGATGAATTTTTCAAGGTCCATAAAATTTTTTTTGGCTCTTTGATTAGTCTGACACTGAAAAAGTAGCTCAATTTAGGCAGAATGGTCATTTTTATTATATTAGTTCAATCTACCCATTAGCAGTTGATATTTTTCCAGTTGTTTGGATATGTCTTTATTTGTGAGACAATGTAAAAAAAAACTGAAACAAACGTCACTGACGGGATATTATTGTTCTCTGGGAAATGATAAGCAGGATATTCTCAGGAAAAAAAAAAACCTGGAAAGTCCTCCATGAACAAAGTGAAATATATTGTGTACAAAGTAATCACAATGTTCTGGGATAACCAGGATAACAAATAAAGTCATTCTGAAGAGTACAAGCATCCACACCTATTCTGAAGGACTTATGATGAAAAATCCTATCTAAACCCAGAGAAGAAAGTAATTCTCTCTCTTCTCTCTCTCTCTCTCTCTCTCTCTCTCTCTCTCTCTCTATATATATATATATATATATATATATATGTATGTATATATAATTTTTCTTGAGTAGGACATCTATGTTTTATTTCACAACTTGACTGATTTGGAAATTTTTTGCATAACTTCACATGTGGTTTTTTAATTGTTGGTGGGGATAAAGAAGAAAACCTAGAACTCAAAAATCATAAAAAAATAACAAATATTTTGAATGTGACTGAGGAAATATATTAAATAAATAAATAAATGAAAATGACTGGTTTGCATAAAAAGAGAAAAGAAAAAGAAGAAAATACCAAGTAGGTAGCCTTGGGGGTAGCTGGGGGTGGCTGGAGCCTAGAAGGAGCCATAAGTAGTTCAGTACAGGAAGATTGAGTGAACCTTGGCTGCTTAGGAATGCCATGCTCTGCTGTGCTGCTGAGACATGTCCCTGGATGAGAAGGAACCAGCACACTCACTGAATTCAGAGGCAGGGGATAGGGACAGGGCTAGCTGTGGACACTTGGAGGAGGGAGTTCTTGATTTGGGGTTCCTATATAGAGTGCAATGCTGAAAAGAAGCAGAGACATCATTGCCCTACCACAGGATTAGAGCTACTTACACTAATCCCTCTTATTAGAAGCCAAAATAACTCGGCAAAGAGAAAGAACACCAGCATAGAAACACACTATGGGAATGAGGAAGACCAGAGTTCATCTTCAGGGAAAGATGCTGAAGCAAAATTTAAAAAGCTTCTACCCCAAAGAGTAATATGAAATTGCTCCCTGCATAGAGAGAATTTATAGACCTCCAAAAAGAATTTAAAAATAAAAAAGAAAAGAAACATCGAGGGAAAAACTTCAAAAAAACATGCAAGAAAACACGATTATGAAAAAGAAAGTTAAACTAGAAAAGGAGATACAGGTCTCAAATATAAAAATATATCTTTGAAAGTTAGAATTGGGATGGGGAGAAGTCAAATCTATGTCTGAGCTTTTCCTAACTTCCCTCTGATCAATACCAGATCAAGTCTCTGCCTGATTTTGGAGTGACAGAACACATAAATATTTGGAATGCAATAAATTTCTACAGAAGATATTTTGGAAGAGCTTCAGAAAAGTTCTGTTTCAATGGGGCAGGGTGTGGGGAGAAGTGACCCTGTACAGGCACAGGGGAGGAACCTAGGGTGGTGTGATTTCTCTGTACCAGGGGAATCTACTGAAAAGCTCTTAGCTAAAATATGGCAGAATTGGCTACTCTGTTCTAGTTCAGAAGATAGTGGATCAGCAGACTAGCTGTGAAACATCCAACAAAATTACAAAAGGCAAATGGTGAGCCCCTGAACCAAGATAACTTCATACTTGGCCATGCCCACTCAGGAAAGAAGAGACTGGCACCAGCACAGGACAGTGTGAAGCCACTGTTGTCTATAGAGGAAAATGGGGCAATCTCTCCCTTCCTAAAGAGCAAACTATAGATAGCATTTACGGAGACAAAGAAGAACAGATCTCAAACCCTGAGGATACTAAAAGCAAATCATCTCCAGATGAAATCTGAAAGGATGATAAGTGTTGGTCTCCATCTTACAAGGCTCTGTTGGAATAATTCAAAAAGAATTTTAAAAAAGAGAAAAAAATGAGGAAAGGAAATGAGAACTTTGCAGCAGAGTTTAGAAAAAGAAACACAGAAATTAATAAAGAAAACTCCTTAATAAATAGATTTAGAGAAATGGAAAAAAATGTAACTTAAAAAAAATTATTTTAGCTTTTTATTGACAGAACATATGGATAGGTAATTTTTCAACTCTGCCCCATGCAATCACTTCTGTTCCAAGTTTTCCCTTCCTTTCCTCCACCCATTCCCCTAGATGGCAGGCAGTCTAATACATGTTAAACATGTTAAAGTATATCTTAAATAAAATATATGTGTATATATTTATCTAAAAACCCCCAATCAAATACTAAACTTGAAATTCTAAAAATTAAAAGGAGAAATTAATAATGTTGAAAGTAAAAAAATACTATTGAATTAATAAATAAAACTAAGAGTTGGTTTTATGGAAAAAAAACAATAAAATAGATAAACTTTTGGCAAATCTGATTTGAAAAAGGGAAGAGGAAAATCAAATTGGTAGTGTTAAAAATGAAAAGGGAGAACTTTCCACCAATGAAGAGGAAATTAGACCAATAATAAGGAGTTAATTTGCCCAACTTTATGCCAATATATTTGATAACCTAAGTGAAATGAATGACTACCTCCAAAAATATAGGCTTCCCAGATTAGGAGAGGAGGAAGTAAATTGCTTAAATAGTCCCATTTCAGAAAAAAGAAATCTAACAAGCTATTAATCAACTCCCTAAGAAAAAATCCTTAGGACCAGATAGATTTATATGTGAATTCTGCCAAACATTTAAAGAACAATTAACCCCAATGCTATATAACCTATTTGAAAAAATAGGGAATGAAGGATTCCTAACAAATTCTGTTTATGACACAGACATGGTACTAATACCTAAACCAGGTAGGTTGAAAACAGAGAAAGAAAATTATAGACAATCTCCCTAATAAATATTGATGTTAAATCTTAAATAAAATATTAGCAAAAAGACTACAGGTAATCATCCCCAGGATAATACACCATGATCAAGTAGGATTTATACTAGGAATGCAGAGCTGGTTCAATATTAGGAAAACTATTAGTATAATTGACCATATCAATAATTGAATTAACAAAAAAAATATGATCATCTCAATAGGTGCAGAAAAAGCATTTGATAAAATCTATCATCCATTCCTATTAAAAAGACTTGAGAGTATAGTAATAAATGGACGTTTCCTTAAAATAATCAGTAGCATCTATTTAAAACCATCAGTAAGCATCATATGTAATGGAGATAAACTGGAACCATTCCCATTAAGGTCAGGAATAAAAATAAGTTGCCAACTATCACCATTACTATCCAATATTGTATTACAAATGCTACTTTCGGCAATAAGAGTTGAGAAAGAGATTAAACGAATTAGAGTAGTAATGAAAATGTCAAATTATCACTCTTTGCTAATGATATGATGGTATACTTAGAGAACCCCAGAGATTCTACTAAAAAGCTATTAGAATTAATCCACACTGTTAGCAAAGTTGCTGAATAAAATATCTGCCAAGGAAAAATCAGAAAATATATGAGCAAAACTACAAAACTCTTTCCACACAAATAAAGTCAAATCTAACCAATTCAAAAAATATTTAATGCTCCTGGATAGGGCAAGCAAATATTATGAAGATGAAAATATGACCTAAACTAATCTATTTAGCACTATACAAATCAGACTCCCGCAAACACTATTTTAATGACCTAGAAAAAATAACAACAAAGTTCCAGTTTATGGAAAAACAAAATGTCAAGAATTTCAAAGGAACTAAAAAAAAAATGAAATTAAGGTGGCCTAGCTGTACCAGACCTAAAATTATATTATAAAGCAGAGGTTACCAAAACCATTTGGTATTTGCTAAGAAATAGACTAGTTGATCAGTGCAATAGATTAGGTTCAAAGAACAAAACAGTCAATAACTTAAATAACCCAGTTTTTGACAAACCCAAAGACCCCAGCTTTTGGGATAAGAACTCACTGTTTGACAAAAACGACTGGGAAAATTGGAAATGAGTATGGCAGAAACTAGACATTGATCCATACTTAACACCAGAAACCAAGTTAAGGTCAAAATGAGTTCAGGACCTAGGCATAAAGAATGAGATTATAAATAAATTAGAAGAACATAGGATAGTTTCCCTCTCAGACCTGTGGAAGAGGAAGAAATTTATGACCAAAGAAGAACTAGAGATCATTATTGATTACAAAAAAAACAAAATTTTGATTATATCAAATTGAAAAGTTTTTGTACAAACAAAACGAATGCAGACAAGATTAGAGAAGGGAATCTATAAACTAGGAAAACATTTTACAGTCAAAGGTTCTGATAAAGGCTTCATTTCCAAAATATAGAGAGAATTGACTCTAATTTATAATAAATCGAACCATTCCCCAGTTGATAAATGACCAAAGGATATGAACAGACAATTCTCAGATGAAGAAATTGAAACTATTTCTAGCCATATAAAAAGATGCTCCATATCATTATTAATCAGAGAAATGCAAATTAAGACAACTCTGAGATACCACTACACACCTGTCAGATTGGCTAGAATGGCAGGCAAAGATAATGCGGAATGTTGGAGGGGATGTGAGAAAACTGGGACACTGATAGATTATTGGTGGAATTCTGAAAACATCCAGCCATTCTGGAGAACGATTTGGAACTATGCTCAAAAAGTTATCAAACTGTGCATGCCCTTTGATCCAGCAGTGTTACTACTGGGCTTATATACCAAAGAGATCTTAAAGAAGGGAAAGGAATCTGTTTGTGCAAGAATGTTTGTGGCAGCTCTCTTTGTAGTGGCCAGAAACTAGAAACTGAGTGGATGCCTATCAATTGGAGAATGGCTAAATAAATTGTGGTATGTGAATGTTATAGAATATTATTGCTCTGTAAGAAATGACCAACAGATGATTTCAGAAAAACCTGGAGAAATTTACATGAACTGATGCTGAGTGAAATGAACAGGACCAGGAGATCAGTATATACATCAAAAACAATACTATATAATGATCAATTCTGATAGATGTGGCCCTCTTCAACAATGAGATGAACCAAATAAGTTCCAATAGAGTAGTAATGAATTGAACCAACTGTACCCAATGAAAGAACTCTGGGAAATGAGTGTGCACCTACACAGAATTCCCAATCCCTCTATTTTTCTCTGCCTGCATTTTGGATTTCCTTCACAGATTAATTGTACATTATTTCAAAGTCTGATTCTTCTTGTGTAGTAAAATAACTATATGGACATGTATACTTATATTGTATTTAACACATACTTTAACATATTTAATATATATTGGTCTACTTGCCCTCTGGGGGAGGGAGTGAGGACAGGAAGGGAAAAATTGGAAGAAAAGGTTTTGCAATTATTAAGCTGAAAAATTACCCATGCATATATCTTGTAAATAAAAAACTATAATAAAAAACATTTTTTCCAGTTTATTACTTCCCTTCTAATCTTGTCTACATTAGTTTTGTTTGTACAAAAGCTTTTTAATTTGATATAATCAAAATTTTATATTTTGTGATCAATAATCTCTAGTTCTTTTTGGTCACAAATTCCTTTCTCCTCCACAAGTATGAGAGGTAAACTATCCTATGTTCTTCTAATTTATTTATAATCTCATTCTTTATGCCTAGATCATGAACCCATTTGGACCTTATCTTGGTGTATGGTGTTAAGTGTGGCCCCATGCCTTGTTTCTGTTATACTAATTTCCAGTTTTCCCAGCAATTTTTGTCCAATAGTAAATTCTTATCCCCAAAATTGAGATCTTTGGGTTTGTCAAATACCAGATTACTACAGTTATTGACTATTTTGTCCTTTGAATTTAATCTATTCCACTGAACAACTAATCTATTTCTTAGCAAATACCAAATGGTTTTGGCGACTGATGCTTTAAAATATAATTTTAGATCTGGTACAGCTAGGCCACCTTTATTTGATTTTTTTTTCCTTTAGTTCTCTTGAAATTCTTGACCTTTTGTTTTTCCATATGAATTTTGTTATTATTTTTTCTAGGTCATTAAAATAATTTTTGGGGGTCTGATTGGTATAGCACTAAATAAATAGATTAGTTTAGGTAGTATTGTCATCTTTATTTTATTTGCTTGGCCTATCCAAGAGCGCTTAATATTTTTCCAGTTGTTTAATTCTGACTTTATTTGTGTGGAAAGTGTTTTGTAGTTTTGTGCTCATATAGTTTCTGATTTTCCCTTGGCAGATAGATTCCTAAATATTTTATATTATCAGTAGTTACTTTAAATGGATTATTCTTTGGAACTCCAACTGTTGGATTTTGTTAATGATATATAAGAATGTTGATGACTTATGTGGATTTATTTCGTACCCTACAACATTACTAAAGGTGTGGATTATTTGTAATAGCTTTTTAGTAGAATATCTGGGGTTCTCTTAAGTAGACCATCACATCATCTACAAAGATTGATAATTTGATTTCCTTATTACTTACTCTAATTCCTTTAATCTTTTTCTCAACTCTTATTGACAAAGCTAGCATTTCTAATACAATATTAAATAGTAATGGTGATAGTGGGCAACATTTTTTTACTCCTGATCTTATTGGGAGTGGTTCCAGTTTATCCCCACTACATATGATGCTTACTGATGGTTTTAAATACTGACTATTTTAAAGAAAAGTCTATTCATTCCTATATTCTCTAGTGTTTTGTTTAAAGAAATTGGTGTTGGATTTTATCAAATGCTTTTTCTGCATCTATTGAGATGATCATATGATTTTTGTTAATTTGGATATTGATATAGTCAATTTTATTTATAATTTTCCTAATATTGAACCAGCTCTTCATTCCTGTTATAAATCCTACTTGGTCATTGTGCATTATTCTGGAATTGACTTTCTGTAATCATTTTGCTATCATTTTTAAAAAGATTTTTGTATCAATGTTCATTAGGGAGATTGGCCTACAGTTTTCTTTCTCTCTTTTTGTTCTGATTTAGGTATCATTACCATGTCTGTGCCATAAAAGGAATTTGGTAGGACTCCTTCAATCCCTATTTTAAAAAATAGTTTATATAGCATTGCAGTTAATTTTTCTTTAAATGTTCAGTAGAATTCACATGTAAATTCATCTATTCCTGGGGATTTTTCTTAGGGAGTTGATTAATACCTTGTTCTATTTCTTTTTCTAAAATGGGACTGTTTATCCAATTTACTTCTTCCTCTGTTAATCTGGGCAAGCTATTTTTTAAGGTGTTCATTTCATTTAAGTTATCAAATTTATTGACATAAAGTTGGGCAATGTAACTCCTATTTATTACTCTAATTTCCTCTTCTTCAGTGTCGAGTTCTCCTTTTTCATTTTTAAGACTAACAATTTGATTTTCCTCTTTCCTTTTTCTAATCAGATTTACCAAGGGTTTATGTATTTTGTTGTTTATTAATTCAAAAGCTTTGTTACTTTTAATTTTATTAATCTCTCCTTTTATTTTTAGAATTTCAAGTTTAGTGTTTTACTGGGGTTTTAAAATTTGCTCTTTTTTTTTAGCTTTTTTAGTTGCAAGCCTAATTCCTTGATTTTCTGTTTCCTCTATTTTATGCAAGTAGGCCTCCAGAGATATAAAATATTCCCTTATTACTGCTTTGGCTGCATCCCACACATTTTGGTATGTTGTCTCATTATCGTTACTCTCTTGCCTGAAGTTATTAATTGTGTCTATGATTTGCTGTTTCACCCAATTATTCTTTAGGAAGAGATTATTTAGTTTCCCATTACTTTTGGCCTATTTTCACCTGGCTTTTCTATTGAATGTAATTTTTATTTCACTGTGTTCTGAAAAGGGTGCATTTACAATTTCTTCCTTTCTGTATTTGAATTTGAGGTCTTTATGTCCTAATATATGGTGAATTTTTGTGTAGGTTCCATGAACTGCCAAAAATAAAGTGCACTCCTTTCTATCTCTATTTCATTTTCTCCAAAGATCTATCATACCTAACTTTTCCAGTTTTCCATTTATCTCTTTAACTTCTTTCTTATTTGTTTTATGGTTTTATTTATCTAGTTCTGAGAGTGCAAGATGGAGATGTTTCACTATTATAATTTTGCTGTCTATTTCTTTTTGAAGCTCTCAACTTCTCCTTTAAGAAATTAGATGCTACACCACTTGGTGCATATAAGTTTAATATTCACATCATGTTAATATTTAGCAAGATATAGTGCCCTTCCTTATCTTTTAATTAGATCAATTTTTGCTTTTGCTTGATCTGAGATCAGAATGGCTCTGCCTGCTTTTTTTGACTTCATCTGAAGCACAGTAGATTGTGCTCCAGCCTTTTACCTTTACTATGTATGTATCATCCTTCTTTTTTCTCTCTCTTTTTTATTATATAGCTTTTAATTTACAAGATATATGCATGGGTAATTTTTCAGCATTGACAGTTTCACAACGTTTTGTTCCAACTTTTCCCCTCCTTTCCCTTATCTCCTTCCCCAGATGACAGGTTGACCAATACAGGTTATATAATGTTAAAGTATAAATCAAATACAATATATGTATACATGTCCATACAGTTATTTTGCTGTACAAAAAGAATTGGACTTTGAAATAGTGTACAATTAGCTTGTGAGGGAAATCAAATATGTAGATGGACAAGAATAGAGTGTTTGGGAATTCTATGTAGTGGTTCATAGTCATCTCCCAGAGTTCTTTCTCTGGGTGAAACTGATTCAATTCATTACTGCTGTATTGAAACTGATTTGTTTCATCACATTGTAGAAAAGGGCCATGTACATCAGAATTGATCATCATATAGTATTGTTATTGAAGTATATAATGATCTCCTGGTCCTGCTCATTTCACTCAGTATCAGTTCATGTAAGTCATTCTAGGCCTTTCTGAAATCATCCTGCTGGTCTTTTCTTACAGAGAAATAATATGCCATAATATTAATATAACATAATTTAATCAGCCATTCTCCAATTGATGGGCATCCATTCAGTTTCCAGTTTCTGGCCACTACTAAGAGGGCTGCCACAAACATTCTTGAATATACAGGTCCCTTTCCCTTCTTTAAAATCTCTTTGGTATATAAACCTAGTAGTAACATTGCTGGGTCAAAGGGTATACACAGTTTGATAACTTTTTGAGCATAGTTCCAAATTGCTCTCCAGAATGGCTGGATGTATTCACAATTCCACCAACAATATATCAGTGTCCCAGTTTTCCCATATCCCCTCCAACATTCCACATTATCTTTCCCTATCATTCTAGCCAATCTGATAGGTGTATAGTGGTATCTCAGAGTCGTATCACCCTTCTTCAAGTGTGCTCCTGTAAACAACATATTGTATGATTCTGACTTTTAATCCAGTCTGCTATCTGCCTCCAGTATATGGGTGAGTTTACCCCATTCACATGCATGGTTAAAATTACTAGTTCTGTATTTCCTATTATCTTCTTAACCCAGATTATGCTTTTCTCTTTTCCTTCCACTTTTCCCACTTCCCCAGTATTAAACCAGTCATCACCACATGCCTCACAAAGTTCTCCCTCTTTAAGATCCCTCCACCCATCTTACAGTCCCTCCCCTTTTCATAAACCTTTCCTTTACAATTTCTATATTCCCTTCTATTTAGCTTACTCCTTCCCTTTTCACTTTTCCCCTCAGTTTTCAATGACGTGGGAGAAGTTTCTTTGTAAATCGAATATGTCTAATATTTTCTCTTTGAGTCAATTCTGATGAGAGTAAGATACACATTATGTTCTTTCTCCTCCCCTCTTTCCCTTAGATATAAAAGTTTTCCTTTGCCTCTTCATGAGATGTAGTACCTCTATTTTCCCCCTTTTGTGGTACAATTTCCTTTCCACCTCTAGCTTTTTAAAATATTATAACAATAAAAGTGAACTATACATGTATTCTTTATGTATACTCATAAGAGAAATATAGTTTTCAAGATTTCTTTTTACCTTTTTATGTTTCTCCTGATTTCTATATTTGGAGGTCAAACTTTTTGTTTAGTTGCACTTTTTCATCAGAAATAGATGAATTAACCTATTTCATAGAATGTCCATCTTCTTACCTGGAAGAAAATGCTCATTTTGTCTGGGTCAGTTATTTTTGGCTGCATACCAAGTTCCTCAGCCTTTCAGTATACCAGATTCCAGGTTTTTCGATCCTTTTAATGTGGACGCTCCTAGATCCTGAGTAATTTTTTTTGTGGTTCCTCTGTATCTGAATTGATTTTTTCTAGCTACTTGTAGCATTTTTCCTTGGCTTCATAGTTCTGGAATTTAGCCACAATATTTCTTGGAGTTTTGATTTTGTGACCTCTTTCAGCAGGTGATTGATGAATTCTTTCAATGTCTATTTTACCCTCTGTGTTTTATAACATCTAGGGAGTTCTCTTTGATGATTTCCTGAAAAATAGTGTCTAGACTCTTTTTCTCATCATGATTTTCAGGAAGTCCAATAAACCTAAGATTATCTCTCCTATATCTATTTTCCAAGTCTGTTGTTTTTCCAATTGCGTATTTATCATTTTTTTCTATTTTTCTCTCTCTTTTTTTTTTTTGTTTTTTTGTTTTTTTTGGTTTTTCTTGACTGATTCTTGGTGTCTCCTCGAGTAATGCATTTCCATTTGTTCAATTCTGATTTTTAATGAATTATTTTCTTCATTTACTTTTGTATTTCTTTTTGTAATTGTCCAATTGATTTTTTTAAATGAGTTGTTTTGTGGTATGGAATTTTTTTTTCCATGTGGCCAATTTTATTTTTAGAGAGCTATTTTTTTTTCTAATTCATTAATTCTGTTTTTCAGGAGTTGATTTCTTTATTTACTCTATCTTTTAACAAGTAACATGACTTACTGGAATCTCTTGCAAAGCTTCCCTTTCCTTTCCCCATTTTTGTTCTAGCTCTCTTTTAAGAACCTTTTAAATTTCCTCTATGAGAGCTTTGTGTGGTAGGGATCAGATCATATTCCCCTTTGTGTTTCATCTAGAGACAATCTGTTTTTAGTCTCCCCTGGGTTTGAAGTCTGCTCTCTTTCAGTATTGAAGTTATGTATAGTTAGAGCCTGCTTAACCTTTTTACTCATTTTGACAAAAACCACAACAAAAATAACAAAACATTCTGCATTCTGCTTTTAGGGCAGTGTGGTGGTACCATGCTTCCTCTACAGACAACAGGAAGTAGAAGTAAAGTAGCAGTAGGACAGCTATGACTGTGCTGGATTCAGCACCTGCACTGGAATAGGCGGTTGTGCTCTGAGATTGTGCTGAGTCCCTCCCAGTGCTGGATCGTTGTGACTAGGTCCCGAGAGACTCTAGCATTTTGGGATTATGGTCTTTAATGCCTGTGTTTATAGCTTCTCTGCTGATCTACTGGCTTGCTGACAGAGTAAGGTAGCTCACACTTGGGTAAAGTTCTCCCCACAAATTTTCTGCTGACTGAGACCACACCTTGTGCCCCTCTGGTCTGCTCAGCATGAGCTGCCTTCTGTGCTCTCACTGCCAACTTACCTGATGCTGCACCTTGCCTAGCCTTTCTGCCCACAAGCAAAAACAGATCATTTCTGGCAAATTTTAAGATTATCTTCTGTTGGTAATGTGTTGTGCTTCCAATATCCTTGGGTTTTGACAGTCAAGCATTAATTCTGAGGCTGTTTCTTTTCTTTTCTTTTTTTTTTTTTTAAATTTAATAGCCTTTTATTTACAGGTTAACTTTATATGGGTAACTTTACAGCGTTAACAATTGCCAAACCTCTTGTTCCAATTTTTTGCCTCTTACCCCCCACCCCCTCCCCTAGATGGCAGGATGACCAGTAGATGTTAAATATATTAAAATATAAATTAGATACACAATAAGTATACATGACCAAACCATTATTTTGCTGTACAAAAAGAATCAGACTGAAATATTGTACAATTAGCTTGTGAAGGAAATCAAAAATGCAGGTGGGCATAAATATAGGGATTGGGAGTTCAATGTAATGGTTTTTAGTCATCACCCAGGTTTCTTTCTCTGGGCGTAGCTGGTTCAGTTCATTACTGCTCCATTGGAAATGATTTGGTTGATCTCGTTGCTGAGGATGGCCAGGTCCATCAGAACTGGTCATCATATAGTATTGTTGTTGAAGTATATAATGATCTCCTGGTCCTGCTCATTTCACTCAGCATCAGTTCATGTAAGTCTCTCCAGGCCTTTCTGAAATTATCCTGTTGGTCATTTCTTACAGAACAATAATATTCCATAATATTCATATACCACAATTTATTCAGCCATTCTCCAACTCATGGGCATCCATTCAGTTTCCAGTTTCTAGCCACTACAAATAGGGCTGCCACAAACATTCGTGCACATACAGGTCCCTTTCCCTTCTTTATAATCTCTTTGGGATATAAGCCCAGTAGTAACACTGCTGGATCAAGGGTATGCACAGTTTGATAACTTTTTGAGCATAGTTCTGAGGCTGTTTCATAAAAGAAGTAGCCTAAAGGTAAGGGAGAACTTAGATAGATGCATGTGTCCTCTCCTCCATCTTGGCTTCGTCTCCAACATGTAAGTGTTTACAAAATAGATTTGACAAAATAGAAAAATAAACCAACCCTTTGAAAAACAGAATTTGTGAAATGAAAAAAAGAAAAGAAAAGAAAAGAAAAATTGTGAATAAAACAATTGGTCTCAGTTGCCCCTTCCTCTCCCTAAAATTTATGAGCTCAGAAAAAGATTTTAAAAATCAAATAAGGATGGCAGAAAAAAAATTGTGAAAATAAATGAGAGTGATGCAAGCAAATAATGAGAAAAGAGTCAATAACTTGGTAAGGGAGGCACAAACAACACAAAAGAAAATAATACCTAAACTCCACAAACAGGCTAAATGGTGAAAAAAAAATGTGCAAAAATCCACTGAAAAGAAACATTTCTTAAAAAGCAGTATTGGCCAAATAGAAGATGTACAAAAATTAACTGATGGCTGTAGTAGTGCAGATGATAGAATACAGAACCTAAAGTTCAGATGACCTGAGTTCAAATATAGCTTCAGAAACTTAACATTTTTACTAACTATGTGACCCTAAGGAAGTTACCTAAACCCAACTGTCTTACCAAAAAAAATATTAAAAAATAACTCCTTAAAAATAGAATTGACTAAATGGAAAAAGAGGTTCAAAACTCAATAAAAAAATAAATAAGTGTTTGAATCCAAATCTTAACTCAGAATGATGGATCTTCCTGCCTGCAAGTCCATCACTCTATTTATTATGCAACTTAATTGTCCTTCCAGTCTTTTGGTCACTCTCCAAGTTACAACCACGATATTTTAATATATTTGGCACCTTTCTATCTTTGATGTCTTTGGGAGACATATTTACTCTGTACTGGAAAAGCAGAATTAATGTTATGAGCTGTTTAGTAGCTTTCTTTTAAACATAATTATTTTCAAAAATGAGTTCATAGTTCTAATCCTGGAGAAATTAACATCTAAATTATATCTTATCTCCTCCAATATCCTTTTTTTTTTTTTTTGCCAAATCAGTTGTGGGGTGAAACTTCAAAGTTGTTTGATCATTTTTAATGATTTGAAACAATATTGTAAATGCATATTGAGTTTTTCATTCTGAAAGTTATTCAAGCCCTTTGAGCTTTTTCTTACTATTAAATGATTTTTGTTTATATAATCAAAATTTCATGCATGTCTTGAATATCAAACTTGTAACAGATACTTAATTCAAAGGAATTTTCACATAATTAGTAGATTCTCTTTTCTTATTATGTCACTGATACTCTTGTGCAAATATTTTCAATTTTGTATAATAAAAATTATATGCTTTATTTTTGTGACCATTAATATCCCTTCTTTAGTTGAGAACTTTTTAATTGTAATTTTGAAAATAATCTATTTCTGTTTTCTTCTAATTGTTTTTCTTATTTATTAGGCATATGGCATTTTTAGATTTAAGTAGCTTGTTATTCATATGTCATATAAGATTTTAGTGGGAATATAATTTCTGCCAACATTCTTCCCAGATTTTTTTTACTAGTGAATCTAATGAGAGATGTTTGTTTTGTTAAATTGCTTCACATTTTGTCTTATCAAGTTTATTTTACTAATCTTTTTTATTTTTTTATTTAATAATTTACTTTTTCAATTACATGCAAAAACAATTTAACACTTTAAAAAATAGAAATTTTTCATGAATGGACAATACTTTTCACATCCAGAGAAAAAACTGGAGGAGGATTCAGAATACAGATCAAATCATATTATTTTCATTTTATTTATTCTTTTTCTTTTCTTCCTCTTTTGGTGTGTTTCTTTTTTTTATTATTGTGGCTATTATAGAAATGTGTTTTATATGATTGTATACGTATAAACTATATCAAATTGCATACCATTTTAGGAAGAGGGAAGGGGAGAGAGAAAATTTGGAAGTCAAAATTTCATTAAAATGAATGCTAAGAATGTCTTTACATAAAACAGGAAAAAATAAAATACTATTTTAAAAATGTAAGTTCTAAATTATTTTTCTTCCTCTCTCCTTCCTGTAGTCCTCCCTTGAGAAGGCAAGTAATTAAATATAGAATATGCATGTATAATCATGCAGAATATATTTCCATATAAGTCATGTTGCAAGAGAAAACACAGATTTTAAATAAGTAAGAAAAATAAAGCTTAGAAGTGTGCTTCAATCTTCCTTAAAATTCAATCATTTTTTTTCTCTGCAAGTAGATTATCATTTTTCATAACTCCTCTCAAAAGAGAACTGATTGTTGGTGTGATTCTAATTTTTTTTTTCTTTCATCATTTTTAAGGGAGAGACATAACATGAAATGTTTTTTATTATAAAAATAAACAGCATCACAGAAACTTCTAAAATGTGGTCAGCTAAAAAGTCGTGTGAGTAAACAAGACTACATTATTTTTGTTTTAATTTATTAAGTTTAGATAAACTCAATTAGAAGTTAGATCGATGGGTAGATATTAGCCTCTTTACTGCCTTTCATTCCTGGAATAATATAACAAGAATAATTTTCAAGGTTTTAATGACTTCTGACTGTCTTACTTCTCTGTATCTGATAGCTGCCTGCTATGTTTCTCTTTGCTAGTTAGGAAAAGCTCTCAACAGACTATGTCTTTACTTTTTTTCTTCTTCTTCTTTCTTTCTTTTTAAAGTTTACTAGCATGTTTTTGCAACCTTAATTTAAGATCATTTTCCTTTCATGAGCAGTGAGGAATTTATTCCCTTGTCTGAGATGAGTAGTTTTTGATATATGAACTGGACCCAGAATATACGACTTAATTGCTTAAGGCTTGATAATGTCATTGCTCTAGGCACACTTTGCTCATGACACTTCTGAGACTTAATCTTAAAGAGTTATTGTGATAAAAATATCCACTAGGCAATTTACTGGTGACCCTCTTAGAATTTATCTAGCATGGTTTATGAATAAAAAGATATACATTTACTCTCAAAGTTGTAGTAGGACATGGCTAGATGGAACTTGAGCTTCCCTGGTTTATATTTCTATAATGCAGGGATATCTCTGTACCATAATGAAGTACCTTGAGTATAGTATTCTTAAGCTTTACTAAAAGGAAAAAGTAAAAAAAAAATAGATCAGCAAAAACAGTAGAGATATTCAAAGAGTTTCTGGTTGACCTAGAATGAATCAGGAAATCAAGTAAATCCAAATATACAGTCAATATTTAAAGTGTTCCCCATATATCCATTGTTGTATTGAAACTTTCTAGCTTTTTCTTTCTGTCTACATCTGTCTTTCAATATATATAGATCAGGGTTCTTAATCTTTTGTGTGTCAAGGAACTCTTGATAGTCTGGTGAAGTCTTTGAACCTTCTCAGGAAGTTTTCAAATGTATGAAATAACATATATAAGTTTACAAAGGAAATCAATTATATTGATGTGTGGTTATCTATATATATATATCTATCTATATATATATATATAAGTATATATAAATTTCAAGATATTGGATTTAGAACTTCTGATCAGAAGTCTAGAATTGAATTAACATTTGATGTGTCCAATAATCCATACAATTTAAAATTAAATTCTAATTTAATTAAATATTTCTGTCTATTTCTCAGGTATAAAAGTATTAAAAATGGGAATAAAAAGTAAAATCAATCAATCAATCCCTATTCACAAAGAGATTACATTC
Source organism: Sarcophilus harrisii (assembly GCF_902635505.1). Lineage (NCBI taxonomy): Eukaryota > Metazoa > Chordata > Mammalia > Dasyuromorphia > Dasyuridae > Sarcophilus > Sarcophilus harrisii. The sequence goes on from NC_045428.1 coordinate 271,036,336, forward strand.
TTTGGGAAAAGTTGGTGAGTAGACTATGCTAATATAACATGTAAATATAAAATAATTTTATAAAATCAAAGTTAGGCTTAAGAAGGTTTAGGGATGTGTCCCAGGTGGCAGGTAGTCAGGGTCACTTAGGTGGCATAGTAGATAAGAGTACTAGCCTGGAGTCAGGAGGACTCATTCCCAAGTTTATATCTGGCCTCAGAAAAAACTCAATATCAGTGTTGCCATGGGCAAATCACTTAATCCTGTTTGCCTCAAAAAAAAAAAAAAAAAAAAAAAAAAAAACTTGGGGAAGAAATAGCCAACCATTCTGATGTTTTTGCCAAAAAAAAAACCTCAAATAGGTCTTAATGAATCAAACAACTGAAACATGTGTACAGCAACAACCACAGCAGCTCAAATAGAAAACATCAGAAGCATAACTCACACCTGCACATTCTATCTCCCAAATGAGTATTCTTTGAATTATACCAGGCTATTTTTCTTTAAGAATCAGAACACATTGGCATCTTGGGTAATAAAGATGTTAGTCTTGGGATTAGTGTTTCTATATTCTCAAGGATTTTATCTCAGCCTTTACAGGATTTCCCATCTACCTTTGATGTCTATTTGTTACCCAGCTCTTACCAGTTTCTCCAAAAAACTATAGTATATGGAGTGGCCACACTTAAGTAGAAATGTCTTGGAAAAGAAGCTAAGCCAGGTTCAGGGTAAGCAACAGGCCTCAAACTTGTCAGTGTGGTCAACCCAAGCATGTAGACTACATATGTAGACATGTATAGACATGCACCCAGGAACGGGTTCTTAAGAACAATTTGTTTCAATTGCCATGAAATTAGCTGAAGTGGGGGTGACTCCAAGATGATAGAGCATATACACATCTCTATCTGTGTTCCTCCTTGCATCCCTTGGATTGACAATAGATCAAGTCTCTGCACTGGTTTTAGAGCAACAGAGGCCACAAATATTTGGAATTTAACAAATTTCCTGAAGAAGATAATTTAGTAGAACTTCAGAAAAGGTCTGTTTCCATCAGGCAGGGGTAAAGGCTGCCAAACCCAGATGCAGCACAGAGAGCTGTGGCAAGGAGCTGGGGTGGAAAACCAGGGCTTTTTACTGACCTGTACCTGGGAATCTATTATGAGGCTCAAAGGCTACTCTGTCCTAATTACAGGCCAGTGGTTGAGCACATTAGTTGTGAGATACCCAAAAGAAAATACAAAAACCAAATTGTGAGCTTCTGAACCCCCCAAAACATAGGATCTGTCCATGTGTACTCAGCACTGGAAGTCAGTTGGCAGCACGAGCCCCAAGGCAAATGAAAGCAGCTGTCATTCCTTTGCCTTGAGAACAGATCTCAATCGTTCAAATAATGAGAATAAAAGCAAAAAGAACGATCACCATAGACACCTTTTATGAAGAAAGAGAAGAATAGACCTCAAGCCCTGAGGATCCTAAAGGCAAACCTTCTCCAAAGGACTCCCAAAAGGGTGATATGAATTGATTGCCAAGGCTTTCTTGGAATAATTCACAAAGGATCTTAAAAGATAAAAAAAAATGGAGAAAGGAAATGAAATCTTTGCAAGAGGATTTGAAAAAAGGAAAAAACAGAACTTATCTGAAGAAAACTCCTTAAAATAGATTTGATTAAATGAAAAAAGCATATAATTTCTTACAAAATAGATATAAAAATAAAACAATTCATTGAGAAACAGAATCTGTGAAATGGAAATAAAGCAGGTCATTTAAAAGTTAAATTGGCCAAATACAAAAGATGTTTAAAAAGCTAAGTGAAGAAAATAATTCACTAATAATTAGAATTGACCAAATGGAAGTGAATAACTCAATGAAATGTCAAGAATCAGTCAAACAAAACCAAAAAATGAAAAAAAAATTGAAGAAAATGTAAAATATATTGTTAGAAAAGCAACTTACCTGGAAAATAGATCTAGGAGAGACAATCTAAAAACTATTGGACTTCCTGAAAGCCATCTTTCAGGAAATCATCAAGGAAAACTGGTTCCTAGAACCAGAAGGTAAAATAGCCATTGAAAGAATTCACCAGTCACCTCCTGAATGAGACCCCAAAATGAAAACTTCAAGGAACATCATTGCTAAATTTCGGAATTATCAAGACAAGGAGAAAATGTTGCATGCAGTTAGAAGGAAGCAATTCAAGTATTGAGGAGTCACAATCAGGATTATTCAACACCAAAAAGCTTTCACATTAAAGGATTGAAGGGTATAGAATCTGATATTCCAAAAAGCAAGGAACTTGGATTGCAGCCAAGAGATAACTATCCAAAAAAAGCATTATCTTTCAGGGAAAAAGATAGACATTCATTGAAACAGAGGGATTTCATTTATTTCTGATGAAAAGAATGGATCTGAATAGAAAATTTGATCTTCAAATAAGAACTCAAGAGAATTATAAAAAGGTAAAAAGGAAAAAAAAATTCTTTCTTTTAAAAGGTAAAAAAAAAACATATCCCTATATGGTAAGATGATATATTTAACTCTTGAGATCTGTATTAATGTTTTGGGCGTAATTAGGGGGTGCAGATATACTTTGATTGTATTGTGATGATAAATAAAAGAAACTAGAGGAGGAAAGATGATTTTATGGGAAGAAAAGGAAAATGGAGTTAAAATGGGGTAAAGTACATGTCATGAAGAGGAAAAAGACTTATTACAACTGAGGGAAAGAAGAGGGGGGATGAGCACATTTAGCTTCATAAAGAAGTTTGTTTCACCCTATGGAGAAGTAGGAGGGGAAAAGGGAAAGGAAAGGGAGAGACTAATAGAAGAGAGAATAAAAGTAGAAGGGGAATGGAATAAGAAAAACTTGAAAAAGGGAGAGGGAAGTCAGGAGCAAAATACTGGGGAGAAGGGAAAGGGGGAAAGGGAAAAGTATAACTAAAGGAAAACAAGATGGCAGGAAATACAAAGTTAATAATTTTAATTGTGAATGTGGATGGGATGAACTCTCCCATAAAAAGGAAGCAGATAGTAGACTGGATTAAAAGCCAGAATCCTACAATTTGTTGTTTATAAGAAACACATTTAAAGCAGAGAGATACATTCAGAGTAAAGGCAAAAGGCTGCAGCAGAATCTATTACTTCAGCTGAAGTAAAAAAAAACAAACAAAAAAAAAACAAAAAACAGTGATAGAAATCCTGATCTCAGATCAAATAAGAGCAAAAATACAATTAAAAGATATAAGAAAGGAAACTATATCCTACTTAAAGGTACCATACATAATGAAGTAATATCAATAATAAACATATATGCACTAAGTGGTATAACATCCACATCCCTGGAGGAGAAGTTCAAAGAGCTGCAAGAAGAATTGGAGAGCAAAACTATATTAGTGAGGGATCTAAACTTGCTCTCTTAGAACTAGATAAATCCAAATGCAAAATAAATAAGAAAGAAAATAAGAAGGTAAATAATGTAGAAAAGTTAGGAATGATAGATCTTTGGAGAAAATTGAATGGACACATAAAGGAATATATCTTTTTCTCGGGGTACATGGAGACTATACAAAAACTGGCCATGTAATAGAGCATAAAAAGTCAAAATCAAATGCAGAAAGGCATAAATAGTAAATGATTTTTTTTCAGATCATGATGCAATAAAAAATACATTTAATAGAAGGCCAAGGGAAAATAAACCAAAAAGTGATTGGAAAATAATCTCATCCAAAAGAATTAATGGGTGAAACAGCAAATCATAGATAAAATTAAAAATTTCATCTATGAAAATGACACTAATAAGACAACATACCAAAATTTGTAGGATGTAGCCAAAGAAGTTTTAAGGAAAAATTTTATATCTCTACATGCTTACTTGCATAAAATAAAGAAAAGGTCAATGAACTGGACTTGCAACTAAAAAGCTAGAAAAAGAACAAATTAAAAAACCCCAATCAAATAGCAAACTTGAAGTTCTAAAAATAAAAGGAGAGATTAATAAAATTGAAAGTAAAAAAATAACTTGAATTAATAAATAAAAATAAAAGTTGGTTTTATGAAAAAGTCAACAAAACAAATAAACCTTTAGTTATTTTTATTAGAAAGAAGAAAAATGAAAATCTAATTTTTAATCTCAAAAATGAAAAGGGAGAACTTTCCACCAATGAAGAGGACATTAGAGCAATAATTAGGAATTATTTTGTCAAACTTTATACCAATAAATCTGATAATCTAAATGAAATGGAGGTGTATCTACAAAAATATAGACTGTCGAGATTAACAGAGGAGGAAATAAATTACATAAATAGTCTCATTTTAGAATAAGAAATGGAACAAGCTATTAATCAACTCACTAAGAAAAAATCTCTAGGGCCAGATGGATTTACATATAAATTCTACAAAACATTTGAAGAATAACTAACTCAAATATGATACAAACAATTTGAAAAAATAAGGAAAGAAGGATTCCTACCAAACTTCTTTTAAGACACAGGTATGGTACTGATACCTAAATCAGATAGGATGAAAATAGAGAAAGGGAATTCATAATTCATATTCAAAAATAGAGAAAGGGAATAGACCAATTTCCCTAATTAATATTGATGCAAGGATCTTAAATAAAATATTAGCAAAGAGATTACAGCAAGTCATCCCTAGGATAATACACCATGACCAAGTAGGATCTATAGAAGAAATGCTTCAATATTAGGAAAACTATTGGCATAATTTACTATTTCAATAATCAAATTTACAAAAACCATATGATTTTCTCAAAGATACAGAAAAAAGCATTTTATAAAATCCAATATCCATTCCTGTTAAAACACTGGAGAGTATAAGAATAAATTAACTTTTCCTTAAAACACTCAGTAGCATCTATTTAAAACCATCAGCTAGCATCTTATGTAATGGGGATAAACTTTTTCAATAAGATCAGGAGTGAAACAAGGTTTCCCACTATCACCCTTACTATTCAATATTGTATTAGAAATACTAGGTTCAGGAAAAAGAGAAGAAAAAAAGATTAAATAATTAGAGTAGGTAATGGGGAAACTAAATCATCACTCTTTGCAAATGATATGATGGTATACTTAGAGAACCCTAGAGAAAGATTTGAAAAGTATTATAATAATCCACAACTTTAGCAAAGTTGTAGGATACAAAATAAACCCACATAGGTCATCAGAATTCTTATATGTCTCTAACAAAATCCAACAGCTAGAGATATAAAGAGAAATTCCTTTTAAAATAACTCTTGATAGTATAAAATATTTGGGGATCTATCTGCCAAGGGAATGCCAAGAACTCTATGAGCAAAATAACAAAACATTTTCCACACAAAGTCATATCTAAATAACTGGAAAAATATCAAATGTTCTTGGATAGGTCAAGTGAATATAATAAAGATGACAATACTACCTAAACTAATCTATTTATTTAGTGCTATCCCAATCAGGCTCACAAGAAACTATTTAATGATCTAGAAAAAATAACAACTAAATTCATATGGAAGAAGAAAAGGTCAAAAATTAAAAGGGAATTAATTTTTAAAAATGCAAATGAAGGTGGCTTAGCTGTACCAGATCTAAAACTTATAAAGCAGCAGTCATCAAAATCATTTGATACTGCCTTAGAAACAGAATAGTTGATAAGTGGAATAGGATAGGTTCACAGGACAAAATAATCAATGACTATAGCAATCTAGTGTTTGGCAAATGCAAAACCCCCAGCTTTTGGGACAAGAACTCACTATTTGAGAAAAACTGCTGGGAAAATTGAAAACTAAGCATTGACTCACACTTAACACCTTATACCAAGATAAGGCACAAATGGATTCATGATTTAGACAATAAAGAATGATATTATAAAATGAAGAACATATGGTAGTTTATCTCTCTGATCTGTGGAGGAGGAAGGAATTTCTGACCAAAGAAGGACTAGAGATCATTATTGATCACAAAATAGAAAATTTTGATTATATCAAATTAAAAAAGTTTTTATACAAACAAAACTAATGAAGACAAGATTAGAAGATTATATTGGAAAAAACATTTTTACATTCAAAGGTTCTGATAAAGCCCTCATTTCTAAAATATACAAAGAATTGGTTCAAATTTATAAGAATTCAAGACATTCTCCAATTGATAAATGGTTAAAAGATATGAACAAATGACTTTGAATGAAGACATTGAAACTATTTCTGGTCATATGAAAGGTGCTCCAAATCATGATTGATTAAATGTAAATTAAGACAACTCTGAGATATAACTATACACCTCTCAGATTGGCTAACATGACAGGAACTCACAATGATGAATATTGGAGGGGATTGGGAAAACTAGTGCACTAATACATTGCTGGTGGAACTGTGAATAGATCCAGCCATTCTGGAGAGCAATTTGGAACTAGGCTCAAAAAGTTATCAAACTGTGCATACCTTTGGATCCAGTAGTGTTTCTACTGTGCTTATATCTGGAAAAAAAATCTTAAAGGAGGGAAAGTGACCCACATGTGCAAAAAATGTTTATGGCAGCCCTTTTTTGTAGTGGCAAGAAACTGGAAACTAATTGGATACCCATCAATTGGAAAATGTCTGAATAAATTATGGTATATGAATGTTATGGAATATTATTGTCCTGTAAGAAATGACAAACAGGATGATTTCAGAGAGGCCTGAAGAGACATACATAAACTGATGCAAAGTAAAATGAGCAGAACCAGGAGATCATTATACATGGCAACAACAAGACTATATGATGATCAATTCTGATGGGCATGGCTTTCTTCCACAATGAGATATTTCAAAACAGTTCCAGTTGTTCAGTGATGAAGAAAGCCATCTACAGAGATGACCATGGGACCTGAGTGTGCACCACAATATAGCATTTTCACTCTTTTTATTGTTATTTGTATTTTGTTTTGCTTCTTTTTTTCCTTGTGTGGCATTATGGATTTAACATATATTTTTGCCATGTTCAACATATTGAACTACTTGCCATCTAGGGGAGGGTGTGGGGGAAGGGGAAGAATTTGGAACATAGGGTTTTACAAGGGCTCATGTTGAAGAACTGTCTATAAAAATGTTTTGAAAAAAAAACTTTAATAAAAAAAACCCATTAGAACTGGTCTGAATCACCTTATTTTTGATGAGAACTACATCCACCAGAATTGATCATCATATAAACTTGCTGTTACCATGTATAATGATCTCCTGATTCTGTTCATTTCCACTTCACTTAGCATGTAGGCATGTAATGCTCTCCAGATCTCTCTGAAATCATCCTGATAATCATTTGGGAAGATCAAAACTCATGGACATGGCTTTTTTCAACAATGAGATGATTGAGGCCAGTTCTAGTGATTTTGTGATGAAGAAAGTCATCTATACCCAGAGAGAGAGCGCACTATGGGAATGGAGTGTGTATCACAGCAAAGAATTTTCATTTTTTTTGTTGTTTGCTTGCATTTTGTTTTCTTTTTCACTTTTCCCTTTTTGTTCTGATTTTTCTTGTGCAGATGATAATTATATAAATATTTATACATATATTGAATTTAACATGATTTTAAAAAATGTATAACATCTATCCTATTACTTGCAATCTAAGGGAGGGTGTGGGTGGGAAGCAAGGGAAAAATTCAGAACACAAGGTGTTGCAAGTATCATTGTTGAAAAAATTATCCATGTATATGTTTTAAAAATACAAAGCTGTAATAAAATTAATAAAATTTTAAAAAATTAAGTGACTGAAGCAAGGGCTCTGAAATGCTTTGATTAGGTATGGGAAACATCAAGGTCATCCACTGCATTCTGGATAATCCTGACTTATCTCTCCACTGGACTTTGATTACTCTGGTAGAGAAAAGTTGATAATTGTACTCTGTTTCATTTAAATCAAATTCAATTACAAGCCATCACCCCATTATGCCATTTGTCCTCTTCAAATATGAAGGATGAACAATGGTGCAAAATATACATTTTATGGAGGAAAAACATGAGACACACAGAAATGAAAACTAATCATGCAAAGTCACAAAATCATTGAATCACATTGGGCATTATTTTCCCTGAGATACTTATGTTTAATGCTACAACAGAAATGTTTGATTAGATTAGACAAAATCGATTAACATCGAGTACCAGAACTAGGTAGGTTCCATGAAAATACATCAAAAAGGAAGCTTAAAATTCCAGTAGACATCATCACTGTTCAAGGTCAAAGTTCTCTTGCAACACTTCTTCCTTTCCCCCTCCAGCTTAGATCACTTTGTTCATTTTTCTAATACTCATGAGCTGCAAGAAAATGCATCTGGAGTTGTTCTATCTTCACAAACCTTCTGTCTCCCTGAACAGCAGGGAGAGATGAGGAGAAATAACTTACTATACTTGTTCATGCCATTGTGGCAGCTCAGATCTTGGGACATGATGCAGAAAATTTCTTTAAGAAAAAAAATTGATTTATTATATATTTTATAATATTTTATTTTTCCAAATACATGTAAAGATAGTCTTCAATATTCATTTTTGTAAAATATTGTGCTCTAAATTTTTCTCTCTCCCTTTTTCCCGACCCCTCCCAAAATAGCAAAAAATCTGATATAAGTTAAATATATGAAATACTTTTAAACATTTTGTGCAAGAAAAATCAGACCAAAAGGAGGGAAACCATAAGAAACATAAACACACAAATGCAAGCAAAATGAAAAAATTCTGTGCTTTGATTCACATTCAGTCTTCACAGTTCTCTCTCTGGATGCGATTTGCATTTTCCATCCCAAGTCTATTGGAATCCATGCAGAAAACTTCTATGACTCTCCAGGACAATATGTTATTCTTTCTGAGAACTCCTGAATTCACTGGTATACTCCCAAATCAAGCCTTTATGATTCTTGGGCAGAGCCTTCAAGCTGCATGAAGAGGGGGAGTGCATAGGAGGACTGCCCAAATCCTATTAATGGGTATAGATAGAACCCTCATTTCCAAGCTGAGATTAGAAGACATGTGGCTAGTAAGCATCTTTTAGCACTGAATAACCATTAAACTCCCATTTTATTCTTCTTTAATCTCCTAATTTGATCTTGATGCTACAATACCCCTTCTGTCACTTTTCCCTAACTACCCAATCTAGTACATGCTGGTGCCAAAGTACCACTAAACTTCCTTGTATTATAATAATTACTCTGGTAATTTCAAAGATTCTGGAACTACATCCAATCTGACATGCCCTATACACAGTCATAATTAAATGTAAGACAAATGCATAGTAAGGCAAAAAGCATCATGAAAAGAAATATTCTCAATCTTCTAGAGATTTGGTGGATGAATATGGTAGCCAGAGTGAGGGAATGTGAATCAATCAGATATACAATACATTCTTATTTTTCTAGAATTTTCAGTCCCTACTCTTTGTGTTTTCTGAGTACAAAGCTAGTCAGGTTCTTCTAAGTTGTGAGTGCCCTCAAAAAGCAACTTTGAGAAATGATTTATTTATTCTTCTTTAACTCAAAATTATCTTCAGAAATGGGACTTGTGACCAATATGGTGGAGTAGTAGAACCATCTCAAGTGAATTCTCCCAACATTTCCTTTCAAACAATTTTAAAATAATACTTCAAATTAAATTTAGTATGTTCAATATAATGCTGTATATGATAGCAATATTGTTTTAAAAACAACTTTTAGTTACTAAGTTACTTTGACTATTACAAACACTCAATTAAATACAAAGAAGATATGAAGGAAGATACCATCTGAATCCAGAGGAAGAATTGATAAATAGAATTATGTGTAGAATGATTTTTCACATGGATGTACATACACACATTTCTTTCTAACAGTAGCCATCTCTAAGTAGGGAAGGAAAAAAAAAGGGAAAAAATAACATGACAACTTTATTATATATTTAAAAGGAATAACTACTTTACATAATGGATTTGCATTTTTATTTTCAATCATACTTTTTTTTCCCCTATTATACTATGTTGTTATGGAAATACTTGTTTAATTTCTTAAGTTCAAAATAAAATTTAAAAAGAATAAAAATATTAAAAATTGAATTCTGCAGCAGGGAAGCCAACAAAAGTTAAAATAAGACAAATTTCCCAGCCCAAAATAATGTAGGAGGTGGTCAGGAGATGTTTGTGACATTGGAATGGTGGCCAGGTGACTGCATATGTGATAGCAACAAGGGTACTGCACCTTGATGGCAACTCTCATAGTGGATGCAGAAGCTCAGGGAGTTCTCAGACCATAAACAGTAAGGTATCAGATATTAGAGGGGATGCTGAGCTGATATTAGATGCAGTACTGGGGCATTGTTTGGCAACTGCATTAGACATATTAAATTCTGGCTTTTAGTTTCATGGCAAAGAGGAGTCCTTTGTAATCAATCACAAGAGGACAGGAGTCTTGATTATATACTGTTTAAGGGCAGAAATTGGTGCAAGTACTTACAAGAACTTCAGGGGAACAAAGGAACTTACTGAATAAAGACCTCAACACAAACCAGGAGATCAATGACCAAATATGTCTGCAGATCACACCACCTTGGAAAAACCAAAAGCTTGCATACCCATATTTAGCTCTGAAAACAGCAGAAAGAAAAAAGCATGAAGATTGGGACAATATCTTAACACTCTTAGGTATGGCAAAATTCACCTATAGAATAAAGTTCAAAGAGCAAACAACCAAAACAATGAACTTGACTAATATTCTCTTCTCTAAAAATAATGTTCTCTGTGAGCAGATTTCTTGGGGGACTTCTGGGAGCAGCCTTCCTTTCAGTTCAGTGTAATAATCATCTCAAATGAAGCCAGCTGTTAAAGTTCAGTGCTTTATTGTCTCCTTCAAAATAACCCAGTTAGCTTTCTTAGAGGCCTATCTCTCTCCTTGGTTCCAAGCTCTTGCCGCTAGTCCTTTGTCTCTTCAAGCTTCAGCCTCTAGCTCCCTCCAAATGCCTCCAGCCAGCACAGGGGTGGAAAATGGAATGAATCTGTCTTGCCTCCAAAAGTGGGCTCCTCCTCTCTTGGACTCCTCCTCTAGTGGGCTTGTCCTTTAGTGGGCTTGTGCTTCTTACTTGTGAATCTCCTGGACTTAAGAATCTCACACTGATTCCTGGCTCTGAATCTCCCAGAGCTTCCAGTGGGCTTGTCCTTTTATATGCTCTTTTAGAGGTGTGAACTCAAAAGTGTGAAAGGTGTGAACTCTTGCAGAACTCTAACAAGTACTAAGCACATTAGTGAACCAGAGAACTGCTAAGTACTATGCTAAAATTAGACAACCGAGTTAGCACCTTGTAAGAAACCTAACACTTGATCATAAACAACTACTCCTATAATAGTAAGTAACACCAAGATACAAACTCAAAAGAAGAAAATAATTTGAAAACTGTTATAAGTAAAACTTAAAGGAAAAAAAATGGAAACAAGTCCAGAAAGAACCTATAAAAGAATTAAAGAAATAAGAATGACACTGGAAAACTGGGGGGAAATGAGAGGGATAGGAAAAAAAAAACTGGATAAAAAGAATCAATTGCTTAGTAATGGATATGAAAATATTGAATAAAACACTTTAAATAGCAGAATTGGCCAAATTAAAAACAGTTAAATAAAAACTTATTTATGAAAATAATTCCTTAAGAATTAGAATTGTACAAATGAAAGCCAATGATTTTATGAGACATCAAGATACAATAAAATGAAGTCATCATCATCACCATCAACAACATAGAAGATAATGTGAAATATCTCATTAGAAAAACAAGTGACCTTAAAAATAGATTCAGGAGAGGTAATTTGAGAATTATAGGACTTCCTGAAATCACACTCAAAGGAAAAATGTAGACATGATATTTCAAGAAATTATCTATTTATTTATCTATCAACTCTGTTTCAATTTCCTAAAACCAAAGGATAAAAATAAAAACTAAAATGATCCTCTAATTACTGCCTGAATTAGATCCCCAAACAAAAATTTTCAGGAATATTATAGCTAAATTCCAGAGTTCTCAGGTCAAGTAAAAAAAAAATATTACAAGCATATGTATGCACATACACATGTATGTTGTATGTTTACACATGCACATTGAATTAAATATAGAAATATAATTTATACAGAATTGAAGTAAGAGCAAAGGGGAGAAGAGAAAGAAGAGGATGTGATGAATTGTACAGCTTATTAGGAAAGGCAGTGGTCAGAAGCAAAACGGACTTTTGAAGAGGGACAAGGTAAAGAGAGAGGAGAAAAAGGATATAAAGAAGAAAATAGGCTGAAGGGAAATTCACAGTAACTGAATGGAATGAATTTGCCCATAACTGAAACTGAAGTGAGGAGCCAAATAATTTAAAAATCAGACTCAAACAGCATGTTTTTTTTTAAAGAAGGGACAAATCTGAAAGACATGCACACTAGGTTAAAAAAGGGGGCTAGAACAGAGTAAAATATACTTCATATGGAGTAAAAAAAAAGATACAGATAACAATTATGCTGTCAGATAAAGCAAAAGCAAAACTGTAGCTAATTAAAAGAGATAATCAAGGAAACTGTACTTTGCTAAAGTATCTCAGGCAATGAAGTAATAGTAAGACATTTTTAGAATTTTTTTTCCTGATAAAGAACTCATTTCTCAAATATATAAGTAATGGAATCAAATTTATTTTAAAAAAATAACATTCAACAGTTGGTACAAGGTTAAAAGATATGGGTAAGTTATTTTCAGGGGAAAATCAAAGCTATTTGTAGTTATGTGAAAAATGCTCTGAGTTACTATTAATTTGAGAAATGCCATTTAAACAATTCAGAAATACAATTTCCTATCTATTTGATTGATTATTCTGACAAAAAAGAAAAAAAAATGAAATACTGGAGGGGATGTAGATAAATAGTGATACTAATATATTATTGGTGGAATTGAGAAATGGTCAAACCATTCCAGAAAACAATTGTTACTATACCCTGAGGTCTATGAAACTGTATATATCTTATTACCCAAGAATTCAAATTAAAGAAAAAGAGGAAAAAAGATCACATACAGCTCTTTTTTATGATAACAAACAATTGGAAAATGATGGGATGCCTATCAATTGGAAAATGACTGAACAAATTGTGTTATAAAATTGTGATGGAAGAATGTAAGGATGTAAGAATGAAAGGAGATGGTTTCAGAAAAATCTGGAAAGATCTATTTGATTTTATGCAGTGAAGTGAGCAGGAGATCATCATACATAGCAACGGTACTATTATAGCAATACTTAATTAATACTCTGTTGAGACAAGACAATTATATTTCTTTTTTAATTCAGTAGCATTTTTATTTCTTTTTTAAATTAATTTTTTATTTTCAAAACATATGCACTGATAATTTTTCAACATTGACCCTTGCATAGCCTTGTCTTCCAAATTTTCCCTTCCTCCCCCCCACCCTCTACCCTAGATGGCAAACAATCCAATATATGTTATACATGTTAAAATATATATTAAATACAATGTATGTAAATATATATATGTATATATATATATATATATACTTATACAATTATCTTGCTATATAAGAAAAATCAGATCAAAAAAGAAAGAAAATGAGTAAGAAAACAAAATGCAAGCAAACAACAACAAAAAGAGTGAAAATGCTATGTTGTGATCCACACTCAGTTTCCACAGTCCTCGCACTGTTTGTAGATGTCTCTCTTCATCACAAGATTGTTGGAACTGGTCTGAATCATCTCATTATTGGAAAGAGTCACTTCTATTAGTATTGATATTGTGTAATATTGCTGTTTCCATGTACAATGATCTCCTGGTTTTATTTATTTCACTTAGCATCAGTTCAGGTAAATCTCTTCAGGCCTCTCTGAAATCATCCTGCTGATCATTTCTTACAGAACAATAGTATTCCATAACATTCATATACCATAATTCATTCAGCCATCCTCCAATTGATGGGCATCCACTCAGTTTCCAGTTTCTAGACACTATACAGAGGGCTTCCACAAATATTTTTCCACATGTGGATCCCTTTTCTACCTTTAAGATCTCTTTGGGATATTAACCCAGTAGAAACACTGGGGCTCAAAGGGTATGCACAGTTTGATAACTTTTGAGCATAGTTTGAAATTAATTTCCAGAATGGTTGGATCCGTTCACAGTTCCACCAGTGTCCCAGTTTTTTCACACCCCCTTCAACATTTGTCATTATCTTTCCCTGTCATTTTAGCCAATTTGAGAGGTATGTGGTGGTATCTCAGAGTTGTCTTAATTTGCATTTCTTTAATCAATAGAAATTTAAAACACCCTTTCATGTAACTAGAAGTGGTTTTAATTTCATCTGAAAATTGTTCATATCCTTTGACTATTTATCACCTGGAAATGGCTTGATTTCTTATAAATTTGAGTCAATTCTCTCTATATTTTAGAAATGAGGTCTTTATCAGAACTCTTAAATGTAAAATTGTTTTCCCAATTTATTGCTTCCCTTTAAATCTTGAAACAAGACAATTCTGAAGAAAACATGAGAGAAAGAGAGAACCAAGGAATTCTGAGAGCAAATTGAAGTAGAATTTTCTTTTGCTTATTGTCATTGCTGCTTTTGTGACATGAATATTATGGAAATATGGAATTATGGAAATATGTATTGCATGATTTTTATGTATAATTGATATTTTGTTGCTTACCTTCTTAATGACTGAGGAAGGCTTGAGGAAGGAAGAGAATATGGAAATCAAAATTTTAAAAAGTATATGAAAATAAATAAATAATAGTCTATGAGATTTTTTTTTTGGATCGGTAATTGGCAATTACTCTGGCTCCAATATCAGATATTAGCATTTGTAGATACTGGGGCCTGATGTATATGTTATTTTTTAAATAATCATTTAAAATATTCCTTCTAAGGATTGGAAATTTTTCCTCTTCTCTGTCTTATTTTATCTACTAGGCAACTGGACAAATGGTTTTACAACAAATTGAATGCAAAGATGTGAGACTAATTTGCATTTGGAATTCCTGTTTGTTAATACTATTAACTAGCCAGGGCTACCAGCAAGAAATTTCTTAGTACTCCTGTGGTCACAGAGCTGCTTCTGTAATTTCATCCTCATCACTATGATTAATTGTCACAGGGAATTAGTCATTTCTCTAGAGAACTGACCCCTAACTTGAAGTAAATCCTATGTGATTATGTTGAATTCTTCTAGTTCCTAAACTTGTATATTAATTTTAGAGATGTTTCAGATTAATTATTGGTTCAGGAATCCCCAAAATCCTGTTGACTACACAATTTTTGTTTCTTCTCTGCTCTTTATTTTACTAGTTTTTCAATTTTCTTGCCCACCATTTTCTTCACTCTCATCTTTCTCAGTATGCTAACTTGTGCTTTCAGCTATTTCCTAAGCTGTTGACCTGTTTTAACAGACAATGACATATTATTGTGATATTCTCTCTCTCTCTCTCTCTCTCTCTCTCTCTCTCTCTCTCTCTCTCTCTCTCTCCCCCTCCCGCTCTCTGTCTTTCTCCATCTTGAATACTTCACCCCTCTGTCAGAATATGAATAGCACAATCGTTCATTAGTCCACTGAAAGAGCTTGCATTCTAATAGGAAGAGAGAGAACATATTTAAGGGATTGTTTAATAGGGAAGAATGTTTATCTTGGAAAGTCAAAGATATAGACTCATAGGGCTGTCCACTGGGAGACCCTTTCCATGAGCCATGTGAGGTTCTGAATCATAGTAGAAAGTGGAAAGTAGGGTTATTATTTAAAAATAAGAATATGTTCATATAGTAAAATATATGAATATTTGCATATATGAATATTTGCACATCTGAATATATGTATATGCACATATATATGCAAGCATGTTATATGTGCAAGTATGTTTATAAGCTTAAGAGGAAATTGCTCTACATTTTAGTGGTCATAAGAAAGTAGAGAAGAGGGACTAGAATTGAGAGATAGGAACAGAAATCGATTCACATATAGGCAAGCATAGAACTTAGGCAAGGGCATATCAACTCTCTTTTTACTCTTTTACTTCAACTGATTCTTTAAGATCCTATTTAAAGGTTTTGTTTGTGATAAAAGGCAGGACTTGTAAGTGGATTTTGTCCAGTGGGTAAGAGAAAAAAAAAGAGACTATTTTCTGTCACTAAGGGTTGTGCTTCCAAAGTCTATATATGACTCCAGAAGAGGACATTTATGAAAGTAATGGTAACTAGTAACAAGGATTATCAAGCGGTGAGAAGGGGAGATATACTTAGCAATAAGTGAGAAAAACAAAAATATGAAAAAATAAAATAATGAAAATCTTATTTGAAAGGACTGATATTTTTCTGAATACAAACAAAAAAAAATACCTAAGAACAATATAATTAAACTCCTAAAATATGCATGTATAAAATGGGGAAAGAATGAATTAAGTAAGAATATTTTTAGAATTCAAGCCAGCCTGACTTCAGGTACTCTATCTATGTATCAATTAGCTACCTAAAATAAGACAAAACATCTTTTAAAATCTAGTTTCACAGAAAATAAAATGGAAACAGCTACAAAAGAATGAACACATACAAATAAATGATTGAGAATAAATAACTCAATAAATAAGTGGATAAATAGATAAATTAAGTTAAAAAAATCCTTGCTGTGATATGTGTTATATGAACTTCTTTTTATTTTATTTTATTATAGCTTTTTACTTACAAGACTTATGAATGGATAATTGTTCAGCATTGACCCTTACAAAACCTTCTGTTACAACTTTTCCCCTTCTTCCTCCCACCCCCTCCCCTAGATAGTAGGTTGACCAATACAAATTAAATATATTAAAGTGTATGTTAATTGCAATATATGTATACATATTTATACAGTTATCTTGCTGCACAAGAAAAAATTGGATTTAGAAATAAAGTAAAAATAACATGAGAAGGAAAACAAAAATCAAAGCATACAAAAACAGAAGGACTGGAAATGCTATGTTGTGGTCCACACTCATTTCCCATAATTCTTCCACTGAGAGTAGCTGGGTACTTAACAATTGGAAGTGATTTGGTGCATCTCATTGTTGAAGATAGCCATGTCCATCAGAATTGATCATCATATAATAATGTTGTCGAAGTGTATAATGATCTCCTAGTCCTGCTCATTTCACTCAGCATCAGTTCTTGTAAGTCTCTCCAGGTCTTTCTGAAATCATTCTGCTAGTCATTTCTTTCAGAACAATAATATTCCATAATGGTCATATACCACAATTTATTCAGCTCTTCTTCAATTGATTCAATCCAGTTTCTAGTCACTACAAAAAGGGCTGTCACAGTCACTTTTGCACATATGGGCCCCTTTCCTTTCTTTAAGATCTCTTTGGGATATAAATCCAGTAGTAACACTGCTGGATCAAAGGGTAGGTAGAGTTTGATAATTTTTTGAGCATAGTTCCAAAATTCTTTGCAGAATGATTGGATGTATTCACAATTCCGCCAACAATGTATCAGTGTCCAAGATGTTTTTAAATAGATGCTACTGACTATTTTAAGGAAAAGTAAATTTTTTTTCCTATACTCTAGTGTTTTTAATAGGAATGGATGTTGGTTTTTAATTAAATGCTTTTGCTGCATCTATTGAGATGATCATATGATTTTTGTTAATTTGTTAATTTTGTTAATTTAATAATTTGTTAATTTTGTTAATAATAATTAATTTATTAATAATTTTGTTAAATTTGTGAATTTGTTATTGATATAGTAAATTTTATTTATAGTTTTTCTAATATTGAACCATCCCTTCATTCCTGGTATAAACCCTATTGGGTTATTGTGTATTATCCTGCAGATGATTTTCTGTAATTTTTTTGCTAGTATTTTATTTAAAGATTTTTGTATCAATGTTCATGAGGGAGATTGTCCTATAATTTTCTTTCTCTGTTTTCAACCTATCTGATTTAGGTGTCAGTACTATGTCTGTGTCATAAAAGGAATTTGGTAGGATTCCTTCAATCCCAATTTTTTTTTTCAAATAGTTTATATATCATTGGAGTTAATTGTTCTTTAAATGTTTGGTAGAATTCACATGTAAATCCATCTGGTCCTGGGGATTTTTTCTTAGGAAGTTGATTAATAGCTTGTTCTATTTCTTTTCTAAAATGGGACTGTTTGTCCAATTTACTTCTTCCTCTGTTAATCTGGGACAAGCTATATTTTTGAAGGTATTCATCCATTTCATTTAAGTTATCAAATTTATTGGCATAAAGTTGGACAAAGTAACTCCTAGTTATTGCTCTAATTTCCTCCTCATTAGTGGAAAGTTTTCCCTTTTCATTTTTAAGACTAACAAATTTATTTTCCTCTTTCCTTTTACTAATCAAATTTACCAAGGGTTTACCTATTTTGTTGGCTTTTTCATAGAACCAACTTTTAGTTTTATTTATTAATTCAATAGCCTTTTTACTTTTAATTTTATTAATCTCTCATTTTATTTTTAGAATTTCAAATTTAGTGTTTTACTGGAGTTTTAAAATTTGCTCTTTTTTAGCTTTTTTACTTGCAAGCCTAACTCATTGATTTTTTATTTCTCTATTTTATGCAAGTAGGCCTCTAGTGATATAAAATTCCCCCTATTACCACTTTGGCTGCATCCCACACATACTGGTATGTTGTCTCATTATTGTCATTCTCTTGGATGAAATTATTAATTGTGTATATGATTTGCTGTTTCATCCAATCATTTTTTAGGATGAGATTATTTCCAATTATTTTTTGGTCTATTTTTCCCTGGATTTTTATTGAATGTAATTTTTATTGCATTGTGATCTGAAAAGGATGTATTTACAATTTCTGCCTTTCTACATTTGAATTTGAGGTCTTTATGACCTAATATATGGTCAATTTTTGATAAGATTCCATGAACTACTGAGAAGAAACTGTATTTTTTTTCTGTCTCCATTCAGTTTTCTCCATAGATCTATCATACCTAACTTTTTCTAATATTCTATTTACCTCTTTACTTCTTTCTTATTTGTTTTGTGGCTTGATTTATCTAATTCTGAGAGTGTAAGTTTGAGATCTCCCATTATCATAGTTCTGCTGTCTATTTCTTCTTGCAGCTTTCCTAACTTCTCCTCTAGGAATTTAGATGCTATACCACTTGGTGCATATGTGTTTAGTACTGATATTGCTTCATTATCTATGCTACCCTTTAGCAAAATATAGTTTCTTTCCTTATCTCTTTTAATTAGATCAATTTTTGCTTTTACTTGATCTGAGATCAGGATGGCTACCCCTGCTTTTTTTATTTCACCTGAAGCATAATAGATTCTGCTCCAGCCTTTTAACTTTACTCTGTATGTATCATCCTGCTTTAAATGTTTCCTGTAAACAACATATTGTGGGATTATGGATTTTGACCCAATCTATTTCCTGTGTCTGCTTTATGGGAAAGTTCATCCTATTCACATTTATGGTTAAAACTACTATTTCTGCATTTCCTGCCATCTTATTATCCTCAGATTACACTTTCATCTTTCTTTTCCCCCCTAACCTCCTCTCCAGTATTAAATTTATGTGCACCACTTGCCTCACATAGCTCTCTCTCTCTCTCTTTAGAATCCCTCTCTCCCCCTTAGAATCCCTCCCTTTTTCTTATATCTTTCCCCTATTATTTCTGTATTTCCTTCTATTTAGCCTACCCATTTCCTTTTTCCTTTTTCTCTTCCACTTTTAAATGATGTGAGAGAAGTTTCTCTGTAAAGCAAATATGTTTAATATTTTCTCTTTGAGCCAAATCTGATGATAATAAGATTCACACAATGTTCCTTCTCCTCCCTTAACTCCCTCCAAAATGATAGGTTTTTCTTGCCTTTTCATGAAATGTGATTTCTGCCTTTTTACCTCCACTTTTGCCTTTTTCTGGTATAATCCCCATTTCATTTCTAATTCCCTCTTTTAAAAAATATTATAACAGTAAAATCAAATTATATGTGCTTTTTATGTATGCCCATAACAGAAATAAAGTTCTCAAGAATTCTTTTCATCTTTTTATGCTATTCGAGTCCTGTATTTGGAGGTCATTTTTTTTTTCTTGTTTAGATCTGGTTTTTTCATTAGAAATAAATGGAATTCACCTGTTTCAATAAATGTCCATCTTCTTTCCTGGAAGAGATTTTTTTTCTTGGCTGCATTCCAAGTTCTTTTGTCTTTCAGAATATCAGATTCCAGATTCCTTTAATGTGGAAAATGCCAGATCCTGAGTGATCCTTATTGTGGCTCCTCAGTATTAGATTATTTTCTGGCTGTTTGTAATATTTTTTTTTCTTCATCTGATAGTTCTGAAATTTAGTTGCAATATTCCTTGGAGTTTTTATTTTGGGGATTCTTTCAGAAAGTGTTTGATGAATTCTTTCAATGGCTATTTTATCTTCTGATTACCTTCTAATCTGGGCAGTCCTCTTTGATGATTTTCTGAAAAATAGTGTCCAGGCACTCTTTTTCATCATGATTTTCAGGGAGCCCGATAATCCTTAGATTATCTCTCCTTAATCTATTTTCCAGGTCTGTTGTTTTTTCCAAGTAGATATTTAACATATTTTTTCTATTTTTTTCATTTTTTTGGTTTTGCTTGACTGTCTCATCAAATCATTAATTTCCATTTGTTCAATTCTGATTTTCAATGAATTATTTTCTTCATTTACTTTTTTATTTCTTTTTGTATATGTCCAATTGAATTTCTAAATAATTTGTTTTTTTCAATGGAATTGCTTTTCCATTTCAGAAATTTTTTAATGAGTTATTTTTTTTCAATTCACAAATCCTACTTTCCTGGGTGTTCTTTATATTTTCCAGTTTACAAATTCTGTTTCCCTGGGAGTTCTTTACCTTTTCCATTTCAAATTTCAAGGAGTTATTTTCTTTTTCAAACCTTTCTTTTAATGAGTTATATGCTTTTTCCATACTTTCTTGCAGAATTTCCCTTTCCTTTCCCCATTTTTCTTCTAGCTCTCTTTTAAGATCTTTTT
The DNA here is from genome assembly GCF_902635505.1 of Sarcophilus harrisii. Taxonomy (NCBI): domain Eukaryota; kingdom Metazoa; phylum Chordata; class Mammalia; order Dasyuromorphia; family Dasyuridae; genus Sarcophilus; species Sarcophilus harrisii. Next base: position 271,057,297 of record NC_045428.1, read on the forward strand.
GAAAATTTCTTCTAGGAGAACCTTGAGTGGTAGGGACCAGGTTATATCCCCCTTTGGGGTTTTGTCTGGAGACCGTCTGCTATTAGTCTCCTCAGGGTTGGAAATCTGTTCTCTTTCAGTACAGAAGCTGCCTATAGTTAGAACTCACTTTGCTTTTTTACTCATTTTATTTTAAAAAGCTCTTAGGGTCTGCCTTTAGGGCAAGGAGGTTCCAAGCTTCCTCTATAGAACAGGGACAGAGGGAAAGTGGTTGTACTGAAAACAGGCTGCAAATAGGCTCTGAAGAGCGGCTGTGATGGGGAAGAGAGACTGCCCTGCAAAAGAGCGGCCACTCTGTGGAGAGTTGCTGTGCTGTGATTGTGCTAGTCAGTCCTGGTGCTAGGTGGGTGTGGTCAGGTCCTGTGAAACCCTGGCATTTTGGGGTACACTCTACCTTTTGCATCTGTGTAACTTTTCTGCTGATCTACTATTTTGCAAACAAAGCAGAGCAGCCAACAATGTGCTAGAGTCCTCCCCTCAAATTCTCTGCCTTGGAGATTGCACCCTGCCCCTGGTCCAGCATCTGTTGGCTTCTGTGTTCTGCCTTCTTGCCTTGGCTGGCCTCCTCTCCAACCAATCAAGACATCCCTTTTCTGGCGATTATTTCCAATTATTGTCTGCTGGTAATTTGTTGGACTCCCAATATTCATGGCTTCTATCAGTCAAGCACTATTTCAGAGGCTGAATTTTGTAATCAGTAGTGAGGGTAGTAGGGGAGCTCAGAATGAAACATATGTCCTCTTTACCATCTTGGCTTTACCCCCTGGTATATGAAGTTCAAATAAAAAAAATTGATATTTTGCTGTAAATTTATTTTCAATATCTGAAAAATACTGTCTATCAAATTTCATTTATGAGACCAATATTATCTTGATATCCAAACTAAAGAAATATAAAGCAAATTTTTAAAAGAAAAGAAAAAAAGGAAAAAATTAGAATATTACTATCACCAATTTATATTGATGCAAAACTTTTAAATAAACTCCAAGTAAAAAGACTCCATCAATATTTCTAAAAATTGTACACTCTAACAATGAATAATAATTTACATAATAATATAACATAACCAAAATTGTACAATTTTATTGATGGACAGAAAAAGTCTCTGAAATAATATATCTTAGGCTCATTGATAAAGTACTTATAAAGACATTATAAATCATAAAATCAACCCTCTAATTTTAAAAATGAGGGAACTGATACCAAGAGAAGTTAAAAGTTTTGCTTAAATTCATAGTCAGGAAATATAGAAATTTGATTTGAACTTATATCTTTTAAATTTAAGTTCCATGCCTTTTGTTATTTATATTGAAAATGCCAAAAGTAAAAGCAGAGAAAGACTATTGCAGACAGAGAGACACAAACACTCATATACATACACACATACATATTATACATCTAAATGAATGCATATAAACTCTTTACATTTTCAGTCTTTATTTTTAAAGTATAGATTTTACTAGATTCTTGTTTATTCATTTTTATTATTCTAATACATATGTTGGAATTCATTTAAAAATCCTATCAGAGAGCTGACACATTTTACATTCTAATATTGTCATATTTTTATCATTAGATAATCTTTTCTTGCTGGTCTCTCTACTCTATTGTCTATTAAAAGGTATTGAACTGAATTGGCCATTCAATAGGAAGTTTGTGGAATAGGTAATCTTTATGAGCATGCCAAGCTTCTTGTCCTATAAATTAATGAAAGAAACAAACATTTATCTTGTGACTATTATGTGTAAGGTTTTAAGTTAAAGTGATCCAGCAAACTTTAAAGCTAAAGACATTTCTGCCAGGTTGGAGTGGACAAGGGTAGAAGTGAAGGCAGAGATTGTCATAGTCAGATGATACTAAGCTTCTCTTTAATTAAAGATAACCCTAAGAAACTCCCAAGTATTTAAATCACACAAATCCTTCACTTTCTGCCTGAGATTTTTATTCTTCACAATTTCCATAATTAAATGCTAGAATTAGACTTTTTTTTTTTTTAAATAAAGTCCTATTATGTCTCCAATTAATTCAGGAAGTCATATAATTGTATTTCTGAGATATATACTCTAATTTCAGGCTTAATGCTGAAACAAATTCAGGACTGTAGCTATAATTTTTTTCCTCAAGGAAAATGTCACAAAAGTATTCCAAACTGAGTTTGGACAGAGAAGGAGGCAGGGGAGAGGAAAGTCTATGAATCCCTTTTTTTCTGGATGATAAAGATGGGTACAGCCAGGTCTGAGGTCACTACTGGAGAAGACATTGTAGGATGAGCTGAGAAAAGGAGTTTACCTCAATGCTCCAAATTATAATATGTCACTATCTTCTAAATTTGGTACCCATGAACAAAATCTTGGTTACAGTGCTCTGGTTCAGGAGAAACCAATCCCTGTGGTTGCCTTACTCATTAAATTAGCATCACCATAGAGTCAGAATATTTTGTGAAGTGTATATTTCCTCACCAAACATAAGGAGACATTATGGAGATGCAAAAATATGATAAACCCAATTTTAAAAACTTTCTTGATTTACCAATTAGTATAATATCCAATTAATTTTTATTATGCTTTTACTATGTGCAAGGCATGGAAACATAAATATAATAAATGCAATAATCTCCAGTTATAAGGAACTCATTTTCTAAGGGGGGGTTAAGTACATATATAAATATACACAGAACAGATATAGATGAAGCAAGTAGATATAGATGAATTACTTTGGGAGAAAGGTGGGGAGTGGAAATCAGAAAAATGTAAGTATAAAAGAACATACTATGTCTTAAAGAAAAAGAAAAATGAAGTCAGGCAGACATAGGGAGGGAGGACTTTCTAGCTATGGTAACAACTGGCACAAAGGCCCAGAGAAAATAGATAAGCACAACTGTTGAATAAATTTCAATGAAGTGACATATATGAAGAAGTGGATAGAGAACTAATCTCAAAGACAGGAACATGTAGCTTCATTCTACCCTTGACACATGACACTTTGTATCATGACCCTGACATGTTTTAACATACAACCTTCTAATCTCAAATCAATCATGCACAAGGATTCATGGGATAAACCTTACATTAAACAGTTAAGTCATCCTGATCTATAGCTTGCTACTGGTCTCAGATGAGTCCAGAGAAGAAAGTGATGATGGTGACTTTGTACAGCTCTTCCTTAGTTAGATCCAATTTACTTGCAAGTCATGTCTTCACCTCCTTGATATCAGGTCTTCTTCAAGAACTAAAGATAAACAACAACCTCTGACACATACTGGCTATTTGATCTTGGGCAAATAATTTAACATCTCAGTGCTCTAGGCAACTCTTGAAAGCAAATTGCAAGGAAAGTATAGAAGGTTATTCATCTTCTTGAGGTTTTGTATACCAATAAAACAATAAGATTAATTTCTGTACTCAAAGTTTAAAAACATATACTATTTAGATTAAACTTATCACAAATTGAAAATAACATCTTTCTAACAAAACCTGACAATTCTTTGAACTCTTTTTTTATTTCTATAAATGGTAGAGTTGCCCTGTTCACAGACCATATATTTAACTAAGATCTCAAACTATTTCATATTTCATCAATTATATTTCTCGAGGAATGAGCATGTCACAAAATATTTCTGTATCAGTGGAAGTGTATTATTCAGAAATACCCTTCATAGTGTCAGATAGTGTATTGCCAGCCTTTAAGATGAGATGAGACTGAACATTAGTGTGGCAAAACTTATTGGTAGGATTATCCTGAAGAAAATTGTGAAATTGGAAACATTTGCCATTAGGCTTCTGTCTTTCCCTTTCCCTCTCTATTTGCCAGATATTTTATATCCTCGATGTCTAGCATTATCAAATGTTATGACTTGGAGGGACTCCTTACAAATCACCAGTTCAACACTTCTAATTGAAAGAGAATTTGTCAAATACTCAAGATCACAGATCCAGTAAACAGTAGCATCAAAACTTGAACCCAGGTCTGAAAAAATGCCAATGAACTACCTTTCTATCATTTGCTCTGTTTTCAGCCAGTCACCAGAAATTACTTTGCTATTTCCTTTCTCAGTGGAATTCTGATTTTAGTAAAAAAAGGAATGTTTTGAGACCAAAATCAACAAACCAAAATACATGCATCTATTGATGAAATTTGAAGTACTATGATTGAAGATCAATAAATCAATCAATAAAACATTAAGTGCCTAGTATGTGTTAGACACTGTGCTAAATTCTGGGTATACAAAAAAGTTTAAAGACAGCCCCTGCCCTTGAGCTCACATTATAATGGGGAAGAAAACATATGAACAAATATATACAAAACAAGCTATATAGAGTATAAAAATTGATTAAAAGAGAGAAAGCACTGAAATTAAGAGAGATTACAGAGGCTTTCTGTAGAGTGGAGATTTTGTTTGAAGCTTAGAAGAAATGTGATCGATAATTAATCAAAACCCTATTCTATTTTCATCAGTATTAATCAGTTTAATATGATTCCATAGGGATGGTATCAGCTTTGATAGTAAGCTTCAGAACTGTGAACTGCAGATTATAGAACTACTTGCTTAACTATAGAAATCTCACTGGAAGATATCCATCTCTGCTTTGACTTATTATGGTGACCAAGCCCAGTGTGCTGGAGGTGACTTAATTGCATGGAAAGTCCCTTAGCCATTTTTATTGCTCTTCTATCCCTTGTCTTCCCTCTATTGCCCAACATGGGGATAGGACCATACTTACATAGCTAATGAGTGACTCAGTTGCTGGACTGTGGCCTGCTCATCTACTTGCCTCTTGGTCCATTTGTATGTTTTGATATCCTCTTGTCAGACAAATCTGCTTATTTGTTTGCTAGGATCTTCTGAAAGGTGATTAGAAAGGTGAAAGGTCATGATAGAGCAAGGCTAGATCTATACTAGATCGTCTTTCAGCCAATGAAATTCTGCATTTTAAATAGATCCTGATGGAGGCTCAAGGGCAAGGTCTCTCCTCTCCATCAATCAAGCTGGCCTGTTCTACCTGCATTGTCCTGGTACCAAGCATTATAAAGCTAAAGGCCTGGAAAAAATGAGCATGCCAAATCATAAGAGAGATCCAAAATGAACCATGGACCATTTAATAAAGTGTCATTGGCTGAGAACTCTGCCTCAGTGGTTTTTCTTGCAGATTGCACAAATTAGCAAATTCCTATAAAAAATTAGAGAGATCAGTAGTTGGAATGGAGTAGATAGAACATTCCAGGAATGGGGTGCAGCCAGAAGCTACCTATAAGACAGTTCCTGCATATTGATATTGGAGCATTGGATATTGGAGGTAAAAGATTTTAGAGTCATTTGATCAAAATTAAAATGTATTGTGCAATGAGAAAAGTGAAGCCCCAAAAGTGAAATCACTTACTTGAGGTTCTATAGCTAATTCATGACAAAGGCAGAACTAAAACAATTTTTTTAACACCCAAGCCAGTATTCTTTTTATTATACATAATGAATCAGTTACTTAAATCATTTTGTGTGAGAAAATATTTTCCAGGGAATAAAATTAAATGGGAATAAAGTTGAGTTGGAAGGACTGAAAAACCTGAGACTTTTCTTACATAAAGATGCATTTTCTAGAACAGGATAGAAAGTTGTCCAGGAGAATTTAGTAATGGGATGAACACTGATACATTTAATAAAAACATGTTTTTTTTTTTTTTTTTTTTTTTTTTTTTTTTTTTTTTTTTTTTTTTTTTTTTTTTTTTGCTTTCTTACCTAGTCCATCAGGGATTTTTTCTAAAAGAAAATGTATTATACTTGGTATATATGATGTCTTTGAAAGTTCTAACTCATGGTTCTGCCATTTCATGGATCCTTGTCAGCTTAGTTGACTGATGGCCTCTTACTCGAGGCCAAAAACTTGATGATTTTCATCTCTTTCCTTTTTCAAAATCGTTCCAGGGTTCTACTCAATAATAAATCAGTAGCTTAAGGACATCATCATTTTTTCTTTCTCTTTTCTTCACTGCAAGCTATGGTACCAACTGACATGTCCTTTACCACTGATGACTCCTCATTAGCAGCTTTCCTACCTCTGGCATTACTTCTATATCTTTCTAGAAAATTCATCTCACTTCCCCACTGCTCTTCAGAATGTTAACATGGTCCCTACTGATAATAGAATTCCTAATTCTTTGTCAAGGGGAAGTTTGTTGCAGTAGAAAATGTGCTGAACAATAAATCAGTTTTGAACAGCAAAGATGAGGAATAATAAGAAACCTAGAAGGAGCTTTATGAAGTAAAGTAAAGCAATGATAAAGCACAGAAATCATAGAATGGAGTCTACCTTAACTAAAATAACTTGAGAAAAATTAAATGAGCAGAAATAGACTAAGGCTTTTCATAGAAGTGTAGAATAGCTGAAATAATGTTATTATGATTTATCCATTAAAATTTATTAATTTTAATGTAGAGGACTACTATGCAAATGTAGTTGTTGGGATTGATGTTCAGTGTTAAAATTGTAAAAAAAATGATGAAAGAGGAATGTAATAGAAAGGAAAGGAAAGGAAAGTGGAGGAGAGAAGAGGAGAGGGAGGAAAGAGGAAAAAGGAAAGGAAAGGATTGGAAAAGAAGAAAGGGAAAATATTAAAAAGGAGAAAATAAAGAAAAATGGTGAAGAGGAAAAAAGAAGGAAAAAAATGAGGAAAGCAGGGAGCAAGGAAGAAAGGTAGAATTGGATTGAGAGTAAAGAGAGCAGGATCTAAGCACTGTCTCTACTACTTCCTAGCTTTGTTATCTTTGACAAAATGCTTAACTTCTCTGCACACAATAATTTCACTTGTGAAAAGGAATCTATAAGATTTATACTAGATCATTCATTGGACTATTGTAAGGATCAATTTAGGTAATAAATTATAGCATTTTTAAATTGCGAAGCACAGCATGAATATGAGCTTCTTTTTTGTTGAAGAGTAAATATAAACAAGTTAATTGACCTTTAAGCAAGTAAAAACCAGATTCATCTTTATTTAAATGCTTTACTCTTACAGTTATTGATCTATAGCATATGCAAATAAACTATTAAACATAAGATTACTACGAAAATATTAACTGAGATATTTTAAGAGTTAATAATCAACTAATCCTTAAATTTTATGCTTCCATAGTTATAAACCCTATGTATTTTGTATCACTGTATTCAATCTATATTGCAAAATTCTTTGTAAGACTATGTCAAACTATACCATTTTTTATTTCTAATATCTAAATCCAATATTTATTTCTAATAGCATTCTATGCTATTCGCATAGTATGCATATGTATAGATACACCATTTTATAACTCATTTTTCTGAATTTGTGAGCAGATGGTGTGTGTCTGTGTGTCTGTGTGTACATGTGTGTAGATTTCACAGCATCATTTTTCTGTTAGGTTCATAATATTCTTGGCTTAGCTGTCTCATTGGAAACTCCTACTTAGATGAAGTCATAAGAATAATTTATAAGTCATATTGAAGTCTTAAATAGTCATAAGAGAAAGAAAATAATCAGCAAGCATTTTTATCACCTATGATGTCAAACAAACAACTGTTTCCCCTTCAATCTTCCATACTCAGGAATAAAATTTATTAGTCCTATAAGAAGCTATAATTCTAACTGTGTAGCACATTCTTAGCCTCAAGGTAAAATTGCACTTTTCCTGAAAATGCAGTTCTTTACTAGAGTGTTTTTAGCTAAAAGTATATAATATCATTCCCAGAGTGTCCAAGGCTACCATTTCAGAAAGAAATTAGGATAATGCATAAGTTCCACAGCAAGGATCCTGAGTAGCCTTGTTCCTGGGGGTTAGGCAGAGGGGGAGAGCCTTCAAAAAATAAAGGAGTGTAGTTGGAAAAGCATGTAATGATAAAATAATTGGAAAAGAATAGAGAGAACAAATTACAAATGATGGTTAAAGAATATAATAGTTAATGTTAGGGGACTGTAGAAAGATATGAATATTACTATGTAGTTGGCAGAGTTGTGAATTCCTCATCTGTTTAATGAAAGAGTTGAACTAAATGGTGTCTTAAGTTCCTTACAACTCTGTTTATATTGCTTTATGCTAGTTTCTCCCTATTAGTATATGTTTCTTGATGGTAGGGGCTAACTTTCTTTTTGCTTTTATTTGTATTCACAGTTCCAAGTGCTTAAAAATGTTTACTTTCTTTCTTCTTTGTTTTCTTCCTCCATGACAGTTTTCTTTAAAGGATGACTTTGTCCTCTTCCTACCCCCACATCCCCAGAGACAGCCTCACATCTGTGTCAACCTGAAAGACTTCAGTAATAAAATTTATACAAAATATTAAAATTTTCTATTTTATCACATTTGTTTCCCCATGGTTTTTATATTTCCAATGGCCACTGAACCAATCTCCTCTGTGTACTCTCAATGAAAGCATCTGTACCAATTTAACTTTTACAGTAGATATCCTAGCACCATACTATGTAAAGTTAGTAATCTAAATGTTATTTAATGATCAAAAAATGATCTATTTGGAAATTTTTAGATTTAGAGAAGCTTCAAAGGATAAAAGTCTTTATTCCAATGTTACCATTTCTTGCTAGGGGCAAAAAGACAAGTGAAATATTATCCATGAGTTTTCTTGACTGTATGCTCAAGATAAAAATGTTGATAAAACTTTTGTTGATAAAAGTTGATAAAAGAGAAATAGAAATAAAGGAAAACTCTGGGAAGGACTTTCTATCTCATGATCAAATATATAGAAGGATTTTGATTTGGAATATAAAATACAATAAAACAAAACAAAACAAAAAATTCTACCACTTAAACCTTTTGTATAATTGTTTATTTTTTGTTTTTTATTTTTAGTTTTTTTTTTGGTTAGTCCTGATGTAATATTTGTAAGACTTTGAAGATTTGGTTCAAGATGTAAATCCCAATGATGTGGGATGATGTGATGAACATGAGGAATTCAACTCACAGAATCTCAATTTTCGTTTTCTAGAAAATAGAAATAACACTTCTATTCTCTTTACCTAACAAAAGTATTATGAGAAAATCAGTGTAAAATTCTACATGAAAGTTAGTTACTTATCAGAACTATTAATCAGTCATGTCTGGGTTAAAGTCCTTCTTCTTACACATACTGCTATGTGACAAAGAATAGATCATTGGTCTCTCTTTTTATTTGGCAAGTCTCTAAAATTGTAAGTAACAGATAACCTAAAATGATAAGTAACACATAATAACAGATAACAGATAAGTAATGATAACCTGTCAGTTTATATCAGTCTTATCACTAATTGATTATAATTTCAAAGAGATCAAAGAAAAAGGAGAAAAAAAAGACCTATCCAAAAACATTAATACCAACTTTTTTTGTGATGACAAAAAATGGAAATTGAGAGAATGACCATCAATTGGAAAATATTGAATAATTCATGATATACAATTGTGATGGAATACTATTGTGCTATAAAAATGATGAGAGAGGCTATTTCATAAAAAATAATTGGGAAGACTTCTATGAACAGACACATAGTGAAATGAGTAGAACTAGGAGAAAATTGGACACTGAATACTGTGAAGATGATTGAGAATGAAAAACTTAATTACTCTGATCAATAAAATTATTCAAAGCTATTCCAAAGGACTTAAGAGCAGAAATGTTATTTACCCACAGAGAAAGAACTGATGAACTCTGAGTATGTATTGAATTATAGATTTTTTTCATTTTTCTTTTTTTTAATAATAGGGCTAATACAGAAATATGTTTTGGATGACTTCATATATATAATAAATACCATATTAGTTGCCTTTTTGATGGTGAGGGAGGGACTAAAAGAAGGGAAAGAATTTAAAATTCAAATTTTTTAAAAAATAAAATTTTGAAATAACATTAAATCAGTCTCCCATTTATGATATTATGCTGCTCGTTTTTCTAATTGAACATTCATGTGAAACAACAATAACATTATTATTGGAGTCTCCATCCTACTGAGTGATTTTAAGCAAATCATGACACCTCTGTCAGCCTCCATTTCCTCATCTCTAAAATGGAAATAATGATATTTGTACTTCTTTGGCCATAGGACTGTTGTCAGGATTAATTTTGCTAATATATGCAAAATGGCTGTAACTCTAAAGCACAAAGAATGTGAATTGTTATGTAAAGTAAATGTAAGTAGGACAATGGATTTGTTTAATATTTTTAAAAACCAGTATAATAGGTCCTTTCTTCATTGTGCTATGAGATTGGAGTTGTGTATGTATTGTGTAACTTGTAAATTGAATTCCTTGCTCTTGATCATGGATGATTCTTTGTTTCAGCTATTCACATTGTAAAGTCTTAAGAGAATAACCTTTCTTCAAACTCAATGAAATGGCAATGACAACATTTAAAGACAAAAGGCAAAGCTAGAATTGGACAACCAGCATCTCTTTAAACAGGGCTAAACTCTCTAGCTGTTCTAAGGGATACCTAAGAATTATGTAATGGTCCTAAATTGAAAACTGCTAGAGAACCAAGGTTGTTTGGGGAAGTTTTAATAGACTCATATTCTCGCTGCTTCCTGGAATCTTCTCATAATTCTCCTTTGCAAAAGGTATTCTTTCTCATTTCCGGGGGAAGAGAAGCATTTCCTGCTTCCTATAAGTTCCATCCCATTTTGTGCATCCTTCCTGTTGGTGAAATGCATAGAAGCAACACTTGCCTTGAGCTCCTTCAGTGCTGGGGCTTTCTTTCCTAGTGTTATCTCAATGTCTTTTAAAGGAATAGGACAATTTTTCTCCCTTGAGGTGTTTTTCTCATTCACAGAATGAACACTGATGTGCTAAGGTAACAACCAATAGTCATTGTGGCTTTTGAAGCCACTTGGACTAATGAAGACAAATTTGACCTAAGCAGAGCCAATTAGACAACCCATGTAGAAATCAGTTTCAGAGGACATTTCAGTCTTTAAAAGTCATTACATCCAGGATTCTAGAGCATGAATATATAAATGTTTCTTTATTTTTTTCCTCCTAGTATCAAAACTAAATTTATCTTTGGTTTATTTCAGGTCCTCTTTCAAAATATTTATTTTAAGTTACATGATGGGCGGAGCCAAGATGGCGGAGAAGACACATGCGACTTTCTAAGCTCTTCTTACCCTCTTTATCAATATTATATCGAGCCTCAAAATAGTCTTGACTGCTACAATTCGTAAAGATAAGAAGTAGAACAACTCACCGGCTGAAGAAAAATCTGCAGTCCTCGCCAAAAAGGTTGGTTCTGGGGCCAGGGGAGATCGGCAGACTGGGAGAGAAATTAGGTTCCGAGGAGAGTCTCAAACCGAGGGTGAAGGCACAGATCTCAGCACTAAGGCGCAGCCCCAACCCGCAGTACGGGCTTTTCCTTGGGCAGTTGTGATCCTGACACAGGAGGACGCAGCTCAGTTAGCCTCCAATCTGAGCAGTGGGGAGCTCGGCTTGGGGCCATAGAGCTTTTCCAGGGCCGATTTGCATCAGGCAGAGACGCTGGGCAGAGTTTGTGGCGGTCTGCGGTCTGTGGTCTGTGGTCTGCGGTCAGCTGCTAATACTCACAGTCCCACAAGAGGCTCCGGCCTGGGGCAGTGACACTTTCACCCCTTAGACTCTAGCCGAGGGCAATCGCTAACCCACTCAGCCCTACTAAGCAGTTTGATAGCTCGGCCAGTGCTGAATCCACTTCCTGTTGGGGAAGGAAAACTCTCACCAGAGCACTCCCATACCTCGAGCTTGGAAATCGGTTTACATCTTTCCCTGCTCTGCAGAGGAAGCTGGTAACCCTTGCCTAGGAGACCACCCTAAAGGCTTTAAAACATGAATTAAAAGATGAAAAGAACGATCGACAGCTTCTATGCAGAAAAAGAACAGGTCAGCAAACCTGAAGAGACCTCCAAACAGCAAAATGCATCAGACTGTCCTCCTTACATAATGTCTCATAGAAGAGACCATTAAAAGTCTCAAAAGAGAGTTAGAAGATAAATGGGGAAAGGAAAGAGAAGCCTTACAAGAGAGCAACAACTTCCTGAAATACGAATTTGAAAAAATAAAGAATTCACTAGAAAGTAGGATTTGTGAATTGGAAAAGACAAATAACACGCAAGAAAGTAGGATCTGTGAATTGGAAAGAAAATAATTCACTAAAAAAAAATTAGTGAAATGGAAAAATTCCACAGACCAAAACAATACATTCAAAACTCAATTGGACATATACAGAAAGAAGTAAAAAAGCTAATGAAGAAAATAATTTTTAAAAATTAGAACTGAACAAATTGAAACTAATGATTCATTGAGACAGCAAGAATCAGTCAAGCAAAACAAAAATGACAAACTGGAAAACCATGAATTATCTACTTGCAAAAACGATAGACTTGGAAAATAGATCTAGGAGAGATAATCTGAGGATTATTGGACTTCTGAAAACTATGATGAAAAAAAAGAGCCTAGATACTATTTTACAAGAAATCATCAAAGAGAACTGCCCACATGTAATAGAATCAGAAGGTAAAATAGGCATTGAAAGAATTCATCGAACACCTTCTGAAAGAAATCCTAAAATAAAAACCCCAAGGAATATTGTGGCCAAATTTCAGAACTATCAGATTAAGGAAAAAATTTTACAAGCAGCCAAAACCCATTTAAATACCGAGGTGCCAAATAAGGATCACCCAAGATCTGGCTGCCTCTACATTAAAGGAAAGAAGGGCCTGGAATATGATATTCCGAAAGGCACAAGAACTTGAGATGCAGCCAAGAATAAACTACCCAGCTTAAGCTGAGCATTTTCTTCCAGGAAGAAGATGGATATTTAATGAAACAAATGAATTCCATTTGTTTCTGAAGAAAAACCAGAACTAAACAAAAATTTGATCTCCAAGAATAGAACTCAAGAGATGCAGAAAAGGTAAAAATAACTCTTGAGAATTGTATTTCTGTTGTGGATATACAAAAAGAATACATGTATAATTTGATTGTACTGATATAACATAAAAAAGGGAAGTAGATATGGAAAAGGGATGATGGCAGAATAAGGTGGGAAGGAGGGATAAAAAGAGGGAAACCACATCCTGCAAAGAGGCTAAGGAAACTTATCATATCTGAGGGAATTTAGAGACGGGGAGGAACACTGTGTGAATCTTACTCTCATCAGAGTTGGCTCAAAGAAAAAATAATTGACATTTGTTTTAGAGAAAATTCTCTCTCGCCTCATTAAAAACGGGGAGAGGAAAAGGGAAAAGAAAAAGAGTAATAAGGGAAGGAAGGGGAAAAGACTCAAAGGGGGGGAGGGAGGGATTATAAAGAGGATAAGATCTGGATACAAGAGGGGACATAAGTTTAAAAGGGGGAAAGAGGGTTGGGGAGGCAAGAATAAGTAAAGCACAATCTGGGGTTATTAGGATGGCAGGAAACAGATTTAGTAATTCTAACCGTAAATGTGAATGGGATGAACTCCCCATAAAGAGGAGGCAGATAGCAGACTGGATCAAAAGTCAGAACCCTACAATATGTTGTTTACAAGAAACACATTTAAAGCAGGGGATACATATAGAGTAAAAAGTAAAAGGCTGGAGCAAAATCTATTATGCTTCAGGTGAAGTCAAAAAGAGGTAGCCATCCTTATCTCAGAAAAACAAAAAGTAAAAATTGATCTAATTAAAAGAGATAAGGAAGGTAACTACATCCTGCTAAAGGGTAGCATAAACAACGAAGCAATATCAATATTAAACATATATGCACCAAGTGGTATGGCACTCAACTTCCTAAAGGAGAAGTTAAGAGAGTTGCAAGAAGAAATAGACAACAAAACTGTAATAGTAGGAGATCTCAACCTTGCACCTCAGAATTAGACAAATCAAACCACAAAACAAATAAGAAAGAAATTAAAGAAGTAAATAGAATATTAGAAAAATTAGGTATGTTGGATCTTTGGAGAAAATTGAATGGAGATAGAAGGAATATACTTTCTTCTCAGCAGTTCATGGAACCTATTCAAAATTGACCATATATTAGGACATAAAGACCTCAAAATTAAATGCAAGAAAGCAGAAATAGTAAATGCTTTCTTTTCAGATCATGATGCAATAAAACTACATTCAACAAAAAGTTAGGGGAAATAGACCAAAAGTAATTGAAACTAAACAATCTCATCTTAAAGAATGATTGGGTGAAGCAGCAAATTATAGATACAATTAATAATTTCACTCAAGATAATGACAATGATGAGACATCATACCAAAATTTGTGGGATGCAGCCAAAGCGGTAATAAGAGGGAATTTTATATCCTTAGAGGCTTACTTGAATAAAACAGAGAAAGAAAAGATTAATAAATTGGGCTTGCAACTAAAAAAACTAAAAAAAGACCAAATTAAAAACCCCCAATCAAATACTAAATTGGAAATTCTAAAATTAAAAGGAAAAATTAAAAATATTGAAAGTAAAAAAACTATTGAACTAATTAATAAAACTAAGAGTTGGTTCTATGAAAAAGCCAATAAAATAGATAAGCCTGTAGTAAATCTGATTAGAAAAAGGAGGGAGGAAAATGAAATTAGTAGTCTTAAAAATGAAAAGGGAGAACTTTCCATCAATGAAGAGGAAATTAGAGAAATAATAAGGAGTTATTTTGCTCAACTTTATGCCAATAAATTTGATAACCTAAGTGAAATGGATGACTACCTCCAAAAATATAGACTTCCCAGACTAACAGAGGAGGAAGTAAATTGCTTGAATAGTCCCATTTCAGAAAAAGAAATAGAACAGGCAATTAAACAACTCCCTAAGAAAAATCCCAGGACCAGATGGATTTACATGTGAATTTTTACCAAACATTTAAAGAACAATTGGCCCCAATGCTATATAAATTATTTGATAAAATAGGGAATGAAGGAGTCCTACCAAATTCCTTCTATGAACAGACATGGTACTGATACTCTAAACCAGGTAGGCTGAAAACAGAGAAAGAAAATTATAGACCAATCTCCCTAATGAATATTGATGCTAAAATCTTAAATAAGATATTAGCAAAAAGACTACAGAAAATCATCTCCAAGATAATACACTATGATCAAGTAGGATGTATACCAGGAATGCAGGGCTGGTTCAATATTAGGAAAACTATCAATATAATTGGCCATGTTAATAACCAAATTAATAAAAACCATATGATCATCTCAATAGATGCAGAAAACGCATTTGATAAAATCCAACATCCATTCCTATTAAAACACTTGAGAGTATAGGAATAAATTGACTTTTCCTTAAAATAATCAGCAGCATCTATTTAAAACCATCAGTAAGCATCATATGTAATGGAGACAAACTGCAACCATTCCCAATAAGATCTGGAGTGAAATAAGGTTGCCCACTATCACCGTTACTATTTAATATTGTATTAGAATCGCTAGCTATAGCAATAAGAGCTGAGAAAGAGATTAAAGGAATAAGAATAGGCAATGAGGAAGCCAAATTATCACTCTTTGCCAATGACATGATGGTATACGTAGAGAACCCCAGAGATTCTGCTAAAAAGTTATTAGAAATAATCCACAACTTTAGCAAAGTTGCTGGTTATAAAATAAACCCACATAAGTCATCAGCATTCTTATATATCACTAACAAAATCAAACAGTCAGAGTTACAAAGAGAAATTCCATTTAAAGTAACTACTGATAATATAAAATATTTAGGAATCTATCTGCCAAGGGAAAATCAGAAACTTTATGAGCAAAATTACAGACCACTTTTCACACAAATTAAGTCTGATCTAACCAATTGGAAAAATATTAAATGCTCTTGGATAGGGCGAGCAAATATAATAAAGATGACAATATTACCTAAACTAATCTATTTATTTAGCACTATACAATCAGACTCCCAAAAAACTATTTTAATGACCTAGAAAAAATAACAACAAAGTTCATATGGAAAAACAAAAGGTCAAGAATTTCAAGGGAATTAATGAAAAAAAAAATCAAATGATGGTGGCTTAGCTGTACCAGATCTAAAATTATATTATAGAGCAGCAGTTACCAAAACTATTTGGTATTGTCTAAGGAATAGATTAGTTGATCAGTGGAATAGATTAGGTTCAAGGGATAAAACAGTCAACAATATAGCAACCTAGTCTTTGACAAACCCAAAGATCCCAGCTTTTGGGATAAGAACTTACTGTTTGATAAAAATTGCTGGAAAATTGGAAACAATATGGCAGAAACTAGGCATTGATCCATACTTAACGCCGTACACCAAGATAAGGTCAAAATGGGTTCATGACCTAGGCATAAAGAATGAAATCATTAATAAATTAGAGGAACATAGGATAGTTTACATCTCAGACCTGTGGAAGGGGAAGGTCTTTATGACCAAAGCAGAACTAGAGATCATTACTGATCACAAAATAGAAAATTTCGATTATACCCAACTGAAAAGTTTTTGTACAAACAAAACTAATGCAGACAAGATTAGAAGGGAAGCAATAAACTGGGAAAATATTTTTACAGTCAAAGCTTCTGATAAAGGCCTCATTTCCAAAATATATAGAGAATTAACTATAATTTATAAAAAATCAAGCCATTCTCCAATTGAAAAATGGTCAAAGGATATGAATAGACAATTGTCAGATGAAGAAATGGAAACTATTTCTAGTCATATGAAAAGATGCTCCAAGTCATTATTAATCAGAGAAATGCAAATTAAGACAACTCTAAGATACCACTACACACCTGTCAGATTGGCTAAGATGACAGGAAAAATAATGATGATTGTTGGAGAGGATGGGGAAAACTGGGACATTGATGCATTGTTGGTGGAGTTGTGAACGAATCCAACCATTTTGGAGAGTAGTTTGAACTATGCTCAAAAAGTTATCAAACTGTGCATACCCTTTGATCCAGCAGTGTTACTACTGGGATTATATCCCAAAGAGATTATAAAGAAGGAAAGGGACCTGTATTTGCACGAATGTTTGTGGCAGCCCTTTGTGAGTGGTAAAACTGGAAACTGAATGGATGTCCATCAGTTGGAGAATGGCTGAATAAATTGTGGTATATGAAAATTATGGAATATTACTGTTCTGTAAGAAATGACCAACAGGATGATTTCAGAAAGGCCTGGAGAGACTTACACGAACTGATGCTGAGTGAAATGAGCAGGACCAGGAGATCATTATATACTTCAACAACAATACTAGATGATGACCAGTTCTGATGGATCAGGCCATCCTCAGCAACGAGATCAACCAAATCATTTCTAATGGAGCAGTAATGAACTGAACTAGCTATGCCCAGAAAAAGAACTCTGGGAGATGACTAAAAACCATTACATTGAATTCCCAATCCCTATATTTATGCACACCTGCATTTTTGATTTCCTTCACAAGCTAATTGTACAATATTTCAGAGTCTGATTCTTTTTCTACAGCAAAATAACGTTTTGGTCAGGTATACTTATTGTGTATCTAATTTATATTTTAATATATTTAACATCTACTGGTCATCCTGCCATGTAGGGTAGGGGGTGGGGGGGGTAAAGAGGTGAAAAATTGGAACAAGAGGTTTGGCAATTGTTAATGCTGTAAAGTTACCCATGTATATATCCTGTAAATAAAAGGCTATTTAAAAAAAATTAAGTTACATGACTTACAATATTTCAGGATCCGTTTTGGCATCCTGTATAGTAACTAACAGAGTTGTTATTTTCAAGCAAATCAGAATCTTTGTAAACCCTTTTGAAAGTTTCTTTATCATTTCCTTTTCTAGCTCATGTTTACATGAGGTAAACAGGTTAAATAAATTGTTTAGGGAAACATAGCTAATAAGTGTCTGAAGCCAGATTTGAATTCAATTCTTCCTGATTCCAAAGCCAGCACTCTGTCCACTCTACCACCTACCTACCCATATTAAATAATAGTTACCAGCACCTAGTGGATACTTAGTATATTCTTTTTGATTTATTTTGCATTTTGGGCACAACTCCATTATTTTCTAAAATCTAACATAGATAATCCATAAAACTCCATATCTAGCCTTGATTTGTAGTGGTCACTGATTTTTGAGACCTAACTACTCACAATGAAAATTTAACAATCTGATGCTTGGAACTGGTTCAATAATGTACCAGCACATTGATTTATAATCTTTAGTTTTCTTCAGACTTATCTTATGAACAACCTCCTGTATCATACTTTTCTCATGTCCCTTTCCCTAAATGGCACATGTCTTCTTGAATGTTTGTCACTGATTTCCCAATAGCTGTTATGGATGAAGCATTTACTTTAATCATTTGGTCTTTCATAGATATAAGGGTTAACATTTACAACATTGTTGGTTGATATATGGAGATATGTATCAAAATTTTCTCTTTCTTTTATGTTTTGCACTGCTTTGTTATTTATGAAATTAATTATTCCTAGCATACAAATAAAGGTGCTAAATATACAGTAGAATATGCAAAAATAATTAATAATAATAATAATAATTAATAATTACCTTGACATGCCTTTCTTTTTAGAAGCAGAATATACATCACTATTTGGCATATAGTATCATTTTAAAAAATGGCAAATATAAATGTGTTTGCAAGGTATACAAATAAAATTCTCAACATATTCATTAAATAACTTTCTTTCTTTGCTGTAAAAGTACATAAAATCACTGGATTTTTTACTGGTAGAAATTTGTTTCCCTTAATACTATGAATCAAGTAAGGTATATTGAAATACATCCAGGTGTTGTCAATAGAGGATCAAATCTTTTGACCTGTATCCCACATCTAATTCTGATAAATACTAGCTAAATATCAAGTCTTTTAATCTTTCAGTGAACCAATCAACTTTCTAAGACTTAAGGTCCAATTGAGTTAAAAAGTTGATGATCAGGGTATTTCCAGATTATAATTTCTCCACAAAAATAAAATCACAGGTCTGAATCACTATGCACATTTCTTTTAAGTTTTTCAATTTTAATGAATTTCTTACCTACATTTGAAGACTATGAGAATTATCTTGACCCCGGAGAGTTCAGAAAATATCTTTGTTAGAAAATCTACAGTATAATCACTGTTTGAATTCTGCTAGTGGCAAGAATATTTATCTGAGATTCCTGGAATGATGACTTTTCAGGATTAAATTTTTATCATTGAAGGGATTTTTTTTCCTTTTCATTGACTAAATTAAATGTTTAAGTAATTGAAAATGTGAGATTTGGAAGAGACACTATTGCTCATCTAGTCCAATGTATATGTTAAAGAAAACCCTACAATATCATATACAGCAAGAGGAAAGCTCAAAGAAAGAGAGGTATAAAATTATGTTATAAAGCAGCAGTCATCAAAACCATTTGGTACTGGCTAAGAAATACGATGGTAGATCAGTGGAATAGATTAGATACACACAATAATCAAGGCCTTTAGTAATCTTATATTTGATAAACCCCAAACTCCAGTTTCTGGAATAAGAACTCACCATTTGACAAAAATTGCTGAGGAAAATGGAAAATGTCAAAAACTTAGCATAATTCTACATCTCACACCCAATACTTAAATAAGGTCATACATGATTTAGGAATAAAGGATGATACAATAAACAAATTAGAAAAACAAAAGATAATTTACCCATCAGATCTTGGAAGAAAGGAGGAATTTATGACTAAAGAACTAAAGAACCTTATGAAAGGCAAAATGGACAACTTTGATTATAATAAATTAAAAAGGATTTGCACAAACAAAACCAATAGAAACAAGATTTAAAGGGAAGTACAAAGTTAGGAAAAGCAGTCTATACAATGAAAGTGGAGACCAAGACAGGGAGAATGTATTAATGAGAATAAAGTCAAAGAACTAGTGATTCAGCTGAACTATGGAAAGCAGTAAATTGTTGAAGACCCTATTGAAGAATCTAGTGGAAAGCAAAACAAAGTGGTGATGTAAAAGAGGGAGAAAGGAGGTGGGAAGCAGTATAAAAGTTTAATCAAAGAAAATGCAGGCCTTATAGCTATATTTTAAATGTAATTGGATTGTTTCCCCAAAAAAATAAAGGTAAAAGGAGGAAAAAATTACAGTATAAAACTCAACATTTTGCTGCCTATTAGAAACACATTGAAAATATGCAGGCATATAACAGTAAGAAAGAGAAGGAGAACTTTGAAGTTCTTAAAAGAAAAGTCAGACAAATTGCAAAAGAAATTTATATGATTATGAAAGTAGTAGGATAATTTAATATTTTTGTCTGAGTTACTTTTATCCAAGGGAAATATAAACAAAATAACAGAATAAATTATTGAATGAAGTAGATGTGACTTAAGACAGTTTCTGAATGGAACTATTAAATAATCCATAATCCTCAATGACCAAAGGTAACTTTACAAAAGTTGAACATATGCTAGAACAAAAGAAGAGTAATGAAAAGTAAATTAAAATACACAACAAATAAATCATGAAGGTTACAAAATATTTAAATTGGCAATCCTAAAACATTTACAAAAGTAGCAATGTTGAAAATTAGAGGAAAATATAAAAAGTTGAAAATAAAAAAGACTATAAATTGGTGAATAAAACAGAATGGATTTATTATAAAACAAAATAAAAACTCCTGAAAACTGATGAACTAATATCTAACTATCAAGAAGAATATAGAAAACATCAAATTACCCACATAAAATGGGTGAAGTTCAGTCCAGAACAAAAAATATTTTAGATATCTCAGAAATTACTATAAAGCCTTAAATACCTTTTTCTTGTTAAGAGAAGTAGATCAATAGAATAAGCTAGATAAACACAACTTAAAGAAATAAAAAAATGTACTGTCCAGACTTTGATAATTTTGAGAACATAAATTATTCATTTTTGACAAGAAGTTATGTTAGCATTGAAAAGAGTATAGTTTTGCAGAAATTAAATTTAAGCCAGGAGTTTACATAATATAAAACAATGAGTTCCAAATGCTTACACAACTTGAGTATTAAAACAGTCATATAATAATAGCAAAATGAAAGAAGGTACCTTCAGAACTCAGAGGAAAATTCTTAGTGAAACAGGAACAGAGGTCAACTAAGATGATAATAGAATTGAATCCATTTTTTTACCCAGAAGGAATAGGGGTTTTGATATGGAGAATTGGAAAGGGTAGAACATAATAACAGACTTTGAATAATTAAAGGTCTGTAGTATACAAGAAGTGGATTCAGAAATGGTGGACAATTTTAATGTATTTGCCAAAAAACTCCCTTGGACAGTATAATCCATGGGGTTATGAAGAGTCAGAAGTGATTGAATGACTGAACAACAGTGTACAGGAAGGATTAGTCTTGTCTAGCTTTGCTACAGAAGGTAGAACTAAGAGCAATAAATAAATGTTTCAGAGAGTTCCATTTAATCTTAATATAATAAAAATAAAACAAACAACAATTAAAGCTATTTGAGATTGATTCCAACACTTTGGGTTATAGTGGTTAAATTTTCAACCACTGTAGGATAGTGTAGGATATGTAGGATAATGATTGAGTAACCATATATTGGGAGCATTATAGAAAGGATTCTTGGTTTAGTGCTATAAGAATTTGCCAGACAAATTTAGTTGTTGAATGTCATTCTGGAAATTGACAAAAGTATCTTGCCCTGTTTCAAATCTAGGGAGAGTTGAAAGTCAAGTGATACATTGAGGAAAATGAAACATAACCATTTTTACATTAATATATTGCACAGAGTATTTTCTGCTTGCCTTTTTTTAAACCAAAAATTCACTTTAGGATAGAGTATAAAACTTTGTGTTTTGTTTCATTTTTTCTGACATTTTTGTGATAGTTTATTTTTCTAGAATAGAAATATTTCATTGTCTTGAACTAATCCTTAGTCACCATTCAGACTACTTTCAAACCACTTCTCTCCCAGTTTTCCAAATTTGGTCCCTTCAGAAGCATTTGCTTTCTTCTCTGTTGGAAGTCCAGCTCAAAATTTCCATTTACCTAAACCTGTTTCTTGCTTTATCATTTTTTTCTCTAATGAGCCACTTAAGACTTTTGAAATGTTGCTGTATCCCTTATCTCCCATAAAAACAAACAAACAAAAAAAAAACTCATCTTCCTTCATTCTCCTCATCATGGTGCCCAGAATATGAAAATACTAACTTATCTCTGGTTCTCATCATCTGAAATCTATGAATATTGTATCACCTACTTTAAATGAGTTGTCCCTTATGTATTACACAAATATTGTTGCAAAGTTGAGCAAATGACCTAAAATTCAAGTATAAAAACTTTTGTTCACATCCTGTACAATGTATTTGCTGGTTTTCTTGCTGTTCCTCACACATGCTATTAATTTCTTGACTCTGCACCATTGTATGGGCTACCCTAAGACCTAGAGTGTGTGTTCTTTTCAATTCTGCTTATTGTAATTAATGGAGTGCAAACTGTTTAACAAGTTTACCTCTCCTTCCCTCCCTCAGAAAAATGGATACATGTATCATTTTAAAAGTTAATCTTTATTATTAGCCCTTTTTTCCTATCACTCTTATATTCTGGGAGTGATAAATATATATCAAGGCTTGGCATTGTAGTTTTTGCTTGTTCCTGAGGAATTAATACACACAATGAAAATTTTATAATCTATTTTTGGAGCTGGTTCAAAAACACTCTAGCATGCTTTATTTTATAATTGTTATAATTCAGAGAATGCTGAGTTTCCTTCAGACTGAGCCTCTTGTAGCAGAAATCTTTCCTGGTATTCTTTGCTATTGTGTTCCCCTTCCAACTGACTTTATATTTATTTTATACTTACTCATACAATACAAGCTATGTCCCCTAATAAAGGCTGCTAGGTGGTACAGAGAAAAGAACATTGATCTTGGAGTCAGGAAGATCTAAGTTGAAATTGCTAATTTTGAGCTAGTCAATTTATCTTTGCCTCACTCAACAGTAAAATGTCAAAAATATAACATCTATTGTGAAGATAAATTTAAAGAATATTTGTAAAGCACCTAACACAGTGGCTGAAATATAGTAGGCACTTAATAGAGGCTTCACCCCTTATATGCGTGAGAACTCCTAAAGCAGAAATTATTCCATTTTATCTCTCTATATTCATAATCTACTACAGCATATAGCACATAGTAAGTATATTTGTTGAGTACTTGGTTCATTGATTTCATACTCTCAAACTAGTCATTAAACCCTTTTGAGCTTTTGTCTCTCACTCTAAAATTGATAATATTTTAAGAACTTACCTCATTGTGTAGGTGTAATAGTTGAGAGAAATTATGCATATAAGGCATGTGGTAAATCATAAAGGGGGATATAAATGTAAATTAATATGATGTGTTAATTTAGATAGAATAAAACACGGTAAATAATAAATAGGGTCTAAACATAGTATCTTCTGGCTTTATTTCCATTCAATTATAAGTCAATCATATTATATCAACCACAAATTGGAAGTATCTAATTTACATTCTTCTTTTATTCTCTAATTTCTACCATCATTATGTTTGGTGACTTTAAACTTGTTGGTACTTACATGATCAATTAAAAAATTTTAATATGTAAACACATATAATTTTTAGTCTGTTACCTGATGATTACATTGCTGATTCATTCTGAAAACATTCATTTAGTTCAAAATACTGTGGAAAAAAATACAGTTTCTACTTTTTTTTTTTCCTTTTTCCAGTGCTACTCCACTCCCTATCCCCTACCAATTCCCAAGAATTCTAAGGGGAAAAATATGGTTAAGCAAAATACATGAAATACAAGCCACATCCAACGATGTATAGAATGCAAAGAGCAGGAAACTATTTTTCACTGTTAGTTCTCTGGGGAAAAAAAACAACATTGTTTTTGCATTGACCCCAAAGT
The DNA here is from genome assembly GCF_902635505.1 of Sarcophilus harrisii. Taxonomy (NCBI): domain Eukaryota; kingdom Metazoa; phylum Chordata; class Mammalia; order Dasyuromorphia; family Dasyuridae; genus Sarcophilus; species Sarcophilus harrisii. The sequence goes on from NC_045428.1 coordinate 271,081,166, forward strand.
AGTGATTTTTTTCTGAGATGATTCCCACTTATTTGTCCCAAAGCACACTTTCACCAACATCATATCAGTTTGCTTTTATTCTCTCAACCTTCCCAGCATTTGTTTTTATCATCTTTGTTAATCTGATAGATATAAGCCAACTGTTTATCATTTTTTATTTGAATTTATTTTATACTGATATATTAGAACATTTTTGTACTTGATTATTAAGTATTAACACCTCTTGAACTTCGTATGCAGTAATGCCAATATTGTTCAATGAAGAATTGTATTTGACTTAGCCATACTCACCAATATAGTCACCCAAAACAATCCCAAAGGATTAATTATGAAGCATATTATCTGTCTCCATGGCCAGAATTGAAATTAATTAAATACAGACTGAAATATACTATTTTTCACTTTCTTTTTTTCCTTTTAAATCTTGTTGTGCAAAATGATTTAATATAGAAATGATTAACATAATTGTCCATGTACAATCTACATCTTATTGCTTACCATCTCAGGGAGGGGAAAGAGGAAAGAAGAAAGAAGGGAAAGAGTTTTGAACTCAAAACTTTAAATAAAAAATGTTTAAAACTAGAATAAAATTACTATCCATAATCTTTGATCTCTTACTGATTGAAGAATATTTCTTATGTTTATATCAATTTCTTATGTGTTCTCAATATCAGAATATCATAAATGATATTTGAGGCAAAGTATTATTTTTCTTATCAAAAATTTTTCTTATTTATATATCACTGATTCACCTGAATCAAGGTGAAGCAGTAGATGAGTATCAAGATTAAATTGAATTAAAATCCCAACTCAGATACTTAGTAGTCTATGTGACCCTAGGAAAGTCAATTAACTTCTATTTTCCTTAATTTTAACAATTTTAAAATATAACACAAAATGTAAAATAATAACATCTGACTTCAAAGGTTTTGAATTTTTTAAATATTTGCTTTAATTTTGAATTGAAGATTCTCTCATTTTCTCCTTTTCAACATTGAGATAGTACATGTGAAGTTATGCAAAATATTTATAAAAGTCATATTGCAAAAGAAAAGATAGTTCTCCATCCTCCCCCCCCCCCCAAAATAAAACTTTTAAGTAAAATAAAGTGTTTTTTAAAGGATGTTTCAATCTGTATTCAAACACAGTCGGTTTTTAATCTGGGTATGGATAACTTTTTTTTCATAGATCCTTCAGTCATCTTGGATCCTTTTTTTGCTGAGAATAGCAAAGTCATTCGCAGGTGATCATCCCATAACATTGCTATTACTTTGTATACAGGACATTTCACTTTGCTTAAGTTTATGAAGGACTTTTCAGGTTACTCTGCAAAAGTTGTGAAAATCAAGGAGATAATATTTGTAAAGGACTTTAGTACAATGCTTGCCAAATAGCAGATATGAGATAAATATTTATTCCCTTTCATTCCTTTCTTTTTCCTCTTCATACAAAAGTTCCTTAATTTTATGTACTTTAAATTACTTATTTTATCTCTTGTTCAATTCTATCTTTTTTGTCAGCAATAATTCATCATATTGTCATATATGTAAAATTTACTTCCTTTTACACCCCATTATTTTTTCAGGGATATTTCTTTCATATGGATTATCTACAAATATAACTTGTTATAATATATTGTCTGTTCAATCTTAATTACTGAGGTGAGATTGTTTGGATTTTCAATTTGTTGTTTTATTAATTAGGATATCTTATATTTTTAATGACTATTCATCTACTTCACTTGTTTCTACTTTGGGTTAGCATACATATATTTGTAAAAGTTTTCACAATTTCTTTATTTCTTCTCCATTTGTTGTGAATTTTCCATTTCCATTTTATTTTTGGAAATTAATTTGTTTCTCTCCCTTAAAAATATTGGTAATGAATCTCCTTTTTTCCTGACCTCTCTTAAAAAATAATAATAAAATCTTAATTGTTTTCTTCTATATACAGTAGCTTTTTAATTTTATGTAATGAAATTGGTTATTTTAAAATTTTGGTAAAATCTACATTTCTGCATTTGTTTTTACATTCTTTATGATTTTTACCTGTACTATTCTGCAAGGACAACTTACAGAGTATACATATTACAATTGCCATACTACAATATACCAAAGCCCAGAACATCTAATTTTTTCTAATTATTCTACAAACAACATCTTTAGCCTTTTTAAAAATTATATTAATTTTAAATGAGAATGTTGAAATCTTCAACTCTTGGCAATATTTTTTCTCCATACTTCCTTCTGTAGTTTGTTTAGCTTTTTCTTATACTTATAAAAACTCTGTGTCAAGTCAGAACTTGGGTTGACTTCTGCTCTTGATCTTTATTCCTATGTTAAATGGGGTCAGTCACAACTCCCTTGGGGTTAGACAGCATGGTCTTTGAAATACCTCCCAAATCTAAATCTGTGATGCCATGAATATTTCACTTCTAATATAAACCATTAGTGGACAGAGATGTTTACATTTGATAGTGTTTCATTTTCTATGGTGACTATAATCATTAACCTATTTGTATACGTAGGTGTCTTTTTTTTTTTTTTTGAGAAAATCAAAGAATAAGTGACTTGTTCAGAGTCACACAGCTATTAAATGTCTGAGGCTGGATTTGAACTAACTTCCACCTGACTCCAGGACCAGTGTCCACTTAGTTGCCCTAGTGTTTTTTTTTTTTCCATGATGGCTTTTATTTTTCCTTTATCTGAATTAAGAGCAACTACTTCTCTTTAGGAGTTAGATGAGACAAAATAGATACTATACCAACATATCATCATAACTCCTGAAGATTCAAGAAATTCTTGATATGTCTTTGATATTATTGAATTTTGTTTCCAGTTTCATCCTTCTTTATATTACCATCAGGTTTATTTCATTCACATTCTCATGATTTTTAGCAGTCTTATATTTCATCATATCATTACAAATTCTTTTTTAAAATCCCCATTCTCTGTCTTTTTTAAATGAAATGAGTAGAGAATCAATGTTAGGGGGTAAGGAATAAAATCATCATTAGCTATCTATAATTGAAAGTTTGATCTGAATTGCTTACTGTTTTCATCCTGCTGAGAAATAGGTCATTCTGTGTCTTTGTGTTTGTCTGTCTAAGAATTTCCTTTTTGATCTATTTGTAATCAGTTCTCTGTCACTGAAATTTGCTTTATTGATGACTCTCCTTCATAACTATCATTCAGTTTTTTTTTAATTTTCCCTTTTTTTTCATTTTCTAAGTTTCTTTGCCTTAGTAAAAGTATACATTTCAAGGATCCTACCAAACTCTAGTTTCCTCAAAAGGAAATGACTATTATTAGTTAATTATAATAAAAAACTCATTTCCTCTTCTTTTGACCCTCCCATACCATCATAGATCCAATCTTGATGAGATAAAACTTGACTTTAAAATTAGTATTTTTTTCCTTTGAATTTGCTGCATACTTTTCTATGATCCTAATTGTTCACCCCTGATATTTAATGTATGACTTAATGATTGAAGTATTTTTTCTTTGAAACTGATTTTAAAATTTATCAGTAATATTTCCAAGGTGGTTTTTCTTTCTTTTTTTCTTGTACCAAAATTTATTTTCTTTTTTTTAAAAATATTTTTATTTATTTATTTTTTTTTTATTTAATAGCCTTTTATTTACAGGATATATACATGGGTAACTTTACAGCATTAACAATTGCCAAACCTCTTGTTCCAATTTTTCACCTCTTACCCCCCCACCCCCTCCCCTAGATGGCAGGATGACCAGTAGATGTTAAATATATTAAAATATAACTTAGATACACAATAAGTATACATGACCAAAACATTATTTTGCTGTACAAAAAGAATCAGACTCTGAAATATTGTACAATTAGCTTGTGAAGGAAATCAAAAATGCAGGTGTGCATAAATATAGGGATTGGGAATTCAATGTAATGGTTTTTAGTCATCTCCCAGAGTTCTTTTTCTGGGCATAGCTAGTTCAGTTCATTACTGCTCCATTAGAAATGATTTGGTTGATCTCGTTGCTGAGGATGGCCTGATCCATCAGAACTGGTCATCATCTAGTATTGTTGTTGAAGTATATAATGATCTCCTGGTCCTGCTCATTTCACTCAGCATCAGTTCGTGTAAGTCTCTCCAGGCCTTTCTGAAATCATCCTGTTGGTCATTTCTTACAGAACAGTAATATTCCATAATTTTCATATACCACAATTTATTCAGCCATTCTCCAACTGATGGACATCCATTCAGTTTCCAGTTTCTAGCCACTACAAAAAGGGCTGCCACAAACATTCGTGCACATACAGGTCCCTTTCCCTTCTTTATAATCTCTTTGGGATATAATCCCAGTAGTAACACTGCTGGATCAAAGGGTATGCACAGTTTGATAACTTTTTGAGCATAGTTCCAAACTACTCTCCAAAATGGTTGGATTCGTTCACAACTCCACCAACAATGCATCAATGTCCCAGTTTTCCCGCATCCCCTCCAACAATCATCATTATTTTTTCCTGTCATCTTAGCCAATCTGACAGGTGTGTAGTGGTATCTTAGAGTTGTCTTAATTTGCATTTCTCTGATTAATAATGACTTGGAGCATCTTTTCATATGACTAGAAATAGTTTCAATTTCTTCATCTGAGAATTGTCTGTTCATATCCTTTGACCATTTTTCAATTGGAGAATGGCTTGATTTTTTATAAATTAGAGTTAATTCTCTATATATTTTGGAAATGAGGCCTTTATCAGAACCTTTGACTGTAAAAATATTTTCCCAGTTTATTGCTTCCCTTCTAATCTTGTCTGCATTAGTTTTGTTTGTACAAAAACTTTTCAGTTTGGTATAATCGAAATTTTCTATTTTGTGATCAGTAATGATCTCTAGTTCTGCTTTGGTCATAAAGACCTTCCCCTTCCACAGGTCTGAGAGGTAAACTATCCTATGTTCCTCTAATTTATTAATAATTTCATTCTTTATGCCTAGGTCATGAACCCATTTTGACCTTATCTTGGTGTACGACGTTAAGTATGGATCAATGCCTAGTTTCTGCCATATTAGTTTCCAATTTTCCCAGAAATTTATATCAAACAGTAAGTTCTTATCCCAAAAGCTGGGAAAAAATTTATTTTCTATAATATAATTTTATTTGTATTTTCTTTATTCCTCATTTTATACATTAGTATTGACAAAGTTTAGTTTTTGTTCTGAGCCTTTTTTCTTCCATATAAGTCTGCCCTAAAGAATTTTAATGCAACTCATCTCTTCTGTCATTTCGTTTAGTAAAAATCTAATCTCAAAGTTCTTATGAGTAATTTCCCCTAGCATTCTATTGAGAACTTTCACTAATTGTCATATTCTAGTACTATCTTTCATTTATCTCATTATGATTATCATAAATAATATGAATTCTTGTTCTGTAATAAATGAATGAGTTCTTCTTCATCTTTTGCAAAAAGTACTTCCTTGATAATGACTCTTTTGAACTTAACATTTGATTATTTATTTCTTGGGGCTTTCTAAATTTTTTTCTGTGTGATTTTTCTCATGAAGAATTAAAAAAAACTTTTTTCTTTATAATTTATGTATTTTATATAAATATATAATACATTTATATATTAATATAAATAATAATATATAATATTATATATTAATAATATCAGTGTTATGTTGTAATAGTACATATTAATAGTCATATATAATATTGATAGATGTTATTATATATAACATATACTATATTGTATAATATAATAAATATATATTTATATGTAATTTATAATTTATATATTTATATTATTTGTTGCATTTCTTGTTATTTCAACATGCTAAAGGGAGTCTGGTCTCAACAACAGTAATGTACTCAGACATTTTGCCAAAGTTCCTGGCAATGATTTGAAAATTTCACATTTATAATCGACCAAGATCTGTAACAGACCAGCCAAGGGGACTTACCCACTGTATCACCATACAATCTAGAATTAAAGGAGCTGTTTGTTTGTTTGTTTGTTTGTTTTGATACAAATGCAATACATAACAGTTCTTACTAACAGAATCAAAATATACAGGAAATTGAGGTTCAATAATAACTTTAAAACAATTACAATATATTTCTCATTTTGCAGAGAATTGAATTGTCTACCTGCCTATGGATTTAGTGATATGCAGTATAAGTTCTTACATCAGAGACAATACATTTAGAATGAAATCCAAGTCCTTTTGTAGGAATTCAATACAGTTTGTTAAAGCTGTTGAGACTATAACACATTTTTAAAGATAATAATTCACTGTGTATTGCTGGAATTTGTGTTTTGAATGTGAAGTATGACTTTGTAATACAAAAGATTCCATTCATCAGCCCTAGGAGATATAGTTAAAATTCTCCTTGATAGTTGCAGCAAGACAGTAGAAAAAATTTAATATCTGCCTGTACTTTATTTGACTGATTTTTCATGTCTTATATATGTTTTAGCTTCCATTTGCCCTGTTCTAGTTGCTAATGTGTGATTTTCTTCAGTTAGATTTTATATCTCTTTTTATCCAACTGGTTAATTGTACTCTTTTTAAAATTATAGCTTTTTATTTAAAAGATATATGAATAGGTAATTTTTCAGCATTGACCCTTGCAAAATCTTCTGTTCCAACTTTTCCCCTCTTTCCCCTCACCCCCTCCCCTAGATGACAGGTAGACCAATACATGTTAAATATGTTAAAGTATATGTTAAAACAATATATGTATACATATCCATACAGTTGTTTTGCTGCACAAGAAAAATCACACTTAGAAATAAGATAAAAATAACCTGAGAAGGAAATAAAAAATTCAAGGAGACAAAAACAGAAAGAGTGGAAATGCTATTGTTGTGGGTCTCACTCATTTTCCATAATTCTATCACTGAGTATAGTTGGTTTTCTTCATTATTGAACAAATAGAAGTGATTTGGTTCATCTCATTGTTGAAGAGAGCCACGTCGATCAGCATTGATCATCATATAATATTGTTGTTGAAGTGTACAATGATCTCCTGTTCTGCTAATTTCACTCAGCATCAGTTCATGTAAGTCTCTCCAGACCTTTCTGAAATCATCCTGCTGGTCATTTCTTACAGAACAAAAATATCCCATAACATTCAGATACTACACCTTATTCACCCATTCTCCAATTGATGGGCATCCATTCAATTTCCAGTTTCTAGCCAGTACAAAAAGAGCTGCAACAAACATTTTTGCACATACAGATCCCTTTCCCTTTTGTAAGATCTCTTTGGGATATAATCGCAGTAGTAACACTGCTGGATTAAAGGGTATGTACAGTTTGATACCTTTTTAAGCATAGTTCAGAATGGTTGGACGCATTCACAATTCCACCAACAATGTATCAGTGTCCCAGTTTTCCCACATCCTCTCCAACATTCAGCATTACCTTTGCCTGTCTTTCTAGCCAATCTAAGAGGTATGAAGTGATATCTCAGAGCTGTTCTTAATTTCATTTTTCTGATTAATAATGATTTGGAGCATCTTTTCATATGGCTAGAAATAGTGTCCATTTCTTCACCTGAAAATTATCTGTTCATATCATTTGACCATTTATCAATTGGAGAATAGCTTGATTTCTTATAAATTAGAGTCAATTCTCTATATAGTTTGGAAATGAGGCCTTTATCACAACCTCTGGCTGCAAAAATGTTTTCCCAATTTGTTGCTTCCCCTCTAATCTTGTCTGTATTAATTTTATTTGTACAAAACTTTTAAATTTGTTATAATCCAAAATTTCCTATTTTTGATTAATAATGAACTCTAGTTCTTCTTTGGTCACAATTTCCTTCCTCCTCCACAGGTCTGAGAGGTAAACTATCCTATGTTCTTTTAATTTATTTATAATCTCATTCTTTATGCTGAGATCATGAACCCATTTTGACCTTATCTTGGTGTATGTTTCTACCATACTAATTTTCAATTTTCCCAGCAGTTTTTGTCAAAGAATGAATTCTTATCCCAAAGGCTGGGATCTTTGGGTTTGTCAAACATTAAATTATTATAGTTATTGCCTATTTTGTCCTGTGAACCTAACCTATTCCACTGATCAACTAGTGTATTTCTTAGCCATTATCAAATGGTTTTGGTGACTGCTGCTTTATGATATAGTTTTAGATCTGATATAGTTAGGCCACCTTCATTTAATTTTTTTTTCATTAGTTCCCTTGAAAATCTTGACCTTTTGTTCTTCCAGATAAATTTTGTTGTTATTTTTCCAGGTCATTAAAAAGGGTTTTTTTTGGGTGTCTGATTGGTATAGCACTAAATAAATAGATTAGTTTAGGTAGTATTGTCATCTTTATTATATTTGCTTGACCCCTCCAAGAGGACTAAACATTTTTCCAATTGCTTATATCTGACTTTATTTGTGTGGAAAATGTTTTGTAGTTTTGCTCATATAGTTCCTGACTTTCCCTTAGCAAATAGATTCCCAAATATTTTATACTAACAGCAGTTACTTTAAATGAAATTTCTCTTTGCATCTCTAGCTGTTGAATTTTGTTAGTGATACATAAGAATGCTGATCATTTATGTGCATTTATTTTGTATCCTGAAACTTTGCTGAAGTTACAGGTTATTTCTAATAGCTTTTGAGTAGAATCTCTGGGATGCTTTAAGTATACCATCATATCATCAGCAAAGGGTGATAATTAAGTTTCCTCATTACCTGCTCTAATTCCTTTAATCCCTTTCTCAACTCTTATTGCTGAAGCTAGCATTCTAATACAATATTTAATAGTAATGGTGATAGTGGGCAACCTTCTTTCACTCCTGATCTTATTGGGAATGGTTCCAGTTTATCCCCAGTACATATGAGGCTTCCTGATGGTTTTAAATAGGTGTTACTATTTCAAGGAAAAATCAGTTTATTCTTATACTCTCAAGTGTTTTCAATAGGAATGGATGTTGAATTTTATCAAATGATTTTTCTGCATCTATTCGGATAATGATATTTTTTGTTGTTAATTTGGTTATTGATATAGTCAATTATGCTAATAGTTTTCCTAATATTGAACCAGCCCTGCATTCCTGATATAAGTTCTAATTGGTCATGGTATATTATCCTTGAGATGAGTTCTGTAATCTTTTTGCTAATATTTTATTTAAGATTTTTGCATTAATATTCATTAGGGAGATTGGTCTATATTTTTATTTCTCTGTTTTCAACCTACCTGGTTTAGGTATCAGTACCATGTCTGTATCATAAAAGGAGTTTGGTAGGAGTTCTTCATTCCCTATTTTTTCAAATAGTTCATATAACATTAGAGTTAATTGTTCATTAAATGTTTGGTATAATTCACATTTAAATCCATCTGATCCTGGGGATTTTTTTCCTAGTGAGTTAATTTATAGCTTATTCTATTTTTTTTTCTAAAATGGGACTATTTAAGCAATTTATTTCCTCCTCTGTTCATCTGGGCAGCCTATATTTTTGAAGATAGTCATCCATTTCACTTAGGTTATAAAATTTATTAGCATAAAGTTGGGCAAAGTAACTCCTAATCATTTCTCTAACTTCCTATTCATGGATGGAACATTCTCCCTTTTCATTTTTAAGTCTAACAATTTGATTTTCCTCTTTCCTTTTTCTAACAAAATTTACCAAAGGTTTATATAGTTTGTTGGCTTTTTCCTAAAACCAATTATTAGTTTTATTTATAAATTCAATAATTTTTACTTTCATTTTTATTAATTTCTCCTTTTAATTTTAGAATTTCAAGTTTAGTATTTGATTAGGGGGTTTTAATTTGGTCTTCTTCTAGATTTTTAAGTTGCAAGCCCAATTCATTAATCTTCTCTTTCTCTATTTTATTCAAGTAAGTCTCTAGAGATATAAATTTTCTCCTAATTACTGCTTTGTCTGCCTTCCACAAATTTTGGTATGTTGTCTCATTGTTGTCATTTTCTTGGATGAAATTATTAATTATATCTATGTATTTCACCCATTCATTCTTTAGGATGCGATTATTTAGTTTTCAATTACTTTTTGGTCTATTTTTCTCTAGCTTTTTGTTAAATGTAGTTTTTATTGCATTGTGATCTGAAAAGAATTCATTTACTATTTCTGCCTTTCTGCATTTAATTTTGAGGTCTTTATGTCTTAATACATGGTCAGTTTTTGTATAGATTCCATGAACTGCTGAGAAGAAAGTATACTCCTTTCTGGTTCCATTCAGTTTTCTCCAAAGATCTATCTTACTTTTCTAATATTCTATGTACCTCTTTTACTTCTTTCTTATTTGTTTTGTCATTTGATTTATCTAAATCTGATAGTGTAAGTTTGAGATCTCTCACTATTATAGTTTTGCTGTCTATTTCTTCTTGCAGCTCTCTTAGCTTCTCCTTTAGGAATTTAGATGTTATACTACTTGGGGTATATATGTTTAGTATTGATATTGCTTCCTTGTCTATGCCACCCTTTAGCAAGATATAATTTCCTTTGTTATCTCTTTTAATTTGATCATTTTTTTTTTTGCTTTTGCTTGTTCTGAGATAAGGATGATCATCCCTACTTATTTTTACTTTACCTGAAGCAAAATAGATTCTGCTCCAGTCTTTTACCTTTACTCTGTATTTATCACCCTGCTTTAAATGTGTTTCCTATAAACCTCTAAACAATATATTGTAGGATTCTGGCTTTTGTTCCAGTCTGCTATCTGCCTTTGCTTTATAGGATAGTTCATCCCATTCTCATTTGTGGTTAAAACTACTAATTCTGCATTTCCTGGTGTCTTATTAACCCCAGATTATACTTTTCTTTTTCTTTCCCCCTTAAACCCTTCCCCAGTATTAAACTTATGGGCACCACTTGCCTCATGCAGCTCTCCCTCTTTCGAATCCCTCCCAACCTCTTTGAGTCCCCCCCTTTTCTTATACTGTTCCCTTATTTTTCCTGTATTCCCTTCTATTTAGCCTACTCTTTTTCCTTTTCCCTTTTTTTCACCCACTTTTTAATGAGGTGAGAGAAGTTTTTCTGTAATTCAAATATATCTAATATTTTCTCTTTGAGCCTAATCTGATTAAAGTAAGATTCACACCATGTTCCTCTACCTTCCTTAATTCCCTCAGAAATGATAGATTTACTTTGCCTCTTCGTGACATGTAATTTTCCTCTTTTTTACCTCCACTTTTCCATTTTTCTGATACAATCCCCTTTCCACTTCTAATTCCCCTTTTAAATATTAACAGTAAAATTAAATTATACACATGCTCATTATGTATGCCCATAATAGAAATACAGTCCTTAAGAATATTTTTTATATTTTTATGCTTGAGTCCTATTTTTGGATGTCAAATATTTTGTTTAGCTCTGTTTTTTTTATTAGGAATAAATGGAATTGAATGTCCATCTTCTTCCATGTAGGAAAATGCTCAGCTTAACTTGGTTGTTTATTCTTGGCTGTATCCCAAGTTCTTTTACCTTTTGGAATATCAGATTCCAGGCCCTTAAATCCTTTAATGTGGAAGCTGCTAGATCCTGAGTAATCCTTATTGTGGCTCTTCAGTATTTGAATATTTTTTTCTGGCAGCTTGTAACATTTTTTCCTTAGTCTGATAGTTCTGAAATTAAGCCACAATAGTCTTTGGAGTTTTATTTTGGGGTCTCAAGCAAAAACAACAGAGAGAATAAAAATTTCACACTCTGTTTCCACGGGTTCTCTCTGGGTGAAGATGGCTCTCTTTATCACTGCACAAATGGAACTGGTTTGAATCATCTCAATGTTGAAGAGAGTTGTCCATCAGAATTGATTGTCATATACTCTTGTTGTTGCTGTGTGTAATGATCTCCTAGTTCTGCTCATTTCACATAACATCAGTTCATGTAGGTCTCTCCAAGCCTCTCTGAAATTATCCTGCTGGTTGTTTCTTACAGAACAATCGTATTCCATAGCATTCATATACCATAACTTATTAAGTTATTCTCCAACTGATGGGCATCCACTCAGTTTCCAGTTTCTTGCCACTGCAAAGAGGGCTGCCACAAACATTTGTGCACATGTGGGTCCCTTTCCCTCCTTTAAGATCTCTTTGGAATATAATCCCAGTAGAACCACTGCTCAATAAAAGGGTATACACAGCTTGATAACTTTTTGAGCATAGTTCCAAACTGCTTTCCAGAATGGTTGGATCCATTCACAGTTCCACCAGCAAAGTAAGTCTCCCAGTTTTTCCACATCCCTTCCAGCATTTGTCATTATCTTTTCCTGTCATCTCAGCCAATCTGACAGGTGTGGTGCTGTGTGGGCTTGGCCACATCCCATGAGATTCTGGCATTTTGAGGTTCACTATTTACCTTGTGTATTTGTGTTGGATGTTTTATAACTTTTCTGTTGATCTAATAGTTTGCAACCCAAGTCAGAGTGGCCAACACCATTGTAGATTCCTGTAGATTGCTCCCTGTAGATTCTCTGTCATGTGGAGTCTGCACAAGCCTCAGAGTCTGCATCTCCCTGGGACTCTGCACTGTCTGTGCTGACATTTGTGTTCAATTTCTTGTGTTTAGATTCCCCTCTCCCATTTCCAATTGAAATAGACCTTTTCTGGTGATCTTCAGAATTATCTTCTGCTGATAACTTGTTGTACTCCCAATATTTATGGGTTCTGCTAGTTCACAGCTAATTCGGAGGCTGGATTTTACTAATTAGTCTGAGGATTGTGGAAGAAGGTCAGAAAGAAATGCTTTGTCTTTGCCATCTTGGCTCCCATTCATGTGATTTTTGAAGGAAACTGGGAAATCTTGAGCATCTTCCTGGCTTCCCTCAGCTATCTTGGTTTTTCTAATTTTCAAGGAGTTATTTTTTTTCCTAAGGTTCTGAATTTCCTTTTCCAAATGGTAGGATTTCTTGTCATAATCTTCCTGTTTTTCTTAGATTTAAAAAAAATTTTCCTCAATCTCTCTCATTTGGTTCTTAAAGTCATTTTAATTTTTTCTATGAATTCTTTTTGGACAGGTGATCATTTGATAATACTCTATGGGATACAACAGACTTTGATGCTTCATTATCCTTCTCTAAAGATGAACTCTGCTCTTTCCTATTCCTTTAGTAACTTTCTATGATTGGGATGTGTCTCCTGTTTCTGCAATTTAAAAAAAAAAATATGAGATTATTAGTGTAATTATCTCTAGTCTCAATGTGTGGGGAACAATGTGTCTGGCTCCCCTCTGACCTGCACTTGAACCTAAGAATTAGCCCACATGCAATAGTATTTCTGTCCCCATTGCTTCTTCAATCATCAAGAATGTGCTGATCCCTTCTCACCCAGGACTGCATCTTTATTGCATAACTAGGCCTGTTTCCCTATTACTTCCCTATTCCCTAGATCTGACACACAACTTGCCACACAATTTGTGAAGTAAAAATTCCTTTGGATAAAGCCAAGGTTACCTCCTAATCCAGCTATCATCAGGCTTACTGTTTGCTGTTTCAATGAAGCTAGCCTTCAGGTATTTATATTTCATAAAGGTCAAACCTCTGCCCTGGGATTTTTCTTTAAAACTTTTCCAGTTGTCCCAGGAGGACCACTGCTCCGCCCCAATTCTTATTTATTTTTATTGTTCTATGTTCACCCTAAGGTGCTATTTTGTCTTGCTTGTGCGGAAAATCTGGAGAGCTTGTAATTTTCTGACATATATTGCCATCCTCCCAGAATCCTCTCCTGCCATTTTCTTTCCAGCAAAAGTTGACCTTTGCTGAGACACTGCGTCAGCTAATTGAAATATTTAGGTTGTGAAGTTGGATGATACAGCTTAAAAAATCTTTGTAGTATGTTAATTATCTGTGAGGTCCAAATCTGTGCTGGCATATTTTGGTACAGATGACATACTTTTTCTGAGCACTGATGTTTTTCCTGCTTTGATAGAGGGGGTTAGGGTATTTTTAGCCATCCGCTGTGTACATTAAGGCACTCTTTGATAACAACTCAAGAATAATTATACATAAATTACAGAACAATGCATACATTATTAAAGATACTTTGCTTTATTGTCCTTTTCTCACAAGAATTATCAAATTTCATACCTAACAAGGAACATTTTAATATTTTCAAAGTGTTTACATAAATTCATAGCTAAATTTTAATAACAAATATTTATGTCGTACTTTAAGATTTTCAAAATGTTTTGCAAATATCTAATTTTGTTCTTACAATAATTTTGGAAAATAGGTACTATTGTTAATTTCATTTATACTTGAGGAAACTAAAACATATAGAGCTAACGTATCTTTTCAATGTCATATAGCTAGTAATTTTCTGAGACTAGATTTGAACTCAAGTCAAGCACTTGATTCACTGTATTACCTAAATGCTTCAAAATGAATCTTTGAAGTATTATAATTAAAGGTGCAATTTTTATTATATTTACATATATTCTACATATTGCATAATAAATATCATCATGAGTATAATTTTTATTACCATTTTACAGGTGATAAGTTTGAAGCTCAAAAACATTAACAGATTTGACAGTGATCACACTGTTAGTAAATATAAAAAAAGAGGATTGAAATTTAGAACTTAATTGGCAGTTCAAAAGTCTCCATTACTCTATGTTGCCTTGGCCATCTCTATGACTTTACCTTTTTTTAATGTGTATTAATAACAAACCTCTTGAACAACTCTTTTGTAAGTGTAACTCTACATATTAACTACAACATAGATAGAAGTCCTGTGAGACTTCATAGAAAAGACTCAATTTACAAAGAAAGCAAATATTGTCTGAAGAATGCTTAAGCAGAATTATATTCATGAAGGTAATTGTATATAAATACTTATGGACATGATATATAGAAAGAATTCTGAGAAGATTTACATAAACTGATGCAGATTGAATTAAGCAGAACTAGGAACACATTATACATCATGACTACAAAAACTTTAAAGAGAAAGAGCAAAATAGATTCGAAATAATAGTTAGAAAAACCAAATTTGACACTAAAGAACTGAATGTGACTTCTTCCTTTGTATCAGTTTTTAGATAATTGATATAGTCCACTCTAATGCTGTCAGAAACATTGTACTGTTTGATTTTGTTAACCTGTCTTGTTTTTTTTTCTTTTATTTATTGTTATGTATGGTTTGCTGAATAGGGGAGGGTATAAGGATCCATTTAAAAATGAAGGTAATAAAAAACCCAAAACATATCACCAAATATTAAAAGAAAAGAACTAAAATAAAATACTGATTTTAGTCTCCATTGTCAAAGTCTTATTGCTATTTGTTAAAAGAAAGTAAAAAGGATAGTCAGACATAAAGATAGGGAGAGACAGATAAATATACAGAGAAATGTTAATTATGACATCACAACTGTGTCAACCCCCATCTGGAACCAATATTCTCTATTTCTGATGCCTAATCTAATGGACTATTATTAATCAAATTAGTCCTCTGGGAGTCAAAAAATCAAGTCCAGAAATGAAAATATGTTTCCAAAATTAACATGAGATTGGTGAATGTTGTATTATATCAATTAATCTGTAAATATATTTAGTTTTTCAAAGTTTATCAAAGTCAGAATTTCAAGATCTGTGTGATCAGGTGATTGCAATCATTGTTGATACTCTTATCTATTCCTGGGAAACTTTATTGTCAGATTGGTCCAAACTATCATCCAATGTTGTATCTATTTGCTAAGTCAGAGAAATACCAATTTGAGAGGGAATAGAATTTTTAGGGCATAATGTTAGATAGTAGCTAGTCCATATGTATCCACTAAAGATAGAGGCCATACTTCAGGGATAAACTTCTACCTCAGCAGGACCTGCAAAAAAGTCTTTAGCTTTATAGTAAAATATTACTATTTTATCAAACTGATCCTAGCAGGAGTCTGTTCAAATCTTTATATATGGTGGACTTGGGCTTATGGATACCATTACTTTGACATTGTATCCATCATTCATTGCAATCTTGTGAGGTATGTGCTTAGGCTGAGAACCTCATAGAGTATCTGGAAGGCATATTGTATCATGCAGAGTTGATAGAAGCTCTTTAACAATGCTGTTTCACAAAATTACAGGATAAATGTCTGAGAGAAGCATTTTAAGGGGAAAAGGATATGTGTATTGCCATAACTATCTCAATATATAATATGATGCTTCAAAAGGGAGAAATTTCCTTCAAATTAAAAGATTTCACATTGAACCTGGAAGGATACATCTCTGAAATGTAATTGAGATTCCTTTTCAGGTGTGTGTAATCCTTTCCAACTCAGATGTTTTGAGACTTAAATTCTGAGATTTTATATAGAACATTTGATAAATTGAGTACTTTTGTATGAATAATAGTAAAATATATGCAAAGTACAGCAATTTGAGAGGAATGGAGTTTTTAAGGCATATCTTAGGTAGTAGTTAGTCCTAGTAATAGTCTTAGCAATTCATTCTAAAGAATCAAAATTGTATTTTCTGAAGTATTTTCAGGAACTTTGAATATCATATGTGCTGAAGAAATGGGCAATATCATGTAATATTAACTATAGTCATTTTTAGACTACTTTTAGAAGTATTTTAATTAAGAAATAAAGTTATGAATGAACAAATGAAGGAAGGAAGGAAGGAAGGAAGGAAGGAAGGAAGAAGGAAAGAAGGAAGGAAGAAAAGAACAGGAAAGTGAAGATGGTAAATGGGAATTTCCAGAATGTTTTTTTGTGTGTGGATAAAATGTTTAAACTAATAGAATTCACTGATATGGGGATGAGGAAGATTGCTGACTGTTTTCATTTGGGAAATGAGTGAATTTCAGTTTAAAATTCATTATTTTTATATGTATATATATATATTTATATATAGATTTCACTATCTTTATATTCTTTTACTTCTTTTTAAAATCTAATATTCTTCATAAAAATGCTTCCAAATCATTGTTTTATATCCTATTTTCCTGTCTGTACCAAATTCTGATATTATAAACAATTGCTACGATCTAGAAACCTTGACAAAGAAGTGCTTTTTCCTTGCCTTGATTACAGCCCATGAATTTCAGTGGTTTCTGGTTTAGGAATCAATCCCCAGAAAAATCTCAAAAATGATAGAAATAATTTTGGGGGATTTCAGAAAATGTGGGAAATAAGAATAAAAGAATTCTATTCATAATATCCAATAATATTTCTTGTGCATTTCTCACTTAAGCTGTTCAGTGATTCATTATCTATATTGTATAATTGATAATATTTAAATTCTTGAATTTAATAAATACAATGAAATTGCCATTACTGTTGACAAATTTCTTCACTTGATTTATTTTAAGAAAGAGCTTAAAAATACAAACAAACTTTTCATTGTGAAGGAATGCGAATGAATTTTTCTTTCTTAACATCTCAACTTTCCCAGAAGCTATAGTTTTATGTAGCATGTCAGGGAAAGACAGACACAATTACCCTTTTATTATAAGCTTTAATTATACTCCTAATTTCTTAGATTTTATATAGTAATTCAAATCAATGGATAAAGCTAAAAAATTGCAAATACCAACGTCTTCTTTATCTGCTCACTTCACATACGTCTTCCTGGAACAATTCATCCATATTATTTCTTAAAGCATAACAGTATCCCATCACATATACCATAACTTGTTAAGCCATCCCCTAATTGATGGGAATCTCCTCAATTTCCAATTGTTTGCCTCCACAATAAAAGCTACTACAAATATTTTTGTTTACATATATAATTTTCTTTCTGTTTTGCTCTCTTTGAGATACATACCAGTAGTGATATTCCTGGACCAAAGATTGTCATAGTTTTATAGCACATTGGACAGAGTTCCAAATTGTTTTCCATAATAATTGGACAAATCCACCAACAATGCAATAGTGTCCCTATTTTTCAACATTCCCTCTGGCATTTGTCATTTTAATTATTTTGTTGTTAGCCAATTAAATATGAGTCAGGTGGTACCTCAGTTATTGTATTTTGCATTTTTTCCCTTAAGCAATAGTTATTTAGAGCATTTTTCATGTGATTATGAAAAGCTTTGATTTGTTCTTTTGAAAACTGCCTCTTCATATATTTTGACTATTCTTCAATTGGTAAATGGCTCTGATTTTTGTAAATTTGACCCAGTTTCCTACATATTTCAGAAATGAGACATTGTAAAAAAATTTCCCCAGTTTCCTGTTTTCCTTCTAATTTTGTTTGCATTAGTTTCTTTTGTATAAACAGCTTTCTAATTCAAACAAAATTATCTATTATACTTCTTATAATCCTATTTCTTCTTTGGTTATAAAGTCTTCTATTATCCATAGATCGACAGGTACATTTTTACCATGACTCCCCAATTTCCTTGTGCTCTTATCCATAATATCTATATTGTGCATCCCTTTTGACTTTATTTTGTTATAAGGTATTATATATTGATTTAAAGCTAGTTTCATTCAAACTGATTTCCAGTTTTTCCAGCAATTTTTATCAGATAATGAATTCTTTTCCCCAATAGCTTGGATTTTAGGATTTGTCAGATGATAGATTACTGTGACCATTTACGTATGTATTGGGTACCTAATCTATTTTACTGATCCACCACTCCATTTCTTAGGCAGTACCAGATAGTTTTGATGATTATCATTTTGTAATATAGTTTGAAATTTGGTACTATTACTCTGCCTTACTTAATTAAAAAAAAATGAATTCCCTTGAAATTCTTGATATTTCATTCTTCCCAGTAAATTTTCTTATTATTTTTTCCAGAACTACAAAACAATTCCATGGTGGTTTTACTGGATGGAACATAATAAGTAAATTAATTTATGTAGTGTTACCATTTTTAACTCAAGCTACCAGTAAACTTATATTTCTCTAGTTGTGTAAGTCTGTGTAAAAAGTGTTTTGTAATTATATGCCATAGAGGGCAGAACTTTGGAGAAGTATATTTGAAACAAGTATACTTGAAACAAGGTATTAACTGAGTGGAATTGATGAGATGATTGTTCTCTAGTTCACATATATACTTAGTACTTAGTATGGTGATGTAATGGTTCTTTAGTTCACATATACAAAGTGTGCTATAACGATATAATTGTAATAGGATATATAAGAGCTAAGAAAGACTGGAAGAGAAACATTCTATGTTTGACTAACTTTGTGGTGGTCCTGCCTCTTGCACTCCTGCACTAAGATCAAAGCTTATCCAGAGGTCCTCACTGTGGCTTTAGATAGATAGATAGAAAGGTAAAGTAAATAGATAGATATGTATGATATTCATATATGTGATAGAGAGATAAAAGAAAGATAATAGAAAAATATATACATATACTATAGTGTAATGTTCAGGCTAGCTTTCTGGAGGACCTCGAGGACAGAGGTCCTCACAGTGGCTTTAGATAGATAGGTAGAAAGGTAAAGTGAATAGATAGATATGTATGATATTCATATATGTGATAGAGAGATAAAAGAAATATAATAGAAAAATATATACATATACCACAGTGTAATGTTCAGGCTAGCTTTCTGGAGGACCTTAAGGCCAGCCTTGATCTTAGGGCAGGAGTGCAGGAGGCAGGACAGCCACCATGAAGCTGGTCAAACATAGAATGTCTCTCTTCCAGTCCTTCTTAGCCCTTATATACCCTATTACAATTACATCATTACAGCACACTATGTATGTGTGAACTAGAGAACCATTATATCACCATACTAAGTATATATGTGAATTAGAGAACAATCATCTCATCAATTTCACTGAGTTAACACCTTGTTTCAAGTATACTTCTCCAAAGTTCTGCCCTCTACAGTATGCATATAGTTCTTGGATTTGTCTCATCAGGGAGACTCACAAGTATTTTATGTTATCTGCAGTTATTTTAAAAAGAAATTCTCTTTCTATCTCTTCTCCTTCTGTTTTGTTGGTAATATACCGAAATGCTCGTGAATTATGTGTGTTTATCTTATATCCTAATACTTCACTAATCTTGTTAGTTGCTTCAGGTAGTTTTTTACTTGGTTCTCTAGGATTCACTAAGTATTTCATTAGGTCATCTATAGTGATAAGTTCTTGTAATGATGCTCTATTACAATAGATATTTGATATTTTTCACTCTATAACTGGTCAAAATTTTGAGTTTGTAAATTAAAAGCTTGTTTGTTTTTAAGTTTTCAAGTTTATTTTAATGCTGTAAAAAAAACAACATTGTTGAAACTAAACCTTGCATTACTCATGACAGAATGTTATTATATAAAAAAACACATGTTTTGGGCCCATTCAGTCTTCTTCAGTTTCAGATGTATCAAGGCTAGCTCATTGTCAATCTATTCTACATCACAGTCAACAAATCTCTATTATAATGCTCCAGTATGGATAATGCAGGTAAGGTACTTTAAGAGGTGAATTATCATTATTTGAAGTTCATATAGAGAGAGGACTATTGATTCTCAAGGCTAAGAATTGAAAGCTCAGCAGGAATGTAAAAGATGTAGCTTCTTGATCCAGTTCTAGGAAATTATTTTCAAAAATTATTCCAAACATGATTTTAAAAAGCAAAATTAAATGGAAGAAAATAGATCTGATTATGTTAAACCAATAAAATTTGAGCCTGAAGTAAGGCAGTTTTGAATATATTACTGAGAGAAATTCTGTCTTCTAATTATCATTCAAGGTTGTATAAAAATCTGTGGGAATTACATCAATATCTGGGGATAGAGCTGATTTGAAGATGTATCTTAATTAAAGATGGAAAATCCAGTTTATTTAATTATCAGTTGACTAGAGGGTTTTATGAGTAAGGACATTAATCTATGGAGTTTATTGAAGGCAAGGCCAACAAGGGCAGGCAGATTTTTGTAGAAAAGAATATATAATTTAAAGTTAAAATAATTCAATCTAATTAATTGATAATGGTTTATGACAAAGGCAAATTAGAAAATAATGAAAGAAAGAGTAATAGGAACATATATAAAAGCTCCAAGCAGAATTGACTAATTTATTTTAAAATCATCTAAATTCTAGTTACAAATATTAATATTAATAGTTATAAATATTAATTAAACTATTTTTACTGGATTTCCTGTTAAATCAGTTTCATTTAATGAGACTGCAAAATATTTCAAAGAAACAAGTTTCTGTTGGACTTTGATGATTGATTCTTTTCATATTATAGCTATTGGAAAAAGGAAGACTTTTTTTAAAGCATATATTTTACTCTCAACTTATTTAAGTATATTTCTTGTCTTCAGAAGAGAGTTTCTGCCTACTAAAATATTTCAGACTTCAAATGAGAAAGGTTCTGCCATATTTTTAGTGAAGCAAATATTAGTTTTTATTTTGAACTATCCCAAACCCACAAACAACCAATGCACATTTGTTTTGAGGCAGACAGAAACATATCTAATAATTATAAGTCAAGGGATAAGTCAAAAGATGTGAAGATGGAAGGGTTTTTTTTTTCATGATTGAACATTTATAAAGGACTTTGTATGAGCAAAATGCTGTTTTAAACCCTAGAAATATGAATAAAATAGTCCCTGCTTACATTCTAATTGGAGCAGAAAATGCATATAGAAGGTTTAGCTGCAGAAAAGGTAGAAAGACCCAGTGGGAATTAAAGTTTAGTGGCAAAGCAAGTGGTAAGAAAAGAATTATTTTCATATGGATTTATACAAATCCATATGAGTAAGGCCATTAATCTATGGAATCTATTAATGGCAAGACCAACAAGGACAGGCAGATTTTTATAAAAAGAATGTGTAATTTAAAGTTAATTGAAGTTTCTGATGCTGAAACACTTGACAATACCAATGACTTTGATGGTAAAAACTTTCTTTTCTGGGTCTTCAGGAAATACAGTTACAAAGGAGGAAGAGGCTGCAATACTTATTGAAGCCTTCATCATGTTATATCTCCTCATGGACTACTTCCTTGGTTTGTGGCTGGAGGTGAACTATAAACAAATCTGGTAGGTTAATGGGATGCTTCATGTTCTTGGGGCTCTTGATTTTGCTTGCCTGTCAGTGGGAGTTAGGCCATATTTCATGTTAGTGTGGCTTTTGGTGAAGATGTTGATTGTACAGGACTGTTCCCTTACATTGTGTCTTCAGGATTATGCTAGAAGCAGTGCAATGGTCAGTGTGGTGAGTTGTGGGTGGTGTTATTCCTGAGTCACTTGGGGCATGGGTTCCTGAGCTGTATCTGTTGACATCTGAGGGGAGATAGTGACAGTGTTTAGACCTGCCTACTTTTTCATTTTTTTCCTCAGGATACCTGGATATCTATGCTAACTTGCCTACTCCAGTGACAATTTTTCCCTTTTTATATAAAGGACCAAGTTACATTGTTATCTTCTATGATAAAGACACCTTTGTTAATAAATTTTCTCAAGTTGAATGTTATATTACTACAAATCCCAACAGTATGGAAAATATCACACCCTCATAAAGCAATCTTGAAAGAGATACATCTTTATTTAAGAAATACATAGAACCACAATTCCATAAAAATTGATGCATTTTCAGATTCCCTTTAATGACATTTCTATTAGACTTTTTCCTATACAGCCTCAATAGTTTCTAGTTTGATTTGTGAAACATAATTAATGAACTCTGCCCCAGCGTCTCTGTCCGACAAATCAACCCTGTGAAAGCTCTATGGCCCCAAGCTGAGCCCCACACTGCGCAGATTAGAGGCTAACCTGGGCTGTGTCCTCCTGCCATGCAGGATCACAACTGCCCCAAGGAAAGCCCCTTACTGCGGGTTGGGGCTGCGAGCTTGTGCTGAGATCTGTGCTTTCACTTTCGATTTGAGGCTCTCCTCGGAACCTAATTTCTCTCCCAGTCTATGCTGATCTCCCCCCTGGCCCCGGAACCAATCTTTTTTGGCGAGACTGCAGATTTTCTTCGGCCGGTGAGTTGTTATACTTCTTATCTTTATGAATTGTAGCAGTCAAGACTATTTTTGAGGCTCGATATAATATTGATAGAGAGGGTAAGAGAAGAGCTTAGAAAGTCGCGTGTGCCTTCTCTGCCGTCTTGGCTCCGCCCTCTATCTTGAGGTTTCAATGAAATGCAAGTTCAAAGTAAGTTAATAGTATATATAATAACTGAAATATATAATAACTGAAAAATCAACACAGCTATAGGGTGCATATGTTCAGAATAAGAGAAGTAATTGTTACACTATATTCTGCTTTAATGACATACCAAACTGCATTCCATTTTGTCATTATATTTTAAGAATATTTCTTTCTCACTAGCTTTTGACCCTCTGATTGAAGGCCTGTGTAAAGCAAAATACTCTTCCCAAAGCCTTCATTTAAAGAGAGCTCAAAAGTCCAGCCAATCCTTCATTTCCTACCAGCTTTACTCCTTGGATTCAACTCCACTATCCTTATGCATCTTCCCTGGGTACTTTCTTAGACAAACACACACACACTCACACAGCCTTTCCAGCTTTTTTTGTACACTGTCTTTGTCAACAGATTGTAAACTATTCAAGGACAGAGATTTTCTTTCTTTTTTTTCCCATTTTTCCATTTGGAAATTTATTTTGATATTTGGTAGAAGAGTTTGCCAGAAGAAGGTATGGATTTTTGTCAGTTTCTTCAAGATTTATATTATTTGAGTTTCAGAGAAGAGCAGCAGTACACCATCACTAGCAAAGAAAAAGCAATTTTGTAGACAGGATAGTTCCCAGATAAGGTTCATTGAAATATAGATAAGTAAACATAAACTTTCGATATTTCCCTACAACTCCCCAACATTCTCATACTACAAAAAACATAATGACAGAAGAAGAAAATCTGATTATATTTTCAAACAGTTCTTTCA
Organism: Sarcophilus harrisii; assembly: GCF_902635505.1. NCBI lineage: Eukaryota > Metazoa > Chordata > Mammalia > Dasyuromorphia > Dasyuridae > Sarcophilus > Sarcophilus harrisii. The sequence goes on from NC_045428.1 coordinate 271,104,931, forward strand.
AATAATCCTACAGAATGCATTATCTTCAATTTCCATCTCATCTGAAGCCTGACAGGGAACTCTATCCCTAAAGAATAGAGGCCAAATATATAGCAAATTTTTCCTAATGTCTCATAAGTCAGAGGGATGAATCTGAATATATCTTAGGGTTTATTATTCCTAATTTGATGTTTATTTTACAGACATTCATATTGTGTATTAACTCCTAATGTAAAAATTCAACCTTTAAATCTCAGTTCTGTTGACCCTAAGTTGGCTCAAATGTATTAATTCAATATATATTATTATCAGGTACCATTTCACAATTTTCATAAGTGATGGCAAAAGAGCATCATATAAAGTCACTCTTTGTTATGAGTGATTTTATAAATTGAGGTCATAGTTTTTTTCAAATTACTCCATTATTTTAAAGCTACAATTTGATGTCAGTATTTTCTTTCACAGAATTAATAGATTTTATAACAATGCCAAATAAAAGATCCCCCAAACTTTATCCATTTCAAAGAAAAATATGAAACACTTAAGTGTTAAACTTTGCGACCTCATTCTGTATTCCTAACCAATGGATTGTCTAATAGCATTGAAATTAAAAGAGCAATGACTCTTCTAATGATGCAATTGTAGAACTCATGGATATCAGTTTTTAAAATAACAGCATTTCTTCTAGAATGAGTTCTTTAAAATGACAATACAAGAAAAAAATTAAGCTATACTACAACATAAACAATATTGTAAATTTTAAATATGTTTGACAGTCAAAAAGTCAGTTCATTTGAGTGCATTTTAAATCTTCTTAAATAAAAATTCACTTTATTTCACTATCAATTTGACATTCTATGTCAAATTCATTCAAAAACCAATATAAAGTAATTGTACTTGTTGTTTGTCCTTTTTTTCCCAAAGAGGACCATAACATCAGGGAGGTGATACCATGCCATGCAAGTAAATTGGTTTTAGGGGAGGGAGGATTGTGCAAGATCACCTGCCTCACTTGTCCCTTCAGAGCTATTTGGATCCAGTGACCAGATATAGATGAAGAGGACTGGAGATGGCCTTGGTTGAAATAGGTGACCTTGGTCTTTGTAAATTAATGTCTCACTAGGTCTCAGTGAACCTTCCCAAAACATCTTGGGGTTAACTGACTGGGTTTATATTTAATTACCAAAGCAACAGGGGTACAGAGCTAAGATGACAGAAAGTAGACAAAGCTTTCCCTGAACTCATCCTGGCTTCCCCAGAATCATGATCAGATCAAGCTTCGAAAAGGACTTTAGAGTGACAGAATCCACAAATATTTGGAGTGTAACAAATTTCTAACAGAAGATATTTTGAAAAGACTTCAGAAAAGGTCTGTCTCAATCATGGGAATGGGGTGAGGGAAGAAAGAGGAGTCAGCCCAGTGCAGGTGCAGCTCATGGAGGCCCAAGGTGGAGAGGCTCTGTGGTGAGATTAGTGGGTGGCTCTAAGACAAAATATAGCAGTATTATCTAGTCTCTCCTAGTTCAGGAGCCACTAAATCAGCATTCTAGTTGTAAGACATGCACTGAACTACAGAAGGCAGATAATGAGCCTCTAAACCCTAGTATAACAAGTGAGAATTGGTCATACCCACCCAGAATAGAAAAGAAAATGACAGCATCAGGCCCAGGGTAGTGTAAAAGCTCTGTCATCCTATAAAGGAAGCTCAGGACAGTCTCTCCTTTGGCCTAGAAACAGATCTCAACTTTAAAAAGGAGCAAAAAAGCAAAACAAATTCTGATCATAGATAGCTATTATGGAGACAGGGAAGAACATAACTCAAACCTTGAGGACAGTGAAGACAAAATGTCACCAGATGAAGTCTCAAAGGGTAATGTGAGTTGGAATTCAACTCAAAAAAGGCTCTCTTGGAAGACTTTTAAAAGGATCTTAAAAGAGAATTTCAAGGAAAAAAATGGGGAAAGGAAATAAGAACTTTGCAGGAAAGTTTAACAAATGAAACACAAAAATTGTCTAAAAACAACTTCTTAAAAATAGATTTGGTGAAATGGAAAAAGAACAACTCTCTAAAAATAAAATTGGTGAAATGGAAAACAAAAACAAAACTCCAAAATCCAATGAACAAAATATCTCATTTATAAGTTCAATTGGCCAAATGCAAAAAGAAGGTAAATTAGTTAACTGAAGAAAATAATTCACTAAAAATTAGAATTGAATAAATGGAAGTGAATAACTCAATGAGATATCAAGAATCAATCAAGCAAAAAAAAAAACAAACATAAAAAAAACAGAAGAAAATGTAAAATACTTCATTGGAAAAAAATTGCCTTGGAAAATATATTTAGGAGAGACAATCTAGGAATTATTGGAATGTCTGAAAACCGCAATGAAAAAGAGCCTAGACCATATCCTTCAAGAAATCAAAAGGAAAGCTGCTCTGATATCCTAGAACCAGAGAGAATAAAATCAACTCATGAAAGACAGCCCAAAATGAAAAATCCAAGAGACATTGTAGCCAAAGAATAGAATTATCAGATCAAAGGAACAGATTGCAAGCAGTCAGAAAGAAACCACAAAGAAAGGAGCCACAGTCAGTATTACACAAGACTTAGCAGCTTTCACTTTAAAGGACTGAAGGACCTGGACTATGATATTCCGAAGGGCAAAGGAGCCTGGAGTGTAGCCAAGAATCACTTCCCCAAAAAAACCTAAATATTATCTTTCAGGGAAAAAAGATAGGCATTCAATGAAATAGGGTATTTCCCATAATTTTTGATGAAAAGAACAGAGCTGAACAGAAAATTTTATCTTCAAATACAAAACTCAAGAGACACATAAGAAGGTAAAAAGCAAAGAAAAAAAATATGGTTTTTAAAGGTTAAAATGTTTACATCCCTATATGGGAAGATGATATGTGTACATCTTGAGAACTGTATCTTTGTAAGGGGTATACTTAGTTAGTTGTAGATATAATTTGACTTTATTATGATGACATAAAAAAGTAATCACAGATGAAAAAGTAATTGTACTGGGAAAAGAGGAAAGCAGAGGTAAATGGGATAATTTATATTATATGGAGAGGTAAAATAGACCTATTACAGTTGAGCAAAAGAAGGGAGGGAGATGAGCATTTTTTGAACCTTAATCTCATCAGATTTGGCTCAAAGAGGGAATATTATACATATTGTTTTCATTATGCTGGGAGATCTAATAGATGGGAGGATAGAGTGATTGTGGCAGTAGTCAGAAGCAAAACACTGGTAAGGAGGGACGGGGGACAGAATTAAAGGAGAAAGAAAAGTATAAGCAGAGGGAACATAGGACAGAGGGAACTACATAGTCAGTACTCATAAATGAAAATGTGAATAGAATGAACTCACCCATAAAACAGAAACAGATAGAGAAGTGGATTAAAAAGTAAAGTCCTACAATATGTTTTCTTTTTTTAAAGAAAACACATTTGAAGCAGAGAGATACACAGAATAAAGATTTTACATTTTTTTAGGTGCAGTAATTTTTTTTTAAAAAAAGCAGGGGTTGCAATTCTGATTTCAGATAAAACAAAAGCAAAAAAAAAATAAATCCAATTAAAAGAGATAAGGAAGTAAACTGCATCTTACTAAAAGGTACTGTAGAAAATCAATACTAAATATATATGTACCAAGTGATATATCATCAAAATTCTTAGAGGAGAAGTTATATGTTAGCATTAAAATAAGAGAAGGAAAAGACATTAAAGAATTAGAATAGACAATGAAGAAACAAAATGATAACTCTTTGCATATACTATGATTCTATATTTAGAGAATCCAAGAGAATCAAGTAAAAATTATTTAAAATAATTATCACAAGAAAATTTGTAGGATGCAAAAGAAACCCATTTGAGGTAATGTCCATTAATGGGGAAATGACTGAACAAGTTGTGTTATATGATTATAATGGAATACTATTGTGGTGTAAGAAATGATGAACAGATAGATTTCAGGAAAACCTGGAAAGATTTGAAAGCACTGATTGTTAATGATGCAAGCAAAACAAGAACAGTTTACAAAGTAATAGAAACATTGTGTGATGATAAACTTTGATAAACTTTGCTCTTTTTGCAATATAATGATTCACAGCAATTCTAAGAGTCTCATAATGGAAAAATGCTATCCATATCCAGAGAAAGAAGTATGGAATCTAAATTCAGAGAGAGATATACTATTTTTTTTCTTTCTCCCCCCGCCTTTTTTGTAATTGTTCCCTTTTATTCAAATTCTTCTTCCATAACATGACTAATGTGGAAATATAATTAATATGATTGTCTATGTATTAACTATATCAAATTTCTTGCTGTCTGGGGGAGGGGGAAGGATAAGAAGGAAGGGAGAAAAATTGAAACTCAAAATCTTTAAAAAGTGAATTTTGAAAATTATCTTTATATATAACTGGGAAAAAACACTATAAATTGGGGGAGATCAAAGGCAAATACTGGCCTTATGAGTTCTAGGGAATTTCTGAAGTGGAAATCCCAGTCAAAGGCTATTTCATGATCAGTCAAATAAATGTGTTTCCCTCACTAACCAATGGTTTTCTCAATCACCTAACCAGGACAAGATACATATATTTAATAAAGCAGTCTGGTCCATTTCCCATAGGCCAGGCTATTGAATTTGTGCCCCTTGCTTTCAAGTCCTGCATCATAATTCCATGTTCACAAAGATAGTTGAACACTTAGTATTTCATCATAGATCAAATATCATAAGAGGGTTGAAAACAAGCATAGGAAGAGAAAGAAAGACAAAAATCTACCAAATGATTACTAGTCTAATTTTAATCAGAGATTCAGTAACTACTTACTAAGTTCTTTTGTGATCATAGATTCAACAGGTTTAAGATAATTCTAACTCCCACAGTCTCTCCCTGGCCTAGTGTCAAACATTACTCCTTACTTTTCTAGATATTCAGATCCCTTCTCCTAATCATGAGCTTTGATTGTGTTCACCCTGAAACTTAGTGGGCTCATCATATCTGATTTGATTCCATATTGGTTGGGTTTCACCTATGTTCAATCTTAAAGTAAAGCTATTTAATTCTATCTCAAAGAGCATTCAGTTTTACTTGGGAGATCACTGGAGCATCCCACACCATAATTGGTACCTATAAGAATGAACCCCAAAACCTGAAATTGTTTTAAAAAGAAATTAATTTATTCATTTGATAGAAAAAAGAGGTCAAAGAATGACTACAAATCAGAAATTACAGAGTGAAACATTTGTGTTTAATTCAATTTTTGAAAAAAATCCCAAACATTAAAGCTGCCATCACTAGAGAGATTCTAGGACATACAGAGGAACAAATCATGAAGGAAAATATGATTTTTCCTCAGATATAAGTAAGTTGGACTAGATGGTGTGTGGCTCTTCTCAATTCTGAAATTCTATTATTTTACAAAGCATTACTTCTATTAATGTACTTTGACACCTAAAAAGGCAAAAAAAAAATCTGAAAGCCTGTTGCAGACAGTTAAATATCATTTAATACTTTGTGTATACCATCATTCTACCAAACTATAAATGCCATCAGGAAAGGGACCATGTCTTCTCTAAATTTTGGATCTTCTTCAATCTCTAACACAGTATTCTAAACATAGTAGTTGCTTAATAACTATTTGTTTAATGCAGAATAAATGAATGATGCATATTCTACCTACTCCTATGTGTGGCTGCTATATTTATGTATCTTTGAGGCTACACTGTTGGCAAAGAGAGAGTTAGAGGGTGTTCAGCTCCAGTTCCTTTCTGTGGCTCCCTATAGGCCTTTAATATACACTCCTTGCTATGCATCTACAAATGGCTTTCTGCCAACTCCCACTTAGCTAGGGAATTATCTACTGGTATGACTCAACAATTCTCTGAGGGCTGCCATCTGTCTCAGAGATTTTAATGGAAGAAAGGAGGATAAAGAGCAGTGAGAAGGATTTTTTTTCTTTAATTTATCTTTGTCCTGAAGTGGACTTTTATACCAGAAATGGACTGAATGTTTCATAGAAATTACAAATGTATGTTTGACCAAATGGAACAACTGTTTCAGGCAGAAACCATTCTATACTACATATGGACAGTTTGAATATCATAAAAAGTCCATTTTTAAATTGAACTAAAAGTATTGAGAAAGTTCAACTGGATTTAGTCAGAGATCTGAATTCTAGCTTAGCTACTTATAAGCTGTGCAACTTTGGACAACTCATTTAATTAGCTGGACTTCACTTTTCACTTTTTTGAAATCAATTGATTAGACTACATTACCTACAATATCTCTTCCAACTGCAAATTCATTGATTCTCTTCATCTATGAGCTGTCTTTTAAATAACCAGTGGTGCAGTATATGATGTATTAGATTTAGAGGTAAAAGACTACATGTGTAACTACAGGCAAGTCACTTCATATTTCTGGACTTCAGTTTCTTCATCTATAAAACAAGAAAGTTGCAGTAGATGCCTCCTGAGATCCTTTCCACCTGTAAATCTATGAATATATTCGATCGGCGTTTATCTTAGGACTTTTAAAGAATATTTAGGAAATGAATTTCCCTGACTTCAATTGAGCTCATGGTGTTATAAAAAAGAAAAGCCTATATCACATAAAAATATAGAAGATTATAAGAGTTTCCAATCCACACATTAAATATATAATACAGATCAACATTTGCCAAGAACACAAAGATGGTGTAAAATATCAAGTGGCAATATGAAAGTGATTATAGGATCATGGAATTATAACCAACATTACAGGTCAGCTAGTTTAAACTCTCATTTTGCAGTTAAGGACCTGAGGGCTAAAATAAGTCAAAATGACTTGCCACAAAACATACAGGTAGTAAGTAGAGTAAGTAAGTAGGCTTGAACTTTTATTCTAAATCCATTCCACTTATACTGATTCACAGAGAGTTAGCTAGAATGAGCCCTTAGGAAATTGACGGAATTTACATAGAAGGAGGTAATAGTGGTAACAATATTTCTAACCATGAGTTCCAGAGGAGAAAAGTAGGCACTTATTGTTTTCCAAACACTATGATGTGTACTGAGGATAAAAAGACAAAATAGAAATGTTTGTGTTCTCAAGAAGTATGCATTTTATTTTAGGAGAATAGAATTTATATACACATTAGTATAAGCTACATATAAATACTTTCTCAAGGAGTATATGAGACTAATAGTAAAGGCAATTTGTTGAAGGATTCCAGAGGACACAAGGAATTGGTAGGAAAGAATGAGACATGTCACTGGAGGGATGGGATTGGTGTGGGTTAGTAAGGAATAGAATACTGTTCTTGGCAGCATACAGTGAAAACTCAAAGAGATTTTTCTGAGCACACTCTTAGGGATCATCATGTCCTTCACAGTAGTTTTCGTTGATTAATTTGATTATCAATCCCTGAGAAAAGAATAGAGCATGACAGATGAACAGCCCCTTGTTCTGCCTGATAGTGAGTATTGTGGTGGATAGAGTCCTTGAGCCAATCTAACTATAAAAGGAGGATATAGAAATCCTATATCAGTGCTACAGATAGGAAATGGAGAAAAATGATATCCAACAAATGTGATAAGAAGTGAAGGATATGGAAGAGGGGAATGGATGAAAACTCCTCCAGATGTATCAATTAAACTGCGCCTTGAAAATTAGAGATTATTATTGAAACCATGAAAAGAAATGAGCTCTTTATAGAAAGAATGGAGCAAGAAGAGAGAAAGTCTGAGCCTAACACCCACTTAATTGAAAATTGAAAGTACTTAACATTATGTAGTACTGTAGAATCTGAAGGAAGAGTTTTAAGAAGGAAAAAGTAGTAAATATTGCAATAATCATAGAGGAAATGGAGATGGAAAAGATACCACAGAATTTTAAAATAAGTTCTTCACTCCTCCCTCCTCCCCATGTTTGAAAACATCTTGTGCATAGTTAAAGGCAGGGAAAAAAACTTAATTGAGAGATAGAGTCTAAAGACAGTAAAAGGGAAAAAATAAGTTTGGGAATGGTATCCCTCAGGAAAAAGAGCTCAGTAAGTGATGATGAGTCAAACAGGAAAGAGATCAAATACCCAGGTGGAGGAGTCAGAAGGCAGTGACATCCTAGCTAGTGGCAGATGCTGTCCCCAGCCTCCCTGGTGGCACTTTGTCACTATTCACAAGTACTAACTTTCTCCTTGAATCACACTAAACATATGGCAAAGACAGCCTGGAGACAAAAATCTGCAAAGGGAGCAAATGGCTAAATGAAGTGGGATATGAAACAGAAAAAGTTTGGAGAGAGGACATAGAAGTTTTTGAAATATCTTTTTGTTGTGCTTGCAACATGTTGCCTCAGGCTCCAATCACCCCTTGCTGTCCTTTGTTATAGCTCTTTCTTTAAGCCACTATTCTCCAGTATATCCATTTAATTGTGATCCCCAATTTTGATACTTTGTAGAAGCTAATTATCCACCATTTATCTGAGAAGTCCTGCATTTGCCATCTATTAGTCCAGGAGCATAAATGCTGTAAATCCTTTTATATCTTTCTACACTACTTAATTATTTCTCATTTGTTTTTATTCTCTCCCAATTTAGTTTCATCTGCAAAGTTGAAAATCATGTTTTCATATCATAATTAGGGTACTAGGAACCTCAGAGAAATTGCCTGGTGGATAAGCTTGCCTTTGCTTCTTATTTTAATGGGGAATTTAAAAGTGAGAAAATAAATTAGAACTGAAGGAAATAATAGATTGAAGTGAAAGTATCTAGAATATAGATGAGGAAACATGACAGAGAAAAATAGGGGGAAAGTTCATCCAACATCAATTCAAAATTGATGAGCTTAAAGCAAAGTCCTTTCAAGAGACATGAACTTCAGATCTGCCATAAATCAGCTATGTGACCCAGGACAAAACATAAAAATTATCTTTCTCAGTTTCCACATCTGTAAAATAAGGGGCTTTAAGATTTCTTCCTATTCAATGAGTCTCTGTTGATGAGGAGAAACAAGCTGTTATTAGTCCTCTATTCTATCTTTGTATTGTTGAGGGATATAAAGGTGGATAAAATTTTCCTTGAGTTCATTATGCTAATGAGATAAATATATTTCTTCTTATGTACACCAATGAATTCTCTTCCCTTCATTTTGTAGGGAAGAAAAATGAAGGGAACAGAACATGTTTGTTTTATGGTGCTATGGTATGTCTCTACCCTCCCTCCTTTATTCTAATTTCTTTACAATCTCTCTCATATGCCTTTAATCCCATCATCTTTCTTCTAAACATATTGACGGCATTTGACTTTGTTGATTATCCTTTCTTATAGAATACTTTCTCTGCTCTTAAATTTCATGACAATACCTTCTCCTAGTTTTCCTGCTACCTCAATCTCCTTTGTTGCTTTATCACCTACATCTTGCTACCTAAGTGTATTGCATTCTCTTGGTGAACTCATCAGCTCCTATGCATTTAACGATCAATTCTCTGCCTATAACTTCCAAATCTACATATTTAGCTCTTTTCTCTTCTCTAAGCTTCAATCCCACATAGTAGATGCCTATTGAACAGTTCAAACTGTTTATCTCAGAAATATCTCAAATTCACTATAGTAAAAATTGAGTTCAATATCTTTTTTAATCAAACTAATTTCCTCACAAATATATTTATTTTTGTTTGAGACATCACCCTCCCAGATTAATAATACCTCACGCATCCATCCAGTTGACAGATCTTTTTTCCATCTCTTCAGCACCTCTAAAGTCAGATTCTCTCTATATACACATACAATTACTCCCTTCATTCTGGCCTTGATTACCTTTTGCTTAGATGATTGCAATAGCAAAAATAGGGTACTTCCTACTTCATTATTCTCCACACTCCTCCCCAAATGATTTTTCTTAAGCAAGAATCTGAACATACTACTCTCAAATTTTTCTCTCATGCTTTTAGATTCAAATGTAAAATCCTTTTTAGCTTTAAAAGTCATACATAGTATTGCCTCCAAACTCACTAGTCTCATTGTATATTTCTCTGTGTGCAGAAAGTTTCAGTCCAGCCAAGTGCTCTAATAGAACTTGCCATAGTGACTAGAATATAGTAGGTGCTTACTAAATGTTTGTTGATCAAATAAATGAGTGTACATGACTCAGGGATTGGAATTAATCTAAGAATAACATTCAAAAAGAAGGAAATTTCAATACTGTTGTCATTTATCCTGGATAAACATTCACTACACTTTTATATTCAGTTCTGAGTACATCTTAGAATGATATTAATCAACCAGAATATGTCTAGACACTGACCAGGAAAAAGCAAGAAGAGACTGAAGATAATGTAATATAAGGTTCAGTTGAGAAACAGGATATTTAGCCCAGAAAAGTAAAGACTTAATGGAGGAAGGGGAAGTAGAGTGGGATAAGGTGAGGCATTCTCCAAGTATTTGTGGAATGGTGGAATAGAAAAGGGATTAAATTAATTCTATTTGGCCTAGAGGAAAGTTGCAATTATTGGAAATTTGAGAAAGGAATATTTTTACATGATAAAAAGAAAGACATGTAACTAACTAAAGCTGTGCAAAAGTGAAATAATCTATCTCAGAAGTTAGTGGGTACCTTTTCACTAAAGATCTTTAAGAAGAAGATGAATGTTGATTTGGCAGGAATGTAGTTGGGGGATGTAGAGATTTGTTTTTCTACAGAGTAGATGGTCACTGAGATAACTTTTAACTTTTTAGTTGTGTTCTTCTGAAGAAGACTTGAGCCTTATTCTGCCATTTACTGATTGTGGTGCCTTAAGCCTATCACTATATATCTTATTTCAATTTCCTTATACATGTTTAGATTCTTTAAATGTATCCCTTTGCAGATAACAATGTTCCAGTTGCAGGAAATTCCAGGACACAGCAAGATCTGTTCAAATATATACTGCAATTAAAAGGAAATTGACTCAACCTTCTCCCCTAAAAAAAAAGGTAAATGGATTAAAAAAAAATAATGGTAGGCATTTGTTTTTTATTGTTTTTTTATGTTTATTATGTTTTTATGTTTTATGTATAACATGTATATTAACTTTTTAAATACACATTTCTTTATGAATCATGTTGAGAGGAAAAAATAAGAACAAAAGGGAGAACCACAAAAGAGAAAACAAAACATAAAAAGAAGTAATTATAGAATGTATTGATTTACATTATATCTTCATAGCTCTCTTTTTGGATGCAAGTGGCATTTTCTGTCCAAAATTTATTGGGATTGCCTTGGATCATTGAACTACTAAGAAGAACCAATTCTTTCACAGTTGATCATAGCACAATTTTGCTGTCACTATGTATAATGTTCTGCTTGTTTCACTCAAGATCAATTCATGTAAATCTTTTCTCGCTTTTCTAAAATCAGCATGTCCATCATTTTTATATAATAATAGCATTCCATTATCTTCATATACCACGACTTATTCAGCCATTCCCCAATTGATGGACATCTATTCATTTTCCAATTCTTTGCTACCACAAAAAGAAGTGCTATAAACATTTTTTACATATGGGTCCTTTTCCCTCCTTTATGATTTCCTTGGGATACAGACCCAGCAATAGCATTATTGGGTCAAAGGGTATGCACAGTTTCATAGCCCTTTGGGCATACTTCCAAATTGCTCTCCAGAATGGTTGGATCATTTTTCAACTTCATCAACAATGTATTAGTGCTAAGTTTACTCACATCCTCTCCAACATTTTTCAATATTTTCCTGTCATCTTAACCAATCTGAGAAGGATAATGTGTTATCTCAGATGCCTAGAATTTAGTAATACTGAGTTCATTGAATTATTTATATAGATAGATGCATATAGACATAGATACATACATATATATTGAATTATTCATCTGTGTGTATATATATATGAGTGTATAACTGACTAGTTATAGATCTACAGACATATTTATATCTATATATCATTATTTCTCTATATAAGAATTTTTTAGATTTTTATATGGATGGATGGATAGATAAATGATAGACAGACAGACATAGATAGATAGATAGAAAGATAACATGGGTAAGTGTTCCACATAGATAATGAACTTGGTTTAGCACTGAGTAAGAGAAGATAAAAATATCTAAGAAACTGTACATCACAATTATTACAGTTTCTTAGATATTTTTATCTTCTCTTACTCAGTGCTAAACCCAGTTCCTAAATGGCTCCCTGCCACAAAAATTCATTATATTAGCATTCATATCTTCCTAATTATATCATGTAGGATACCATGCTATCAAAAGAATGAAATTTATGAATACAACATTGTACAGAAAAATAACATGCAGGAGTCAGGGTAAATCAGCATTACAGAGAGTGGAAAGTCATTCTACTACTAAAAATATTATTAGTAAGTACACATTGATATGAAAGTTTAGATGAAAATAAACTGCATTAATTTTCTGTACTCACTTGCTGTGACTGTTGAATTTATTCTATCCAAAGCACCTAATGCTGATGCCATTATTCCATGAAAATTTACAATGATAATATCTCCTTGCCCAACCCATTTAAAAAATGCATTCAATGCTCAACTCCTCCATGGAAATTTTCCAGACTAGCCCATTATCTCAGTTTTGCCAGCTATTCATTTCCACCACACAAACCCCCCCAATACCCACACCCCAACTCTTCTTTCTATCTCTGTTTTTTATCTCTAGATGACAATTCTAATTATCATTTCCAGAAATATACAAGGACAAGACAACTTTTAAAAAAATTTGTCCCTTTACATTTTATGATATTTTACATTTACAAGATTCTTTGGCCTGATATCCTTAGAGTAAATAGATTTAGAGTGTTTGAATTAAAAGATATTTTTTCTTTCCTTTTTAAATTTTTTTATTATTAAAGCTTTTTATTTTCAAAACATATACGTACATAATTTTCAACATTGACTCTTGCAAAACCTTGGAAAAAAAAAAACCTCTTCCAAATTTTTTCCTCTCTTCCCCCCATACCCTCCCCTAGATATCAAATAATCCAGTATATATTAAACATGTGCAATTCTTCTATACATATTTCCATAACTGGATGTACAAGAAAAATTAGATCAAAAAGGGAAAAAATAGAAAAAATGCAAGCAAACAGCAACAAAAAAGTGAAAATCCACATTCAGTCCCAAAAGTCCTCTCTGGGTGCAGATGGTTCTGTTCATCAGAAGACAATTGGAATTGGCCTGAATCACCTTGGTGTTGAAAAGAACCACATCCATCAGATTTGATCATCATATACTCACTTCCCTTAGTATCAGTTCATATAAGTCTCTCCAGACCTCTTTGAAGCCATTTTGCTGATTATTTTTCATAGGACAATACTATTCCATAACATTCATAAAACATAACTTATTCAGCCATTCTCCAACTGAGGGGAATCCACTCAGTTCTCAGTTTCTTGCCATTACCAAAAGGCTGCTACAAAAATTTTTGGACATGTGGGTTCATTTCTCTTTTTTATGATCTCTTTGGAATACAAGCCCTATAGAGAAATAGCTGATCAAAGGGCATGCACAGTTTGATAGCCCTTTGTGCATTGTTCCAAATTGCTCTCCAAAATGGTTGGATCCATCACAAGCCCACCAAAAATGTGTTAGTGTCCCAGTTTTTCTCCAGTATTCATCATTTTCATCATCATCTTTTCTGGTCAATTTGGCCAATCTGAGAAGTGTGTAGTGGTATCTCAGAATTGTCTCAATTTGCATTTCTGATATGACTACAAATGGTTTTAATTTCTTCATCTGAAAATTATCTCTTCATATCCTTTGACCATTTATCAATTGAAGAATGATTCAAATTCTTATAAATTTAAATAAATAAAGAGGCAATTCTATATTTTAGAAATGAGTCCTTTATCAGTAATTTTCTGTTTATTATTTTCCTTCTAATCTTGTCTGCATTGTTTTTGTTTGTACAAAAACTTTTTAACGTAATATAATCAAAATTATCTGTTTTGTGTTCAATAATGTTCTCTAATTATTCTTTGGCCACAAGTTCTTTCCTTCTCCACAGATCTTAGAGGTAGACTATCCTTTGTTCTTCTAATTTGCTTATAGTATCATTTTTTATGTCTAATTCATGAATCCATTTCAACCTTATCTTGATATATAGTGTTAGGTATGAGTCAGTGTCTAGTTTTTAGAATACTAATTTCCATTTTTCCCAAAAATTTTTGTCAAATAGTGAGTTCTTATCCCAGAAGCTGGAGACTTTGGGGTTATCAAAATTACATTACTATAGTCATTAACAATTATGTTTTGTGAACCTAACTTGTTCCATTGATAGACTATTCTATTCTATTTCTTAGCCAGCACCAAAAGGTTTTGATGATCAATACTTTTTAGATCTGATACAGCTAGAGCACCTTTATTTGCATTTTTAGAATTCAGTTCCTTGAACTTCTTGACCATTTGTTCTTCCAAATGAACTTTGTTATTATTTTTTCTAGCTCTATAAAAAAAAAAAGAAGTTGGGAGAGTTTTATTGGCATGGCACTGAATAAGTAGATTAATTTAGGTAATATTGTCATTTTTATTATATGAGCTCTGCCTACCCAAGAGCACTTGATATTTTCCCAATTAATTAGATTTGAATTAATTTGTGTGGAAAGTGTTTTGTAATTGTGTACATATAGTTTCTGATTTTGCCTTGGCAGATATACTATTTTACATTATCGAAAATTATTTTAAATGAAATTTCTCTTTGTATGTCTTGCTGCTAGACAATCTTGTTTCACCACTGATTTTATTAGGAATTGTTGTAGTTTATCCCCATTACATCTGATGCTTGTTGATACTTTTAGACAGATGCTACTAATCATTTTATGAAAAACTCTATTTATTCCTATACTCTCTATCTGGCTCTGGAAGATTTATTCCTAGGGAATGGTTTAATAACTTGTTCAATTTTTTTTCTAAAATGGGACTATTTAAGTAATTTATTTCCTCCTCTATTAATCTGGGCAATCTATATAGATCTCTGTAAGTATTCATCCATTTAACTTATTGGCATATATTTAAGCAAAATATATCTTAAATCATTGCTCTAATTTCCTTTTCATTGGTAAAAAGTTCACCCTTGCTATTTTGATACTAACAATTTGAATTTCTTCTTTCCTTTTTCTTATCAAATTAAGTAAATGTTTAATTATTTTGTTATTTTTTTCATAAAATCAACTCAGTTTTGTTTATTAGTTTAATAGTTTTATTTCACTTTTATTAATCTCCCCTTTTCTTTTAGAATTTCAAATTTTGTTTTTTATTGTGGGTTTTTTAATGAGTTCCTTTTTTAGCTTCTTTAGTTACATACTCAATTCATTAATCTTCTCTTTCTTTATTCTATGCAAGTAAGCATCTAGAGATATCATACTTCCCCTAAGAGCTGCTTTAACTACATCCCATAAATTTTGGGCTGTTTTGTCTCATCATGGTAATTTCCTTGAATGACATCCTTAATTGTGTCTATGATTTGTTGTTTCAGCCACTCATTCTTTATTATTAGATTAGTTAGTTTCCAATTAGTCTTTTATCTATTTTTCTCTGGCTCTTTATTATATGTAATTTTGATTGCATCATGATCTGAAAAACATACATTTACGATTTCTACCTTTCTACATTTGATTTTGAGGTTTTTATTCCCTAATACATGGTCAATTTTGGTGGAGGTCCCATGTACTATTGAGAAAAAAGTATATTTCTTTCTGTCTCCATTAAATTTCCCCCAAAACTTTATAATACCTAATTTTTCAAAATTCTATTTACCTCCTTATTTATTTATTTATTTTGTATTTGATTTATATAGTTTTCAAAGAGCAAGTTTCAGATTTCCCATTAGCATAGTTTTGCTTGTCAATTCTTCTTGCAACTCTCCATTTCTCTAGGAATTTGGATGCTATACTACTTGATACATGTATGATTAGTATTATTTTTTGCTCATTATCCCTTTAGCAAAATATAGTTTCCTTTCATGACTTTTAATTAGATCTATTTTGATTTTGCTTGATCTGAGTGAAGATTTTTTTTTTACTTCAGTTGAAGCATAATAAATTCTGCTCCATCATTTTACCTTTAGTCTCTATGTGTCCCTCTGTTTTAAATGTGTTTGTTGTAAACAACATATTAAAGGATTCTGTTTTTGAATCCAGTCTTCTATGTGCTTCTATTTTATGGGAGAGTTCATCCCATTCACATTCACAGCTAAAACTACTAACTCGCTATTTCCTGCCATCTTATTTTCCCTAAATTGGCATTTGGACAATTGAACTTTTAAATGAGGTGTTAATTGGATATATCTTTTTTCCATTTCACAAATTCTGTTTTTCAAAGTGTTGTTTTCTTTTCCCATTAAGCTAAATCTATTTTGCAAGGAGTTCCCTTCAGATAAGCTCTGTGTTTCATTTTCCAAATTATCCTGCAAAGTTCTCATTTCCTTTCCCCATCTTTCTTATAACTCTCTTTTAAGATCCTTTTTGAATTCTTCCAAGAACACCTTGTGAGATGGAGGCTAATTCATTTCATACTTTGGGGCTTCATCTAAAGATAAGTTGCCTTTTGTGTTCTGAGGGTTCGAGGTCTGTTTTTCTCTGTCTCTAAAGCTATCTATGATCTCTCTCTCTCTCTCTCTTTTTTTTTTTTTTTTTTTTTGCTCATTTTTAAAGGTTGAGGGCTGCTCTTAGGGCAAAGGGGGTATTGTCCCAAGCTTCCTCTACAGGCCACAGTGACTTCACACTGCATTAGAGCTGGTGCTGCTGGTTTCATTTCAGTGCTGTGTGGGTGTGGTCTTGTCCTCCATTATTCAATCTATCAAGGACTCACAATTTACCTTTTGTATTTGCATTAAATATCTCACAGAGAATCTGCTAATCCACTAGCTTCTGACACAAGATAGAGTAGCCAACACTGCTTTATTTTGGGTAAGAGCCTCATAGTAGATTTCCTAGTATATAGTGTTAAGTAATTTATTTCCTCCTCTATTAATCTGGGCAATCTATATAGATCTCTGTAAGTATTCATCCATTTAACTTATTGGCATATATTTAAGCAAAATATATCTTAAATCATTGCTCTAATTTCCTTTTCATTGGTAAAAAGTTCACCCTTGCTATTTTGATACTATAGCCACAGCACTCTGGGTCCCTGTTAACTAAAGGTAGTGACCTACAACCTCCACTCTCCATCCCGAATGAAACAGACATTTTTCCAAAGTTCTCTCACAGTGTTTTTTGCTGGAAATTTGTTACACTCCAAATATATGTGGGTTCTGTGACTCCAAAACCAGTTCAGAGACTTGATCTGGTGTTGATCTAAGGGAAGCCTGGAAGAGCACAAAATCTATTCTCCTTCATTTTAGCTTACCACCCCCCCCCCAACTCCAAAATAGACTTTTTTTCCCCCACCATCATCCAGGGTTTTAGAGAGCAATGATTAGTTTTTGTTTCTGTTTCTCCCAAAGAAGCACATGTTCAACACAACCCAGCTCAGCCTATCTTGGACATACTAGAACCTTAATTAACTTTTGTTGTATTGAATAATAATGTCAATTCTAACTTCCTCATTTGCAAATGAGGAAACTGAAGCCAAGGAAGATTAAATGACTTTCCCAAGTTGACACAGGTGTTATGCCACATAGTTGGCATTTGATCACAGGTCTCCTTACAACAAATCTAGTCTGCTTTTCTGTCCTTACAAAGATCTATCATGAACTTGTCTTTTATTGACCAGACCAATGAGACTTTTATTTAGGAAGACTCTTTGGAACATATCTGATAACTCAAAGCAAATGTCCCATGAGGTTAGCTCAAGTTTATTTTTCTAATGATATTCCCTTACACTCAGTCATATCAAATTTTATGTAGTTATTTTTCAGCCTATTCATCAAATTTTGCAAAGTAATCCCACATTTTACTGTGAATAATGACACTAAAAGCAAGATGTTGAGTAAAAAGGTGCATTATATATCTACCTGGCAGGAGCAAGTAAAAATTAAACAAAGTCTGCATTTGCTATTCACCTTCATTTTTTGTAGCATGGGGGGAAATATCTAATAAATTGGTGCTACTGGGGAAAAGTGGATAGTTCATAAGTTTGGCTAATACATGGAAGAGCATTTTTGAGTATATCCTCTTTTACTTTTCAAAGTCATGCTTATGTGCAGGTTCAGAATTTTAGATTTTCTTTCCTGAAAATACATGTTCCAGAATGTACCAGGCTTCACTCTAGCAGACCCAGTAATTGAATTCAGCAGTCAGTTGGGGCTTGGCAAAGTGTCTAGGATGTTGGAGACAGTGAAATACATCTCCAAAGCAAAAACATTGTTGGGTGAAGGAAGAACACTAAAAATGTGTTAGAATTTATTAGAAGTTCACCAAACAGAAAAAGTCCTGAAGAGAATTTGGGAGAGGAGTAGGTAAGTAAACAAATATATATATATATATATATATATATATATAATATACACATATACATACATATGTATATATACATATACATACAATACATACATAAATATATATATGGGGGGCATAGAAAATTATTTTAGGCTGAAGAAGAATAGGAAACCATAAAGACATTCCATCATCTTTTGCATTGGGATGGAATGGTATTTGGATTGTTTTACTTTATTTATTGAGCTTGTCCAGTTAATTTATCCTATTATTTATGGAAGTCAAGTTAATGATATGGCACATAGAATATTAGACATCAAGAAAAGAAAAGCAGGAGTGGATCCAAGATGGTAGAGAGCAGACAAGTGTCTGGTGACATTTAACTTGACAGCAGATTAAGCCTCTAAATTGGTTTTGAAGTGACAGAACTCACAAATATTTGGAGTATAATAAATTTCCAGAAGAAGATACTTTGGAAGAACTTCAGAAAAGATCTGTTTCATTTAGGCAGGGTGAGAGGCTGCTGAGTCAAGACCATAGCACAGGGAGCCCAGCACAGTGAGCTGGAGAGGGAAGCCAGGGTGTTGCTGCATCTGCCCACCTGGGAATCTCCTGTGAAGCTTTTAGGCTACTTTGCACTGACTGCAAGCTGGTGATTAAGCACATTTGTTGTAAGATACCCAAAAGCAAATACAAAAAGCAAACTGTGAGTTAATGAGCCTTAGAAGAATGTGAAACTTGGCCATGCTTATGCAGCCCCTGAAGTCAATTAGTTGAACTGACCCAGGGCAAAATAAAGAAATAAAGGAGCTAACACCTCTATGCCTTAAGCGCAGACCTCAATCTTAAAAAAATAACTCTGACCATAGAAAACTTTTATGGAGAAAGAGAACAGGCCTACAACCCTGAGGATCCTAAAGGCAAGTCAACAACAGATGAAGCCCCAAAAGGTGATATGAGTTGGTTCCCATTTCACAAGACTCTTATGGAAGAATTAAAAAGGGATCTTAAAAGAGTTAGAAAAAAATTGGGAAAGGAAATGAGATCTTTGCAAGAGGGTATAGAAAAGGAAAAGCAGAAATTATCTGAAGAAAACTCCATAAAAAATAGACTTGATGAAACAGAAAAAGCATATAATTCCTGACAAAATAAAAATGAAAAAGAAACCATTTCATTGAAAAACGAAATTTGTGAGATGGAAAAAATGTAATGCACAAAAGAACTTATTTAAAAGATCATTTGGGCAAATGAAAAAGGAGATAAAAAACTAACTGAAGAAAATAATTTACTAAAAATTAGAATTGAACAAATGGAAGTGAATGAGACTTCAAGAATCAGTCAAACAAAACCACACACACAAAAAAGAAAAAATAGAAGAAAATGTAAAATACCTCATTGGAAAAAACAACTAACCTAGAAAATAAACCTAAGAGAGACAATTTGAGAATTATTGGACTTCCTAAAAAAAAAAAAAAAAAGCCTAAATGGTTTCTCTCAGGAAATCACCAAGAAAAATGATTCGGATAGCTTAGAACCAGAGGGTATTCATTGAAGGAATTCACCACTCATCTGCTGGAAGAAGGCCCAAAATGAAAACTCCAAGTAACAT
The DNA here is from genome assembly GCF_902635505.1 of Sarcophilus harrisii. NCBI lineage: Eukaryota > Metazoa > Chordata > Mammalia > Dasyuromorphia > Dasyuridae > Sarcophilus > Sarcophilus harrisii. Next base: position 271,124,922 of record NC_045428.1, read on the forward strand.
CATAGATAAATTTCTGAATTATTCAATCAAAGAGAAAATATTGCAAGCAGCCAGAAGGAAACAATTCAGATATCGAGGAGCCACAATGAAGATCACCCAGTACTGAGAAACTTCCACTTTAAAAGATAAAATGACATGGAATATGATATTCCAAAAGGCAAAGGAACCTGGATTTCAGCCAAGAATCAATTATCCAAGAAAATTAAGCATCATCTATCAGGGAAAAGGATGAAGATTCAATGAAACAGGTGAATTTCATTAATTTTTGTTGAAAAGAGCAGAGCTGAATAGAAAATTTGATCTTCAAATACAGAACTTAAGAGAAGCATAAAAAAAGGTAAAAGGGAAAGAAAAAAATAACTTTCTTTTAAAAGTTAAAACGTTTATATTTCTATATGGGAAGATGATATGTTTAACTCTTGAGATCTATATCTCTGTTATGATATACTTAGAAAGTACAGATATAATTTGATGTTATTGTGATGATTTAAAAACAAGGAATTAGAGGAGGAAAGGTGATTCTATTGGAAGAAGAGGAAAATGAAGTTAAAAGGGAATAAATTACATCTCATTAGGAGGCAAAAAAGACCTACTGCAATTGAGGGAAAGAAGGGAGGGGAATGAACATTGTGTGAATCTTACTTTCATCAGATTTGTCTCAACATGAGAATATCAGGTAAGTTTAGTTCACACAGAAGCTTGTTTCCCCCTATAAGGAAGTAGGAAGGGAGGGGTGAAAGGAAGGGTAGAGATTAATGGAAGGTAGAAGAGAGGTAGAATGGGAAAGCAATAAAAAGGGGGGCTGCAAAGCAGGAGGGCTATTTTAGGAAGGGTGTTATCAGTGAAAACGTACTGGGTAGAAACAAAAGAGGGAAAAGGAAGAGAAAACTATAACTGGAGGTAAACAAGATGGCAGGAAATACAGAGATATTTGTCAGTGTGAATGGAATGAACTCTCCCATAAAACGAAAGTAGAAAGCAGACTGAATTAAAAGCCAGAATCCTATAATTTGTTGTTTACAAGAAACTAAATTAAAGCAGAGTGATACATTTAGAGTAAAGGTAAAAGGCTAGAGCAGAGTCTATTAAGCTTCATCTAAGGTTAAAAATAAAAGCAGGGGTAGCAACCCTGATCTCAGATCAAGAATAAGCAAAAATAGATCTAATTAAATAAGATAAGAAAGGAAACTACATCCTACTTAAAGGTACCATAGATAATGAAGTAATATCAATACTAAACATATATGAACCAAGTGATATAGCATCTAAATTCTTAGAGAAGTTAAGGAAGCTGCAAGCAAAATTAGACAACAAAACTATAAGCAAGGGACCTCAATGTTGTTCTATCAGAACTAGATAAATCAAATGACAAAATAAATAAGAAAGAAGTTAAGGAGATAAATACAATTCTAAAAAAGTTAGAGATGGTAGACCTTTGGAGAAAATTGAATGGAGACAGAAAGGAATATATTAACCTTTAATTAAATTGTTCAGAAAAAAGAAAGAAGAAAATCAAATTGTTATTCTAAAAATAAAAAGGGAGAACTTTCCACCAGTGAAGAGAAAACTAAAGCAATAAATAGAAGTTATTTTGTCCAACTATATGCAAATAAATATGATAATCTAAGTGAAATGGAGGCGTACCAATAAAAATATAGATTGCCCAGATTAAGAGAAGATGAAATAAATTATTTAAATAGTCCCATTTTAGAAAAAGAATTAGGACAAGCGATTAATCAACTCACTAAGAAAAAAATTTTATTGCCAGATGGACTTCTTTCAAACATTTAAATAACATGTAATTCCAATATTATACAAAATATTTGAAAAATATGGAAAGAAGGACTCCTACCAAATTTCTTTTATGGCACAGATATGGTGATGGTACCTAAACTGGGTAGCATGAAAACAGAGAAAGAATATTATAGACATATTCCCTAATGAATATTGATGCAAAAATCTTAAATAAAATATTAAAAAAGAAATTACAGAAAGTCATCTCCAGGATGATACACTATGACTAAGGAGGATTTATTCCAGGAATTCAGGGCTGGTGCAATATTAGGAAAACTATAAACATAATTATCTATATCAAAAACTAAACTAACAAAAAAATCCTTTGATTATCTCATAATAGATGCAGAAAAAGCATTTAATAAAATCTAACACTCCTATTAAAAACACAAGAGAGTATAAATAAATGGACTTTTCTTTAAAATGATCAATAATATCCATTTAAAACCATCAGCAAGCTTCATATGTAATGGGGACTAGTTAGAACTATTACCAATAAGATGAGAAGTGAAACAAGGTGGCCCACTATCACTATTACTATTCAATATTATATTAGAAATGTTAGTTTTGGCAATAAAAGAAGAAAAGGAGATTAAAGAAATTAGAGTAGGTAGTGAGGAAACCAAATTAACACTGTTTGCAGATGATATGATGGTATTCTTAGAGAATCCTAGAGAATCAACTAAGAAACTACTAGAAACAATTCACAACTTTAGCAAAGTTGCAGAGTACAAAATAAATCCAAATAAATCATCACCATTTATATATATATTACACAAAGTCCATGAGCAAGAGATACAAACAGAAATTCCATTCAAAATAATTGTTGATAGTATAAACTATGTGGGGATGTATCTCCCAAGGCAAAGTCTTTATAAACTTTATAAACACAACTACAAAACACTTTGCACACAAATAAAGTCAGATCTAATCAGTTGGAAAAATATAAAGTGCTTATCTGTAGCCTGAGGGAATATAATAAAAATGAAAATACTATCTAAATTAATCTACTTATTTAGTGCCATACCAATCAAACTCCCAAAAAATTATTTTAAAGATCTAGAAAAAAAGAATAACAACGTTCATCTGGAAGAACAAAAGGTCAAGAATTTCAGGGAAATTAATGGAAAAATATGCAAATGAAGGTGGTTTAGCTGTACCAGATCTAAAACTATATTATAAAGCAGCAGCCATCAAAACCATTTGGTACTGGCTAAGAAATAGAGCAGTTGATCAGTGGAATAGATTAGGTTTACAGGACAAAATAGTCAATAACAATAGTCATCTAGTGTTTGACAAACCTAAAGACCCAAGCTTTTGGGAGAAAAAACTCACTATTAGACAAAAAAAAAATTGCTGGGAAAATTTGAATATAGTATGGCAGTCCCTAGGCATTGATCCACACCAAAGACCATATACCAAAATAAAGTCGAAATTGGTTCATGATTTAGAAAAAGTAATATTATAAGCAAATTAGAAGCACAAAATAGTTTACCTCTCATGTGGAGAAGGAAGGAATTTGTGACCAAAGAAGAACTGGAAACCATCATTGAACACAAAATAGATAATTTTGATTATATTAAATTAACTAGTTTTTATACAAACAAAACTAATGCAGACAAGATTAGAAGGGAAGAAATCAATTATGAAAACATTTTTACATTCAAGTGTTTTGATAAAGGCCTCATTTCTAATATATATGGAGAATTGACTCATATTTATAAGAATTCAAGCCATTCTCCAATTGACAAATGGTGAAAAGATATGAACAGACAATTTTCAGATGAAGAAATCGAAACTATTTCTAGTCATATGAAAAGGTGCTCTAAATCACTATTAATCAGAGATATGCAAATTAAGAGTTTGAAGATTAGAATTAGAGGAGGGATGATTGAATAGGAAATGTCTTGGGAAGATACAGGAGGATGAAATCAAGGGCATAAAAAGATTATGAGGACCAAGAAAGCTACCTTTCCATATGTGATTAGAACAAAGGAGAAGAAAATAAGGAATGGAAATAAGAAGATTTGAGATAATTTAGAACTTGAAAGTTGACCTGAATTTTCTTAGTAAAGTATGTAGGAATCTTCTTTGCTGAGAAGAGAGGAACTGATATAGAAGGTTTGAGAAAGGAAAAGATGACTTAGAAAAGATGTTATTCAGAGTAAGATAAAGTGTGGGTTAGGAAAGAATGAACGATTTATGTATAGTAATAGGAAATTAAGGGAGATTAGACAATATAAATTCATGGTAGAGTTAAAAAAGTTCTGTGACTTCTAGTGTTGTTCAGTTGAGTACTAAATTCAGTTGAGTATCATTTGAGTAAAAGGAAAGGAGGCAAATATCCATGATGGTGTTTAAAACAAAGAAAGACCAACAATAGGATACAAAGGCAAAAAATTCAAAGTTAGAAGACAGAATCAAATTGAATTGACTAAGGAGTTAAAATTTTGTAGGTGCCTATAATGCATGACAAGTTCAGTACAGCAATGCAAAAATCAAATGAGACATGTGGTGGTAAAGGCTGATTCAATGAAAATTATAGGAAAGGTCGTTTAGTCATTTGAGTTGAATTCTCAAGAACTGGTAGAATTCCAAAAGCTGCATAAAGGTGTCTGACATGGAGGTGACTAAATTACTCTGGTTTAATTGAAAAAAAATAATATAAGCATATACCATCCAGTTTTGGGATTAGAAATTATTGGCTGAGAGCTTGGGTAGGTAATTTTCTAAATTGATAACTTAACCTCTTATGTTTTTTACTGTGTTTATTTGGAGGACCTAGAAGCTGAGCATTCAGAAGAATAAAATCTGTTCCTATCTAAACATTTATGATGGCTTTTTTTTAAACTCTATGTGTTGTACCCAACACACTTCTAGACTTTAACCTAGGACTTCTTTTCATCTTATAACGATCCGGACTATCAATGTCCTCAGTTCCATGATCAGGATGAGCATCAAACTCAAAGTATGCCCTAATTGGAGCCTTATGAGCAGTTGCACAAACAATCTCATATGAAGTAACACTAGCCATTATTCTTCTCTCAGTCATACTGATTAACAGATCCTTCACCCTAAAAACACTTACAACAATTTAAGAAAACTATTGACTAATCATTACAACATGACCACTCGTTATAATACAGATACATCTCTATGCTAGCAGAAACTAACCGAGCACCTTTCGATCTAACTGAAGGAGAATCCAAACAAGCATCAGGTTTCAACATAGAATACGCAGCCGACCCCTTTGCCATATTCTTTCTAGCAGAGTATGCAAATATTATTGTCATAAATGCCATCACAACTATTCTATTACTATGATCCTCCCTCACCCCTAACCTCACCCACATCAGCACCATTTTCTCCATACTAAAAACACTATTCCTTATCATAGCCTTTCTATGAGGTTAAGCCTCCTACCCCCACTTTCCCTATGACCAATTAATACACCTACTATGAAAAACCTTTCTACCAATGACACTAGCACTATGTCTAGGATTCATCTCCTTATCCATTGCCCTATCATGTATCCCCCCCCAAATATAGGAATATGTCTGACAAAAGATTTATCTTGATAGGATAAAAAATAGGGCTGCAAGCCCCCTTATTTCTAAGGACAAAGGGACTCAAACCTATACCAAAGAACTCAAAACCCTTTGTGCTCCCTTTACACTACATCCTAGTAAGGTCATCTAAATAAGATATCGGGCCTATAACCTGAAAATGTTGGTTCATATCCTTCCCATACTAATGTCTCCCTACATAGTCATCATTTTATTGCTAAACCTTCTTGTTGTGTTGTTATGTTGTAAGTAAAGACTGAATAAAATAAAAGATGACTCAACGTTGATTGAAAGCTATTTATTCCCTCAATTAGAGTATTAGGAAGCAGTTACATAAGGGTGATCTAAGATACACTTATTTTTTTGACGATTTCCTTTTTTTAGAATTGGATATTTAGTTCATTATATAATTTTCACCTCTCATTTTGATAAAACATTTCACCTACACTATGAGAACTGCATGATTATAAGCAGGAAATTAGTCTAGTCCTCTATACAGTAGCATATATACATTTTTCTACATTTCGGGTTAGAGAATAGAATCTTAAAAAAAAAAAGACTAAGAAAATTATCCAAAGTATTGTTAATCCCTTTATGTCAAGACACAAGAGTTACATTTGAGGTAAGTATCCAGACTTACCATCTTGAGTAAATATTTTATGTATTTTTAAGAGTTCAGCCTATTTAGCATTCCCTTGCAAATACCAAAGTTTGTCTGTGTCTTGGAGGTCAGTGAGGATGAAGAAGGAAATGATTTCACAATTGCTAGAAAATTTGTACTTTAGGAAAAATAACTACCTTATATTAGACATTGTTGATTTGAAAAACATCACAAAATTAAAATGAAAGTGATACTGAAAGGACCTGAAATACTATTTTAAGGACTCTTAGGAAATCACAATATTAGGCAAACTTTTGCAGGAGCAATGATGTATCCTAGGACAGATACTACAAATAATTCCTGAGTGGATACCATAGAGGAAATTGCTATTGTTGTTAGGGGATGTTCTGGGAAAGGAGAAAGGTAACCTCTGAATAATATATGTTACTGAGATGCTACTAGAAGAACAGTTATCAGTCTCAGAAGGATGACTACTAAAGAGCACCAGAGCTCTTTCATTTGATATATATGGTAAAGTTGGAAAATTCATTTGTTACAGTGCAGAAGTAAAGGACAACTAGTAATCACTTTTAGGGCATGAAGAGTGTGGGAAACCTTTATGTCAAGTTCCAGAGTGCAAACTAAAAGGAGAAAAACTTTCCAGATATGTACAAAATTTTAAAAGGTATGGCAGAAAATGGTGAATAAAGAGCAAATCAAAGTCAGAATCATTAAAGCATATTAAATTGTACGTAAAATGATGAAATATTTTATCTTTTTAAAATATGGTTTATTTTAATAGTTAAAAATATTGAGTCCCATATTCTCCCTTCCCTACAATCCTTCTTCCATCTACTGAGAGGACAAGCAATATGATATCAATTATACATGTGAAGTCATGTAAACCATATTTACATATTAGCCATTTAAGAAATGACTAATTTCTTAATTATTTAATTAATTTCTTATTTAAAAAATAAGAAAAGTAAAGAAAGTGAGAAAATTATACTTCCATTTACATTTTTCAACAAGACTTCTTTGGAATTATATTGAATCCTTTTATTGATTAAAATAGCTAAATCTTTCACAGTTAATTATAATTAAAATATTTCTTTTAATGTGGTCAATGATCTCCTGGTTCTATTCACTTCACTTTATATCCCTTCATATATTTTTCTGAAAACTTCCCCTCCATCCTGTTCATTCCTTATAACCAATAGTATTCTATCAAAATCATATGCCATACATTTTTCAATAATTTCCTAATTGATGGGTAACCATTGATTTTCAATTCTTCAAAAAGTGATGCTCTAAATATTTCTGTACAAATAGATCTTTTTTCCTTTTTCTTTGATCTCTTTGGAATACAAACCTAGGAATGGTATTGTTAGGTTAAAGGAATTCAGGGTTTTGTAGCTCTGGTCATAGTTCAAAATTGTTCTCCAGAATTATTTGATCATTTCACAGCTCTATCAACAATTCATTATTTCCTCACCTATCCTCTGGAATTTATGATTTCTAATAGGTGTAAAGTAGTATCTCATAGTTGTTTCAGTTTTAATTTTTCTGATCAACAGTAACTTAAAAGAGTTTCTTTTGAGCAGGTTTTTTTTTTCCCATATGACTATAAATAGCTCTTATTTCTTCTGAAACACTCCTGTTTATATCCCTTGACCAATTGGTACTGATTATTATTTTTATAAATTCTATTCAGTTTTTTTATATATTCTAGAAATGAGGCTTTATCAGAGAATTTTTTAAAAAAAATTATTACTTCATTATTGATGCTACATTTTAATCCAATATTGTTTCCCTATTAATCTCTTTGAATTAAGTTTATGTTTAATATATAGAACTGCTTACCATCTAGGGGAGGGGTGGAGGGTGGGAGGAAAAAATCGGAACAGAAGTGAGTGCAAGGGATAATGTTGTAAAAAAATTACCCTGGCATGGGTTCTGTCAATAAAAAGTTATTATAATAAAAAAAATTTTAAAAAATCAAAAAAAAGTTTATGTTTAACTTTGTCCGAGGTTGTTATTGCTACCCCCTGCCTTTTTTTCAACTTCATTTGAAGCATAATAGAATTTGCTCCAGCCCTGTATTTTAACCCCATGTGTATATTTTTTGATTCAAGTGTGTTGTCAGATTCTAGTTTCTAATACATTCTCTTTTAGAGATGAGTTCATTCCATTAACATACACAATTATGATTAGTGATTTCCCTCCCTGATCCTATTGCCTTCAGTTTTTCCTTCTCTCTCTCTTTTTAAGCAGTGAAACATAAAAATTCAATATCAGTGCTTCTTTTAATCTACCCTCCCTTTTATTACCTCTCTTCCTTTCTCTTATCCCATTCTTCTTTTCAGCATTTCCCCCCACAAAAATCTACTGAAGAGAATATTTTGCCCTTTATTAAATTTATTTTTGAGGTAATTGGGTTTGAGTGAATTGCCCAGGATTACACAGTTAATAAGTTTATTTAATTTTTAAGAAGAAAGAAACACAGAAGAGACATATAAACAAATGAAACCAAATAGAATATTATCATGTGCCCAGCAGAACATCAGGGAGGATTAAAAATGTATTAAAATAAATTCAATTTTAAGAAAAGATGTTTAATAGGAGAAGAAATGAATGTGTGTCCATCTTTTCTTTACATCCTTGTAGGTTGTTCCTTGGTTTTCTGCTGCACACCTTTTTTACTTTACTTTTCCTTCTTTCATTCCCCTTATTCCCTCCAAATCCCTAAGAAGGTTATAGTTAAGCAATGATATATGTATATATAAATATATGATTTATACATCCAAATACACATACACATCCTTTTTCTAACTCTCCTAACTCTGTTTAATTCTACTCCTTCACTAACCTGCTATTTATTAACCTCCCTCTACCCATGAATCCCTCTTTTGGTCTTCTTCTACAACCCTTTGCTTCTCTCTTAACCCATCTCTTCCCCCTCATTTTTTCATGGTATATATGCCGTGTCACTTATTTAACCTGTTCCCAATATGAGTAGATTTTCAGAACTACAGGCCCTCCTCCCTCTTCTAATGCCTTTGTGTCTATTTTATGAAAATAGACAAGATCAAATGGTAAAATGTTTACAAAAAGTCATTGAGAAGGAAAATGACTATAAATCAGAATTATTGAAATATAAAAAGAAGCACCAAAATTCATTGAAGAACAACAACAACAAAAAAAAATTCCATAAAAAAGTAGCATTGGCCAAATTGAAAAGATAGTACAAAAACAAAAAATAATCACTTAAAAATTAGGACTGAACAAGTGGAAACTGTTAGCTTTATGAGACATCAAGAAATAATTAAATAATTATACTAGGGTGTAAAGCCAAGATGGTGGAATGAAGCCAGAAAGCTACTTGAGCTCTTCCAACTTCCCTCAAAAACAACATAAAACTAAGTTTCTGAACAGAGTCTGATGGAATAAAACTACTCTACAGCTCAAGATAGTTTGGAAAAAAACATTGGGAAAGATCAGTCTCACTGGGGTTAAAAAGGTGTTCAGCCCAACTCAGATAGAGTCTAGAAAAGACAGTGAGAGGATCTTAAACACAAGAAATCAGCAAATGATACCCTTGGTCCTGTCTCAGAAGAAGAACAAACAAGCGGGGCAACCACCAGTTCCAGGTCAGAAGGCAAATTCCAAGAAACCAGACTGTTTCCTGGAAAGAATAGATAAAATTGACCCATGCAAAAGCAAGGAGCCACTGTGCTCAAAGCCAAGGCTCAGAGCTCCATAGAATGTTTGGGATACCAACCTCTTTACTCCAGTATCAGAGCTTGACCAAAAAAGTAAAAAAAAAAAAAAAAAAAATCTTGACCATAAAAAAAGAGAGAATACAAAAAGAAAAAAAAAAGAAAATGAGCAAGAAAGAGAAAAGAACCTTGACCATCGAAAACTACTATTGGGACAGGGAAGACCAAAACAACAACTCAGAGTAGGAGTCAAAACCTGGAAAATGAATACAATTCCTTAAAAATACAATTAATTGTCCAAAAGCAAAAAAAAAAAAAAAAAAAAAAAAAAATCAGTGAAGTAAACAACTTCAAAAGAAAAAGTAATTGAATAGAAAAAGAGATAGGAAGGGTAACTGAAGAAAATCACACATATAAATCTAGAAGGGGCAAATAGAAGCTGACTCCATGAGAGATGAAGAATAAAATAAACTAAAAAGAGTGATAAAAGGAAGAATGTGTAAAATATTCCATTGGAAACACACTCAACATGGATAATAGATACAGAAAAGGCAATTTAAAAGTTATTGGTCCACGTGAAAGTCATGAGTAAACATAAACCAAAAGCAAACAAAACAAAACAAAACAAAACATCCTGGATAACATTCTTCAAGAGATTATCAAGAAAAATTGCTCTGAGATTCTAGAGAAAATAGTCATTGAAAGAATCCATTGATCATCTTTAGAAAGAGATCCCACAAGGAAAAACACAAAGAATATTGAGGCAAACTCTGAACTACAATGCCAAGGGACATTGCATTTATCTGCAAGCTTCCAGATAAAACAATTCAAATATCAAGAAACAAAAGTCTGGTCTACCCAGGATCTAGCAGCTTCTATAATAAAGCACAGAAGGGCCTGGAATACTATATACTGGAAGGAAAATGAAGTGGGGCTGCAACCAAAAATTAGCTATTCAGTGAAACTGAGCATCATTTTTGAGGGAAGTCAATGAATCTTCAAGGAACTAAGAGACTTTCAATCATTTCTATTGAAAAACAGAACTAAATAGAAAATAAAATCTATAAACACAGAACTCAAGAGGAAGATATAAAAGTAAATGGGGGAAATATATACTTTTAAATATTAAGTTGTTTGCATACTTATATGGGAAGATGATATATGTAACTCTTGAGAAGTGTATCTATTATTAGGGCAAATAGAGGGGGCATCACATGGATAGAGAATATGATTGTAAATGGACTCTGATCTGATGATATCAAAGAGAAGGACTTTAAGGGACAGAAAAATGGCTGTACAGAGAGAAAAGTAAATGGGAGGTATAATGTGAAAGATTAGATCAAATGAAAAAGCACAAAAGATTTATTACAATCCAGGGAAAGAAGAGAGGGACATGAACATTGTCTGAAACTTGACCTCATCAGTTATATCTCAAAGAGAAAATAACTTGATTTATTCAGTTGGGTATAGAAAGTTGTATGATGCTATAAAGAATTAGGAAGAGAAAGAGGAAAGAAAAGGGGGTTGGGTAAAAGGGAGGGCAGAAACACTAGGGAAAAGAGGTAAGAGAAGTGGGAAGAGATGATAGAATATAAGATGGGTGGGGCAAGTTAAAAAAAAACACAACTAATGACAGAATAGAAAGAGAGAATAAAAGTATAAGCAGGGGAGAATATACGATGGAGAGAAGATGAACAAATTCCCAGCAAGATCCTAGGTGATATAGAAAACTGACTCTAATTTATAAGAAACCAAGCCATTCTCCAATTGATAAATGGTCAAAGGATATGAACAGAAAATTTTCAGATGATGAAATTGAAACTATTACCACTCATATGAAAGAGTGTTCCAAATCATTATTGATCAGAGAAATGCAAATTAAGACAACTCTGAGATACCACTATACACCTGTCAGATTGACTAAGATGACAGGAAAAAATAATGATAAATGTTGGAGGGGATGCGGGAAAACTGGGACACTGATGCATTGTTGGTGGAGTTGTGAACGAATCCAACCATTCTGGATAGCAATCTGGAATTATGCCCAAAAAGTTATCAAACTGTGCATACCCTTTGACCCAGCAGTGCTATTACTGGGCTTATACCCCAAGGAGATACTAAAGAAGGGAAAGGGACCTGTATGTGCCAAAATGTTTGTGGCAGTCCTGTTTGTAGTGGCTAGAAGCTGGAAAATGAATGGATGCCCATCAATTGGGGAATGGTTGTGTAAATTGTGGTATATGAATGTTATGTAATATTATTGTTCTGTAAGAAATGACCAGCAGGATGAATACAGAGAGGCTTGGAGAGACTTACATGAACTGATGCTAAGTGAAATGAGCAGAACCAGGAGATCATTATATACTTCAACAATGATACTGTATGAAGATGTATTCTGATGGAAGTGGATTTCTTTGACAAAGAGACCTAATTCAGTTTCAATTGATCAATGATGGACAGAAGCAGCTACACCCAAAGAAAGAAACTGGGAAATGAATGTAAACTGTTTGCATTTTTGTTTTTCTTCCCAGGTTATTTTTACCTTCTGAATCCAATTCTCCCTGTGCAACAAGAGAACTGTTTGGCTGCACACATATATTGTATCTAGGATATACTGTGACATATTTAACATATATAGGACTGCTGGCCATCTAGGGGAGGGGGTGGAGGGAGAGAGGGGAAAAATTGGAACAGAAGTGAGTGCAAGGGATAATGTTGTAAAAAAACTACACTGGCATGGGTTCTGTCAATAAAAAGTTATTATAATTAAAAAAAAATAAAAAATAAATGAAAAATAAAATTTTCTTTCCTCAAAAAAAAAAGATCCTAGGTGAAACAAAGATCCCCATTTTCACCATTATTTAACATTGTATGAGAACTGTTGGTTTAGCAGTAAGAAAAGAAAAATAAATTAAAGGAATTAGAATAGACAATGAGGAAATAAAACTATAACTAGTTAGAGATGATATGATGATAGAGAATTGTAGAAAATCAACCAAAAACCTACTTGAAATAATTAACAGCTTTAACAAAGTTGCAGAATATAAAGTAAACCCATGCAAACCATCAGTATTTTTGATGTATTACTGACAAAGCCCATCAGTAAGAGATACAAAGAGAAATTCTATTAGAATAACTGTAGACAAAATAAAATATTTGGGTGTTTACCTGTCAAGAGAAAACCAGGAACTATATGAACAGATTACAAATAACAATATTATAAAACAATTCTCACATAAATAAAATCAGATCTAAAGAACTGGAAAATTACCAATTGCTCATAGATAGGCTGAGCTAATATAATAAAAAATGACAATTTCTGCCTCTATTGATCTATTTGTTCAGTGCCATAATAATCAAACTGCCATTATAGAACTAGAAAAAATAACAAAATTCATCTGGAAAAAAATTCATTTTGACAAAAAGTCAAGAATATCAGGGGAATTAAAGGAAATAAAATGCAAAGAACAGTAGCTTAGCAGTATCAAACATAAAATAATATTACAAAGTACAGTCATCAAAACCATACAGGACTGGTTAAGAAATAGAGTGGTGGATAAATGGAATAGGTTTGATACACATGACACAATATTCAAGGCCTCTGGTCATCTAGTATTTGATAAACTCCCAAACTCTAGCTTCTGGAATAAAAACTCACTATTTGACAAAAATTGCTGGGAAAACTGGAAAATAATGTCTGAAATGCATCTTAGACCTACATCTCAAATGCCATACCAATATAAGGTCAAAATGGATATGTAATTTGGGGATAGAGGATGATACTATGAGCAAATTAGGAGAAGAAAGGATATTAGAACTTTAAAGTAGGGAAAAATTTGTGACTAAAGAACTAGAGAACATTTTGAAAGACAAAATGTTCAACTTTGATTACATTAAATTAAAATTCCCCCCCCCCAAAAAAAAATTAACAGAACCAAGATCAAACTGAAAGCAGGGAAAGGTAGGGATATTGAAAGCTAGGGGGAAAATTATAGCCAGTATTTCTGATTAATGTCTCATTTCTAAAATATATAAAGAATGGTGTCAAATTTATTAGAATAAAGTCATTACCCAATTGATCAATTATTGAAGGATATGAACTGATAATTTTCAGATGATGAAATTAATTGTCTCGATGTCTTTTTTGATCAGATATTTTCCATAAAATTTTTGTAGCCCTTAAAGTAGTACAGCCTTTTTCTTGTATGCTAATGTAATTACTGTTTATGTCATCAATATTTTATTCTTGAGAACTTAATATCTCTTTAAGAATTATTTCCTCCTAAAAATATAGGCTAGTGAATGATTAATTTGTTTTCCTCTAAACTCTCTGAAATTTGTCCTTTCAAAATGTAGAATTATTTTTGCCTTTATAGTAGGTAAGATAGAGACTGATGAGAAATTTTGTATATGGCTTTCTTCATCTTCAGTTAAGTCACACAGTGCATAGAGCAGTAAGACTGGAGTCAGGAAGGTCTTACTTCTGGCTTGTATCACTCTGGGCACTAAATGACTTAACCTCTGTTAACCTCAGTTTCCTCAATTGTAAAATAGAAATAATAATGTCACCTATCTCCTAAAGTTGTAGTGAGAATTATAGTATAATATCTGTAAATCACTTAGTATAGTTCCTGGCATATAGTAAATACTTCATAAATGCGTATTTCTTTCACCCTCTCTATGATGGCGTGATCTCTTGATAACAAGGTTCTTTTACTTTCTAGCATGGACACCAGTCTCTCCTCATAAAGTTCACAAAATGCTTTTAAATGATTCAATTTAAAATTTAAAAATTAATTTATGTGAACCATCACATAAATTTCTCCATCTCATTAACAAATTATCCTCTCAAGTTTTAATCTTCCACAGAAAGAAAGAAGAACCAAGAAACAATTTACAATATAACAACAGAAAAACAACTGTGTGGAATAGAGAGATAAGGTGAAGAAAGTACAGGAATGTGTGAATTCTTTTTCGGTATTTTATTTTTATTATTTCTGTGTTTCCCCTATGACCTGTATAATATGTGCAGGCTCATACTTACTTGAGCCTTGGCTAGCTATAAACTTATTTACTTAACCTGAGCTGATGACATTTATTAGTATTTGACATTTATCTATATTTAGTCTATTAGCTTGATCACTATCTGCTTGATTAAGCCTGAAGGCCTGATTTTCTGTTTCCTACAAATCAGGTGATTTGGGGGAAATAGAAATCTCCCATTCCAATCTCTCTGGAAAACACCAACCAATTAGATGCCTCTCCTACCCTTTCTCATGCTCTCTTACTTGTGATGTAATCTCTCGTATAAAAGCTATGTATCTTTACTACTTCTTTAGCCCTCCTACCACAAGCTTTATCTTTCTTATCTCATGATGGGACTACTCATCTTTCTGAGGTTTTAATAAACAACCTTTCTGCTTTCTATTTTGAGTGATCTCTGAGTAATCGTTTGGGGTAAAGGTCTACTAAATCCCACACAGTTGGAGGCCCTCTGGGATGGAGTCTTTGGGGGAGACGGCTGTGTGCACCCAAGACAGAGACAGGCACCCGTGGAGTAATTTTCTCTCTGGCTCTGGCTCTGGCTCTGGCTGAGCAGTCTCCTTCCCCTCTTAGACAATGACCTGAGGCAGGGATACTCAATGGAAAGCAGAATTGAAGATTTAAGGAAGTAGAGTCCTGATGGCTGTCATTGCAGCCTGAAAGATATGTATAAGTGGAAACTTGAGGTAATGCTCTTGGGAGTCTGGGGGTCTATTGGCTGGGTAGAGGGAGACCCTGAGGAATTAGCCCTCCTAAATTTGTTTTTGGTGTGGATTGCTGTCGACCCCAATGATAAAGGACTTTCCTGAGGAAGCTCTCAGGTATCTGTGAGGCATGAGGGTAACAAAGGGCCTCTGCCAACACCTAGACTACGTCCAAAGTGGTAAAATGGGATAGTAGCAGTCCAAGAATTTGTATCAGGATGTTAGTTAGGGAATTCAAGATTGAGATGAACTTCCCAGATATAAAAGGGAAGAAAACTTGAAAGATGTTCCCAGGACTATTTGGGTATGTCAGATTTAAATCAGTATGTAAAAAGTGAAAATAGAGTTCTGCATGTGTCTGTGTGTGTATGTCTGCTTTGCTTTTTTTGTTCTGTGTTAAAAGTTAGCAAGCTCATAAGAGATAAAAATGCAGCCTCTGTGTTGCAGGCTTAGAAAAATATCAGGTTGAATTGTGGGAATTGGATTCCACTCAGAGTAGTAATTCTTTCAGAGTGGCTCAGAATATATTGATCTTAGATCATGGAAAGGTAATTTGGGGAATAGTTTGGGGCTTTTCAAGAAGTTTGAAAAATCTTTTTTTTTCCTTTCTTTCTCTCTGCCTCTGGCTGACTTCAGTGGTTTTGCAGGAAGAGGGGGAGAGAAGGGGAAAAATAAAAACATAGATTAAAAGTTTGGAAAGTTTTGAGAAAATAGAACACTGGCTATCACTCCTGTAAGCAAGAGACCTTGTTATCAGAACTCAGGCTTGTGGAATCCTGCCAGAAAAAAAAATCTCAAGGTAAAACAAGGATTGGTGCTTAACTCTTTCCTGGGTTTCTAAAGAAAAGAAGTTTGAATGGAATATCTAGGTAGATTTTAGGAAATTTCACAAACTAAAGTAATGGTTAATTTTAAAATAACTTTAAGCTGGTATGTGTGTTAAAATTGGAAATAAGAAAAATGCAGATATAGGAAGGGAGGAATAAAAGTAGAGTAAGAGAGGTAAATAGCTGAACATGGAGGCTCTCTGACCTGTTGGACCTGTGGGAAAACCAGGCATGTTTCTAAAAATTGTCCCAGGAAAAGAAAGAAAAATCATTATTAGCAAGTTTGCTTTCATAGAATTAGAGAACAGAAAGTTTAAGAAGGCTAAACTTGGTAATTATTTGTCTGCAACATTTGATTAAGAGTTTTGGGAACTTACTATATTTTAAAGAGGTACTATAATTTTGAAATTGGGGAAAATAATTTTACTGTTGCTTTGCACATGTTAGATTTATTCTGGGTAAAAATCTTAAGAATTGTTTGACTATTGTGGCCTTTACAACTGAAGAGAAAAACTTTACTTTTTTATTATTTGGTCGGACTTCAAATTAAAATATAGGTTATTAAACAAAATGCCAATAGCTTACCTTAGGGGAGGTCATGTTTGTATCTCCCTACTTAAATGGTATATTGCTTTTTGAAAGTATTGCGTAATTTGTAAACTATATTATGTTTTATGAAATTTGGTACAAAATTAATTATGAATCTTGAAGTTTAAAGTTTTAAAAAAGTGATTTAAAGAAAAGGGACAAGAGAGATTGATTTACAAAAGCAATTAATAATTTAAATGGAGCATCTAGTAAGAAGGGTTATTGGTTTGAGAGTGTTTAAAGTGTGTTGGAAAAGGTTTGAGCAAGTAGGCATTGGGAGGAGAGAGACAGAGAGATGGGAGAGAAGAAGTAAGGTGATTTAAGAAGGATTAGTAGCAAATGATTTCAAGAAGAAACCAGTGAGGAAAAGGAGCAACTGGTTGAAAAGGGTTATCACAGAGAGATGGCTGTGAGACGAGATCTGTTTTTGCAGGACGAGAGCAGCAGAGCAGCATTGGAAAGCTGAAGCCACTTTTGGCTAAAGAAAGCAAACTGTGGTTTAAAGAGACAGGCTGCTCTTACAAGATGTTAATCAATTGAACATTTCTTTCTTTAGATACATAATGGTTTTCTTATTTAAAGAATGTAATCAGAAATGTGATATATAGTCTGAAAGTTATTTCAAAAAGTTTAATTGATGTTTTCAAGAACTTTTCAGATTATTTTATGTGAAAATAGGAAGTTTTAATTAAATGTATTGATGGCAATTATCTGAAAGGGACTCCAAGAATAATAGTTTTTGCCTTCGTCCTTTTGAAAATGGTTTTATTGTGAACAATATGTAGTATGGGATTTTTCTGTGTATTGGGTATTTTAAAAGCAAAATGATTGGTATAATATTCAACTTATTCAAGATTCAACATCTACTTGGATATGTAAGAATTGTTTGAATTTTCTGGGATAAATGTCATACTGTTATCAATATAAGGTCATGGAAAATAACTGTTTGGGATTTATCTGAAACTTTGGAGATAAAATCTCTTGGGCTTATAGTCAGTACTATTTGGGAGTTTTAAAATTCCACTCTCTGATGTGCTGAAGGTTGTTCCTGCATTTTTTCTTCCTGTGGCTAATTTCTATGATTAGACCAATGGTCAATAAAAACTGTTAATGCAATTCAACTACGTTGTTGTTTCTAATTTGATTATGTGTAATCATTATATTCTAAATGTGGTCATCTGTTTGTTACTAGATATTTGCGTTTTGTTTTTAAAAGGTTTATAAATTCTAAGAACACATTTAACAATGATCTGTAAAATCTAACTGCTGTTTTATTTATTGGGAATATAGGTGACAGCCATTTGCCTGCATTGTGAAGTAAATGCAGCTGCTGGCTCTTCACATTTGGCAACAGTCTGGGGAATCAAGTCTTTCTATATCAGACTGTTCTAATCTTATTAGATTTAGGTTTTTTGTTGTTCTAGATTTTGGTCAAATTACAGATTATTGAACCTCTTCTGAGACATGGATAGGCCCATCTGAAGCTTAGATTGATGCCACACCCACATCCCTGCATGGATTGAGAGCCTTCGCCCACTTCTCAGCCTGAAGCAGCTGAGATTGAGACCATCGCCCCTGCTTCTGATGTAATTTGGACTGATATGGGGGAAGTAGGAAAGTGGTTGATGAATTATTGTTAAAATTACAACTGTATTATTGTGTGTTTAAGATTTGGAAGAGAAATTGTCAAATTATATAACTATTGCTGTTATGAATGTATAGGAACTTTATATATATATGTATATATATATATATATATATATATAAAGCTTATATATATATATATACATATATATATGGTTATTTGATGCTTTATATATCTGTTCTGTGATAACTGTTTCATAGACAGTTGGTGGAAGCAATTTTTATGGTATGGACTTATTGCAATCAGTGGTATTATTTTGTTGCCACTATGTCTAGCCTGTATAATTATATTAGTAACCAAAATAGTTCAACAGTTCCTATCAAAATATTACATACAGAAGATGCTATTAATGCTATTAAAAGATGATTTTTTAGAGAAAAGACTGAAATATATTAGAGAGGGATGATCTTGATGGTGAATTAGATAAACACTGTATAGGTATGTTAACTGATTTTGAACAGTGGGTAAGTTCTTCATAGGAATATGATGAAAATCATTTACATATTACAAGGAGGAAATTGTGTGAAGGTGAAGAAATAAGGTGAAGAACTTAGAGGAATGTGTGAATTCTTTTTCTGTATTTTATTTTCATTGTTTCTGTGTTTCCCCTATGACCTGTATAATTTGTGCAGGCCCATACTTACTTGAGCCTTGGCCAGCTATAAACTTATTTACTTAACCTGAGCTGATGACATTTATCAGTATTTGACATTTATCGATATTTAGTCTATTACCTTGACCACTGTCTATCTGAAGCCAGAAGGCCTGATTTTCTATTTCCTAGAAATCAGGTGATTTGGGGGAAATAGAAACCTTCCATTCCAATCTTTCCAGATAGCAACAACCAATTAGATGCCTCCCCCTCCTCTTCTCAGTGCTCTCTTACTTGTGACGTAATTGCTTGTATAAAAGCTGAGTATTTTTACTACTTCTTTAGCCCTCCTACCACGAGCTTTCTTTTACTTATTTCGTGATGGGACTGCTCATCCTCCAGAGGTTTTATAAACAACCTTTCTGCTTTTTATTTTGAGTGATCTCTGAGTAGCCATTTTGGGTAAGGGTCTTCTGAATCCCACACACAGCTTTGTAAGAATTCTGATCAATTTGTTCCAAAGAACTAATAATAAAGCTCTGAATCTATGTCTTGATCCAAAGTTGATGCAATTAATGTGCAAAATGAAACAATTTTAGATATAGCAAAAAAGTCCATTCATTTTACTTTACTGTATTTTTTGTTATAAAGGATTATGGTTTTTTCTTTCTATTTGATGGGAAAAAAATGACCAAAAAATTTAAGAAGAAAAGGGAGTCTTGGAAGTGTTTTTAATGTCCATGTACAGAAGAGAATAAAAGCAAATTTAGAAGGAACCAAAGATAAGTAGGAACCACAGATTTGTGTTTTTGAAAATAACATGTTGAATTTTATTATATACTTTTAGAAAAATATATAAACTATGAATACTGGAGATTCCAAATGAAATAAAAATAAAAACTCAGTATCTTAAACTTTAAAAAAAATATTTCCCCTTTCTTTGAAACCAACAACAAAACCCAAACAAAAACCTACCCTAATGCTTACTAGAGACTTAGAATTGGTTCTCAAAGTATTTCTAATAAAACAGAATATCTAAATACTACCACACTAGAAGAGCTTTGATTGCTCTTTGCACTTCCCCATACATCGCCCTACCACTCAAATGATAAGGCTAGTTATATATGGATATATTACCAGAATTTTCTCCATCAGTCTATTTTTGATAATTTTTCATTTTTGTTATTCACTAATTTTACTCATGCCTAGCTCTTCATGACCTCTTTTGAGTATATTTGTTGTTGTTTGTTTGTTTATTTTTTTGCCAAAGACACTGGGGATAGTTTTCCATTTGATGCTGCAGCTCATTTTACAGATGAATCAATCAAGGTCAAAAGATTAAGCAACTTGCTCAAGGTCACATAGTAAATGAGTCTATGTGGTTTTATTTAGAACAAAGATGAGTCTTCCTGACTCCAAGTCACTATGCCAACTAACTATAGCAACAAAGAATCCTTCCATGCTATTCCTGTCCTTGATGCCTGGAATATCATTCATCCTTTGCATTCTAAGTCTAGAATTAATCTCTCCTAGAAGGAACAAATATTCAGTCACACAAATACTTTAGCACTTTATTTGTCCTTTCCCCTCACATGATATTACTTTATGCTTACTCTTTATAAATTGTGTACATCTTTATATGATTACAAGTTTCTCCTCAGAACCAAGATAACATTGTAAACAGCAATAGCAAGATTATGTAATGATCAACTGTGATAGACTTGGCTCGTTTCTTTTTTTCTTTCTTTTATTAAAGCTTTTTATTTATAAAACATATGCATGGGTAATTTTCCAACACTGACCCCTGCAAAACCTTCTGTTCCAAATTTTTCCTTCCCTTTCTCCACCCACTTCCCTATATGGCAGGTAATCCAGTACATGTTGAATCTGATAAAATATATGTTAAATCCAATATGTGTATACACATTTCTTTCTGCATAAGAAAAATCAGATCAAGAAGGAAAAAAAAACCTGGGAAAGAAAACAAAATTGAAGCAAACAACAACAGAAGGGGTGAAAATGCTATGTTGTGGTCCATACTCATTTCCCATGGTTCCCTCTGTGAGTGTAGATGGCTCTCTTCATCACTGAACAATTGGAACTGGTTTGAATCACCTCATTGAAGAGAGCCCCATACATAAGAATTGGTCATCATACAGTCTGGTTGTTGCAGTGTACAATGATTTCCTGGTTCTGCTCATTTCACTTAGCATCAGTCAATGCAGGTCTCTCCAAGCCTCTCTGAAATCATCCTGCTGGTAGTTTTTACAGAACAATATTCCATAACATTCACATACCATAATTTATTTAGCCATTCTCCAGTTGATGGGCATTTATTTAGTTTCCAGTTTCTTGCCACTACACAAAAGGGCTGCCACAAACATTTCTGCACATGTGGTGCCTTTTCCTCCTTTAAGATGTCTTTGGGATATAATAAGCATAGTAGAAACACTGCTGGATCAAAGGGTATGTAAAGTTTGATAACTTTTTGAGCATAGTTCCAAATTGCTCTTCAGAATGGTTGGAACCAGTCACAGTCCCATAAACAATGTATTAGTGTCCCCTCCAACATTCATCATTATCTTTTTCTGTCATCATAGCTAATCTGAGAGGAGTGTAGTGGTATGTCAGCATTGTGATAATTTGCATTTCTCTGATCAATAGTGATTTGGAGTACCTTTTCAGGTGGCTATAAATATTTTCAGTTTCTTCATCTAAAAAATGTCTGTACATGTCCTTTGACCATTTATTAATTGGAGAATGGCTTTAACTATTATTAATTTGAGTCAATTCTCTATATTTTAGAAATGAGGCCTTTATTAGAACCTTTGAATGTAAAAATGTTTTCCCAGTTTTTTGCTTCCCTTCTAATCTTGTCTGCATTAGTTGTATTTGTATAGAAACTTTTTAACTTAATATAATCAAAATTATCTGTTTTGTGATTAGTAATGATCTCTAGTTCTTCTTTGGTCACAAATTCCTTTTTCCTCCACAGATCTGAGAGATAAACTTTCCTATGTTCTTCTATTTTTTTTTACAATGTCATTCTTTATGTCTAGATCATGAGCCCATTTCAACCTTATGTTGGTATATGGTGTTAGGTATGGGTCAATGGAATTTGGCTCTTTTAAATAATGTAGTGGTCCGAGGCAATTACAAAAGACTTCTGATGGAAAATGCCATCTACATCCAAGGAGAGAACTATGAAAACTAAATGTGAATCAAAGGAGAGCATATTCACCTTTTGTTGTTGCTATTTGTTTGATTTTTTTCTCCTGGTTTTCCCCCTTTTGATATGATTTTTGTTGCATAATGTGAAGAAAATAGAAATATGTTTTAAAATTACATATATTTAACCTAAATCAGTTTGCTTGCTGTTTTGGGAAGAAAGTAGATAAGGGATAGAGGGAGAAAAATTTGAAACACAAAGATTTGCAAAAATCAATGTAGAAAATCTTTTCCATGTACTTTGAAAATTAAATACTGTTGAAAACAAGCAAAACCCCACATTTCTCCTCAGGAAAATGTTAAGTTTCATGAAGACAGAAATTGCATCATTTTTATCTCTGTATTCTTAATAATTTGGAAAAATTAGAAGTGCAATTAATGTTTATTGCGTGGAATTGAGGAATTTGTCTCCTTTTTATAGAAAATACCAAAAGAAAACAACACACATTATCCTTTCAGTCTACAAATAAAGGGATCAGTATGTCACAGATATAGTTCCTATGGACTTTCCTCCCTCCTAGTTAGCTTTATATTGGTCAGTAGTTTAAGGGACATTTATTGTCCCTGCTATCAATGCATGTAATTTATTCTCCTCATTCATCAAACTCAAGTCATGTCACTTTACAACTGGCTTTGTGGAAGCAATCAGTCCATTTCAGAAAGCTGTCACTGTTGCAGATGAGCTGAAAATCTGTTTCCCAGAATCAGTGTTTTAAGGTGATTTTTGAATTGTGTTCTAGTGAAGAAACTTACCATACCTAGTACTATGGCTGTATTCTAAGTGCCTGACATTCATTTTTTCTTTTCTATTCCCCTTCATTTTGAACAAGCAAAGCCCTTCCCGTCCAAATGCATCTTTCTAAAAATGAGCTCTATAATTTATTTAGTTTTTCCTATGCCAATTTCATAATAGTTAGAGAGCAACTCCCAGTAAGTGGTTGATTACATGTAAGCACATACACAGCTGGGCAATTAAGTGAATTCACTTGCACCTTAACAGACCTTAGGTGGTATGATTATCTCATGAAAATAATTATGATTTGCTCTGTCATGATTTTCTGTGGTTTTGGGTTAAATGACTTCAAATTGGCTTAGGGTCAAATGTTGCTTTTTTCCAGTTTTGATCTTAACTGATATTTGATTTGATGCATTTCTCTAAATGAACCTTTTATAAATCATCATTCTTTTTTTTTTCCAAATGATCTCTTTGTAACTGAGGGGGGAAAGTTTCTTATATGAAGAAAAATTACATTGTAGAAAATATTAATGAGGTAGAAACAAAACAAACAAACAAACAAAACAACCCAGAAGTCTAATTCTTCTACTAATATATTGCATGAGCTTAAATAAGTCATATAAATTTCCTGAGTCTTAGTTTCTTAATCTACAAAACAGAGCTGATTAAGCCATCATTTAAAATTTTATTTAACTCAATATTGTAATAGATAAAAATAAATATCAAATTAGAATAAATGATGAAGATAAGAAGGCAATCTGTGCAATTATATAAGTACTCAGATAATTTCAATGAACATTTAAACTCTGGATTATTGAATCCAGAATTCTGGAAAATTGAAAAACAAATAAGATGGGGCAATGAATTGATTTCATTTCATAGAGGATTTTTAATCAAAATAATAAGGAAGCAAATTTTTATAGTGAAAAGAGTGCTAAAGTACTTGACTTTGAATCTAGAATCTATTATTTATTGTGTACATTACCTTGAAATAGTTATTTCTGGATCTTCCATTAAGTGAAAAATTAGGTTGTTAAACTAAATTAAGATTATCTAGGGTTGAATACCCATGCATATACCCAAAGAATTTGGTGTAGAAAAGAACAAAGAGAGTGAAAAAGAACAGAAATGGGGTTTCAAGTCAAGAAGGAAATGATCACAAGCAGAATGATTTTTTAAGTCAGAGAGTGAATCAAAAAAGGAGAAAGAGAATTAAAAGGGAAAATGTAAAAAACTGTAATCTTTATATAGGGGAAAAGGGGAGAGAAGGAAATATATAAGAGGGTATGATAGATGGGAATACACAATTAGCATTCATAAACATTAGTGTGAATAGGATGGATCTATCAATAATATAGAAAAGGTTAGTAGAATGGTTTAGAAAGCAGAATCCAAAAATTCATTATTTACAAAGAACACAACTGAAATATAAAGATCAGATATATGATAAATTTAAATGCTCACATAAGTAAAACCTGGGTTTTCATCTAAGTCTGTTTCATATGTGATATGATTCCTAATTGGTAGAAAGAATGTTAACATGATGCTACAAAGCAACATAAAGGATAGAATTGGTTCCGAAATTTTTTTGTGTTTTCATAAAAACATTATTCCCTTCCCTTCCTCTCCTTGACTTGCTTTCCCTTGACTTCTCATCCTTTCCCTTTTGTTTCCTTCCCTTCTTTTCTCTTGACATTATTATACAAACCTAACTCAGGTCTATAATTAAAGCCAGATATTCATCTAAATTTGGAATTCTGGTGATGTATATACTGAAAGAATTTAGAAGAAAATGATTAAGTGTTTGTTGAGGATAGTGGGAATACTTTTCATGAAAACACTTAAGAGGGAAGAGACATGCTTTGAAAGATTTAGAATTAACCAATCAAGCAAGAAAACATATTTTAAGTGGCTACTATGTGCTGTACAACACACACAGCTTGGTGAAAGAAGGATAGAGTATCGAACCTAGAATCAAGAAAATTAGAGTTCAAAGATTCAGACACATTTTAGCTATGTGATTCTAGGCAAATCATCAAACTTTTGCCTTGGTTTCTTCATCTATAAAATGAGACTTATCTTCCAGAATTATTGTAAGGATAAAATGAAATGACATTAATACCATGCTTCGCAAACTTTAAAGTACAGTTTGTATTTTTGATTTTTAAAATTCATTTAATAGAATAAATATAAGCTTTGAGAAAAAAATTTTCAGAAATATAGCACAATCATATGAGGTTCTGCAATAAATGCCTTTAAAATATTTTTTTCATTGAATTTTGTGTGCTCCTATTAACCAAAAATCTAAAAAAGAAAATGTGTATATAGGCACATATATATTCATCATTGATATTTATGTGGAATATTTCATTTTATATGACAATGATAAAATTTAATAAAGGACATTTTTGATCATGTTATTCTCTGAATTTTCCTATTTGATAATGGGATCTTATTAATGGCAACAATATGGCTCTACAAACCCCCAACCAGGGCATTGCCAACAGTTGAAAAGAATTCAGTATAACAACATATTGGAAAATCAAAATTGAGAAAACAATAATGTAAAGCAGACTATAGTATATTGCCAGACAGGCAGATAATTAATATGTATATCGTAATTCTCCACTCTAATTTCAAAATGAATTGAGTCTAGAATTGAGTAGAAAAAGGAGAATATTCTGAATTGTGTTTAGCAAATTGTTTTTCTATTGGATATTAAGATTTAGAGCAAAGAGTTTGGAGGGTGGAGCCAAGATGGCAGAGAGGACAGACATTTTTTTTCTGACCTTCTCCCACTACCCTCACATTAATACAAAATCCAGCTTCTGAATTAGCTCTAGACTAGCAGAATCCAAGAATATTGGTAGTGCAGCAAATTACCAGCAGAAGATAATTTCAAAGATCCCAGAAAAGATCTGTTTCAGTGGGGCACAGGAGGAGGTGGACAGGCGCAGGCAGGCAAGTAGAACATGGAGGCCAGCACATGCTGGGCAAATCTGGGACAGGGGTGTAGTCTCAGTGGGGTAGTGAAGATTCCCCACCTCTGAGAATCTATGAAGCCAGTACATCAGCAGAGAAGTTGTAAAACAGCAACACAGACATAAACAGTAAATAGTGAACCCCAAAAAGCCAGAGTCTCACAGGATCCGGCAACACCCACCAAGCACCAGGAATGACTTAGCATGGACCTAGTCCTTCTAGGGCTATTTTGCTGACAACTGTTGAGGAAGCTTGGACAACCTCCCTGGTCCTAAAAGCAGATCCTTTTTTTTAATGAGTAAAAAGACAAAGAGAATTGTAGTTTCTATGGGGAAAGACAAGAACAGATTTCAAACCCTGAGGAGACTAAAAGCAGATTGTCTCTAGGTGAAGCCCCAAAAGGTGGTATAACCTGGTGCCCATAACACAAGGCATTCTTAGAAAAAATTAAAAAGGATCTCAAAAAAGAACTAGAAGAAAAATAGGGAAAGGAAAGGAAAACTTTGCAAGACGGTTTGAAAAAGACATAAAACTAATTAAAAGATAGATTTGACAAAATGGAAAAGAAAACAACTCCCTGAAAAAACAGAATTCGTGAAGTGTAAAAAGTAAATAACTCCTAGGAAAGCAGAATTTGTGAATTGATAAATGTAAACAACTCCCAGGAAAACAGAATTTGTGAAATGGAAAAAAAAAATCCCACAGAACAAAATAATTCACTTAAAAACTCAAATGGACAAATACAAAATAAAAAGTAAAGAAAAAGTAAATGAAGAAAAGAATTCATTAAAATTCAGAACTAAACAAATGGAAATGAATGACTCAATGACACAACAAGAATCAGTCAAGCAAAACCGAAAGCAAATGAAAAATTAGAAAAAAATGCAAAATACCTACTTGGGAAAACAATTGACCTGGAAAATAGATCTAGGAGACACAATCTAAGGATTATTGGACTCCCTGAAAATCATGATGAAAAAAGAGCCTAGATACTATTTTTCAGGAAATAGTCAAAGAGAACTTGTGTTATAGAATCAGAAAGTAAAATAACCATTGAAAGAATTCACCAAACATCTCCTGAAAGAGATGCCAAAATTAAAACTCCAAGGAATATCTTGGCTAAATTTCAGAACTATGAGACTAAGGAAAAAATATTACAAGCAGCCAGCAGAAAAAAAAAAATCAAATACTGAGGATCCACAATAAGGATTACTCAGGATCTAGCTGCTTCCACCTTAAAGGATTGAACTGCCTGGAATCTGATGTTCTGAAAGGCAAAGGAACTTGGAATACAGCCAAGAATAAACTACCCCACTAAACTGACCATTTTTGTCCAGGGAAGATGTGTATTCAATGAAACAGGCGCATTCCATTTATTTCTGATAAAAAAGAGTGAAACAAAAAATTTGACCTCCAAATATAGAACTCCATAGAAGCATTTAAAGGTAAAAAGAACTCTTGAGAATTGTATTTCTATTGTGGGTATACATAGAGAGTGCATGTATAATTCGATTTTACTGTTATAATATAAAAAAGGAACTAGAGGTAGAAAAGGGATTGTACCAGAAAAAAGGAAAAGTGGAGGTAAAAAGAGGGAAATTGCATCTCACACACAGGCAAAGGAAAGCTATTATATTTGAGGGAAAGAAGGGATAAGCATGAACATTTTGTGAGTGTTACTCTCATCAGATTTGGCTCAAAGAGAAAATATTATACATATTTGGTTTACAGAGACGCTTCTCTCACCTTATCAAAAAGTGGGAGGGGAAAGGTGAAAAGGGCTAAATAGAAGGGAATACAGATATAGTAGGGGAAAGGCATAAGAAAGAGGGAGAGACTCTACAGAGGGAGGGATTCTAAAGGGGGAGGACTGCTTGAGGGAAGTGGTGTTCATAAGTTAAATACTGGGGAGAAGGGAAAGAGGAAAAGGAAAGAGAAAAATATATTCTAGGGATAATATAATGGCATGATATACAGAATTAGTACTTTTAACCATAAATGTGAATGGGTTGAACTCTCCCATAAAGCAGAAGCAGATAGCAGACTGGATTAAAAACCAGAATCCTACAATATGTTGTTTACAAGAAACACATTTAAAGCAGAGTGATACATACAGAGTAAAGGTAAAAGACTGGAGCAGTATTGATTATGCTTCAGGTGAAGTCAAAAAAGCAGGGTAGTCATTCTCATCTCAGATCAAACAAAAGCAATAATTGGTCTGATTAAAAGGGATAAGGAAGGAAATTATATCTTGCTAAAAGGTACCATAGATAATGAAGCAATATCAATACTAAATATATGTACATCAGGTGTTATGCTTGAAATTTCTAAAGGAGAAGTTAAGAGAGTTGCAAGAAGAAATAGATAGTAGAACTATAAAAGTGGGAGAGCTCAACTTTACTCTCTTAGAACTAGATAAATCAAACCACAAAATAAATAAGAAAGAAATTAAAGAGGTAAATAGAATACTAGAAAAATTAGGTATGATAGATCTTTGGAGAAAATTGAATTGAGACAGAAAGGAGTACACTTTCTCAGCAGTTCCTGGAACCTATACAAAAACTGGCTATATATTAGGACATAAAGACTTCAAAATAATGCTGAAAGGCAGAAATAGTAAATGCACTTTTTTCAGATCACAATACAATAAAAATTACTTTCAATTAAAACCCAAGGGAAAAAGTAATTGGAAACTAAATAATCTCAACCAACCAACATTCTAGAAAGCAATTTGGAACTCTGCTCAAAAAGTAATCAAATTGTACATACCCTTTGTCCCCAATGGTGTTACTACTAGGCTTATATCCCCAAAAGATCTTAAAGATCATGTGCAAAAATGTTTGTGGCAGCCCTTTTTTGTAGTGGCAAGAAACTGGAAACTGAATGGATGCCCACCAATTGGAGAATAGCTGGATAAATTATGGTATATGAATGTAATGGAATAGTATTGTTCTGTAAGAAACAACCAGCAGGATGATTTCAGAGAGACTTGGAGAGACATACATGAACTGATGCTAAGTGAAATGAGCAGAACCAGGAGATCATTATACATGGTAACAACAAGACTATGCGATGATCATTTCTGTTGGACATGGCTCTCTTCAACAATGAGATGATTCAAACCAGTTTTAATTTTTCAGTAATGAAGAGAGTCATCTACACAAGAGAGAGGACCATGGGAAATGAGTGTGGACCACAACATAGCATTTTCACTCTTTTTGTTATTGTTTGCTTTCATTTTTGTTTTCCTTCTCAGTTTTTTTTCTTTCTTTCTAGATCCAATTTTTCTTGTGCAGCAAAATAATTGCATCAATATGTATATATATATTAGATTTAACTTATATTTTAACATATTTAACATGTTAAATATGTTAACATCCAGGGGAGGAGGGGGGGGAAGGAGAGGGAAATTTGGAACAATAGATTTTTCAAGGGTCAATGTTGAAAAATTACCTATATATATGTTTTGTAAATAAAAAGATATAAAAATAATAATAATAATAATGATTTAGAGCTAAAAGATATCATAGAATTCTGCTTCCTTATTTTATAGGTAAGAAATTTGATATACATATCAATGTATACATATATTATAAATATCACTATATGTACATATTATATAATTTTCCCAAGAATACACAACTAAATGAAAAATTCAAACCCAGGTCTTTGACTAAATCCAGGGCCCAAGCTAGTGACATATAAGCTCACATTTTAAAAACTGATAATTTCTTAGGCATTCTGTATGGCTACAAATCCTGGAATATTCTTTCAAAGCAACTTCAAAGTTATAGAGGCAAAAGTCTTAAGTTCATTAAGGGCTAAAATGAGCAAAATCAACTCAGTTCAAGAGAACAACATCTAATTTATGCACTCAATTGGCATCAAGGAAATGGTGAGGGCAATTCTTTTTTTAATTTTTTAATAAATGTTTTATCCTAATAATATTTTTCCCAATTACATCAAGATAATTTTTGACATTCATTTTTTTTCATGTGCCCAGCAGAACATCAGGGAGGATTCAAAATATGTAACAAGTACAAACAGGTCAAGAAAGTATATATATATATATATATATTAGTAAAAATTATATTCATTAATGTATTTTTTTCTTTATTTAATCATAAATTCTTCTTTGGTTCTCTGCAAATTAATTTTTTTCTTTTTTCTCCCTTTCATCCCTGCCTGCTCCATCAGCCTGAAGCAAGCCATGGTTAAGAACAAATATATTTATATATACATATGTAGATATATACAAACATACACTCATACATACACACACACACACACACACACACACACCCCACATACACACACCTTTCCCATCCCTGATGACTTTTTGATTAAATGTTGCTCCATAACTTGCCTTGTTATTACTTTATTTTCTCCCACCCAGGCGTCCCTCCCTTGTCTCCTTCCCTCACCCTTTGCTTCCCCATTTGCCCATCCCACCTCCTTATTTATTTATAGATTTTGGAGAGTATTATCATCTTCAAGGTATATATATAGTGTTGCCTGTTGAACCCATTCTTGTTGCAAATTGGTTTCAGAAATACGAGCCCTCCGTGCCCTCCCAAATGGCTCTGTGTCTATTCTTTCTATGCACCTCCTTTGTATATATGATTACTATTTTTACCTTAAATCTTCCAATCTTTCTTTTGAGCTACCCTATTGTTGATGTGAATCTTAAACATATAGGATACATTTCTCATGTAAAAAAAATAAACAATTTGTCCATGTTTAAACAGTTTGTCCTGGTTGAGTTCCTTAAATTTGATCTTTGATATTATCTCTTATGTGATAAATTTTCTGTTAAATGTGGTTGCAAGTTCATTGAATGCACATTTTTCTCATTCAAAATTATACATAATTTTGCTGGATATGATATTTTTGGCTGCAGCCCTTATTCTTTTGATTCTGGAGTAAATATGATTCCAGGACCTGTGTCTTTTATTATGGATACTGATAAGTCTTGCATAATCCTAGTTGTAGCTTCTGGGTATTTGAATTGTTTTTTTTCATGTTTCTTACAAAATGTTCCCTTTGATCTGGGGGTTTCAAAATTTGATAATAATATTCCTATGTGTTTTTCGCAAAGCAACTCACTGAGGTGGTGATTTATGGATGTTTTCTATTTCTACTTTCCTATTATGTTCTATCACTCCAGGACAATTTTCTTGGATTATTTCCCATTTTATAGTATCAAGGTTCTCTTTTTTGGTCACAATTTTCTGGTTGTCCATTGTTCTAATATTTTATCTTCTTGATTTGTTCTCCAGATCTATCATTTGTCTTATGTTTCATATTCTGTTCTACTTCCTTAATCTTTATAATGTTTTATTATTTCTTGATCTCTGAAACTTTACTGGCTTTCCTTTGACAATTCTAATTTTCAAAGAATTCTTTTCATTTTTGAAAATCTGTATCTCTTTTTCTAGTTGGTTAACGTTCATAATCTTCTTGTTTTTCTTGGATATTTTTTTCTAGTTTTTCCTCAATGTCTTTCCTTTGATTTTTAAATAATTTTTTTGAGTTCTATGAATTCTGTTTGGGCAGGGAGCCATTTCACTTTACTATTTGGGGTCGAAGCTTTTTTTTATATTTTTTACTAAAGTGTCCTCCTTTGAAGATGAATCCTGGTCTTCCTTGTTCCCATAAAATGTTTCAGTAATAGGGTTCTTTCTTCTTTGTCAATTCATTTATTTTTAATAAGACATATTACTGTAAGCAATTCTAATTATAGCCTGGGGTGATGGTGTCTCAAGTGTCCCTTCTGACCAGGAACCCTAAACCAGGAACTCTATCCTTCTGTAAGTGTCCACAACCACTAGCTTCTCTGTCCCACTCTCTCTGTACTCACTGGACATTGATGCCTTCTTGGCCAGGTACACTTCTCACAGCAGCACAGGTGGACCTGGCATTCTGAGATTCACTCAGTCTTCCCAGAGTGAATCCCCAACTCGGCAAACATTCCAGCATCTAAAAGTCTTTGTGGTTCCTGCTGAGGCTCCAGTTACACCTAGCTAACCACAGGGGACCCCACTTGATATTTCTACTGAGCTTTGCTAGGGGTGTTTGCACAGGTTAATCCTAGCCTGGGGTATTACTTCAGATCTTCTCAAGTTGGATCTGGAGGACTCCAGTTCTGATCCAAGTTTTCTTGATTTTTGACCACACTATGTTTACTCTGAGGTGTACATTTCTTCTGTTTGTGAGGGAAATCAGGAGAATTTGAAATTTATCAACCTAATCCATCATTTTACCAGAATCCTCTCTCTTTAGCATTCATTTTTGCAAGATTTTGAGTTAGAAATTTTTTCTGCTTTTTTTCTCCTTCCCTTCCTGAGAACACTTATTTTATATCTACTTGAACCTTTGCCTGATAGAGAACTTGGTAACATTATAAGGATTGACTGTTGGCTATTTGGGACTAGGAAAACTGCCCTGGAAAAGGAAGTTTAGCAATGGAAGAGTTGCAAAGAAATCAGACTTGGAAAAGAAAGAAATTGTAATGCTGAAGAAATTACAGTAAGACAGAGATTAGAGGGGTTTTAATATTTTAATAGTGGAGAGTTTGGGCTGTCCATGGCCAGCTGCTTAATGGGACTCTTGTCTTAAAGCACCCAGCTATAAGCAAGTAATTCCAAAGATTTTATAGAGCTCCAGCAATCAGGGAAACAAAGGCAGGGTTGGGGGAGGGCAGAGCATGGGTAGAGTGGCAATTTCAGGAAGGACCATAACTTTTTTTAATTCTGAAAGGTTGGGGGTGATGAAGGAAGAATCAACAATTCTGATAAATTGGTAGTGAAGAAGTTAAGAGACAGGAAGTCTGGGTCAAAAAGATAGAGAATCCCATCTAAGTATTTGAGATAAGCCCTCTGGAGTTTTATGACTCTTTGGAATGCCAGAGTGGCCAGATCTAGGAATGGGGCAAGGTGGGGTGGGGGGAGGGTTAGCCACCAGGGAAAGTGAGACAGAACAATTCAGGGAAACTGAGTTAGAGAAACTGAGGCATAATAAAATGTTACACTATCATGAATATTCTAACATTACAAATATTAGAAATATTGCTAAGAGATAAGGGAAAATTTTTCTTTAAAGATATTTAAAAAGGCAGTTGAAATGGCTCTTCATTTACTTACTCCCTCTAATGATTGTTTCTGGAGAGCACTGGAAATATGGGACAACCTGAAGGGACATGCAGCAAGAAAGTTGCAATATACAATCTATAGAAAAGAGTAAAAATGGAGCAACTGGGGGCTTGTTGAAGAAAAAGAGAATTGTGTTTCATGGGATGAATGCTGCTCATTAGAACTATAGTCATGGATCACAGTAATTCTGGAACTTTATGTAAGTGTGAATCCAGGCAAATGTGTTTAGTTCCTTGACAGGCTGTAGAATGTTTTTACTACAATATACACTTTCCCTAAGATGGAAAATCTATTCCAAGTAATGACATATAAATTAATCTGGTTATCTTCAATGCAGTATCACCTCCTCAAAAAAAACAAAAAACAAAAAACCTACAAATAAGGGCAGTTGACCTAACAGTATACAAATAATGTTAACTTTGGTAGTAACATTCAAACTGAAGAAAGACGATCTATACAAGTAAATTAGGAATCATTTAGATTAAGTAGCAGAAATGTGTGAAATAGACAATTAATAACTGCCATCTAAATAGTAACAAAGTATAAGCTTTAACATATTGGACCAAAAACTGTGAACATGTTCTGAGGTATTTCATAAGTAAAAAGAAAGATAATGCATGAATAATTGGGGAAATGATTATTAAGACAGTAAAGATAGGACAAAACCCTTGATTATACTTAGTTTAGTTTTATTTCTATATTTGTTCTACCTTAAATACTTTTTAGCATGTTCTCAATTATTATATCTCTTAAGAAATAAAACTTAGATCTACCTTGATATTGATACAAGTTGGTAAAAACCTCTTCTACTAGTGCAAGTCAGCATTTATGAGTGACTGAGAGGATAAGTAACTTCTGTTGGGTCACACAGACTGTACATAAATATGCTCAGAAGCAAGAATTTTTGATTCTGAAACTAGTTCTCCATATTTAATGCCACAACTTTACCCCAAATCATCCCAAATTCAGTCTATCTATTCTTCTTATTCCACAGAGGCTATTAAAAGGAGTCCATTAATAATGTTTTGTTGATGTCAAAAAATTAGTTTGGTAACTAATTTCAAGATACTAAGTCTTCTTTGTAATCCTAAGTATTTTTCCTACAATTAAAAACATTATTATGAAAAGCCCATAGGCTTCACCAGACTGTCATTTGGATCCTTGACTCAAAAAAGATCAAGAACTCCTGATAATGTCCAATCCCAACTTAGAAGGGAACTTCTAGGAAACCAGGCTGTTTCCTGAAAACAGGAGGGAAAGCTACCCCTTGCAAATACAAAGCCAAGGCTCAGAGCTGCACAGGAATCTTGGGACAGCACCCCCTTTACCTCAGAAGAAAAACTCAACAAGAAAGCTAAAAAAAGAGGAAATACCAAAAGAAAAAGAAAGAAAATGAGCAAGAAGCAAAGAACCTTGATCATAGAAAGCTACTATAGTGGCAGGGCAGAACAAAACATAGATTCAGATGAGAACAGAATGTCTCAAATCTCAAAGGAGGAAATCTCAAAGAGTGATATAAATTGGTCTCAAGCTCAAAGAGACTTCTTGGAAGTACTCATTTAAAAAAAAAAAAAAAACTTTCAAAGACAAATAAAAGAGGTAAAAGAAAAATGAGCAAGGAAATGAAAGGCATGTATGCATGAGAGAGTCAAAAACTTAGAAAATGAAATAAAAAATTGATTAAAGAAAATAACACCTTAAGAATACAATTGCCTCCCTAACCCTGTATGTTCTAGAATGGAAGTTCCTTGGGAGCAGAGATTGGCTATGTAATGAGGGATGAAGATTCATGTCCTGGAACTTCAGTAACATCCAATTAATGAGGAATCAGGAAAGGAACTTACCCTTCAGGACAGGAAATAAAATGCTGCCTTTGGAATTTCAAATGTGTCTGCTCACGTAGGAGGCACCCATACTTCAAGAATGTAAAATAAATCTTTCCTGGATTTATCAGTGAGTCAGAATTCTTGGTAAGATACTTTGTTTCCTACACCATGATTAAAGATAGCTTGAACACCGTATTTTATAAAGTCATAACTGAAAAACATTTGGCTCTATTAGAATTATTTGGTTAGTACCGGAAGTATGCACTGGTCACTTCCTTCCTCAAAGAAATAAAGATTATCCATTTTGCCTCCTATGTTCTTCTCTATCGTTTGACAGAAAGTTTTTTTTTCTTGTTCCCCTGATTTACTTGTGATATCACCTTATGTCTAAATTATGTATACATGAACTTTTCCTGTGATACAGTAGTATGAAATGTTGGTCTATGCCTACTTTCTACCAGACTGCTTTGCATTTTTCTCAAAAGTTTTTTTGTGAAACAATGAGTTACTCTCCCGATTACTGTGATCTTTGGGTTTATCAAACCTTAGGTTACTGTGATCATTTACTTCTACATACTGTGTAATCTATTCCAATGATCAACTACTTGATTACTTATCCAGTTTCATATTAGTTTCAAGATTAACAATTTGTAAAAGAGCTTGAGATCTGGTATTGCTAAGATGCCTACCTTTATTTTTTTTAAGTTGATTTTGTTGATATCTTTGACCATCTGTTCCTCCAGATAACTTTTGTTATTATTTTTATTACTTCAATAAAATAATTCTTTGATAGACTGCTTGGTGTGAGACTTAATAAGTAAATTGATTGATGTAGGAAATATTTTAAATTATATTGAATTAGCCTACTAATGAGCAGTTAATATTTATCGAATTATTTAGATGTATCTTCGTGTTGAATGTTTTACAATATAGTTTATATGATTCTTGCATTTGTCTTGGAAAATATACATTCATATATTTTATACTACAATTATTTAAAATGGAATTTCACTATGTAAAAATGCTGACGCTTTGGTCAGTTTATTTTATTGCCTGCAACTTTCCCAAAGTTGTTAATTGCTTCAAGTAGTTTTCTTTTTAGTTAAATCCCTAGGATTATCTAAGTATATCACTATACCATCTGCAAAAGATAATAATTTTGTTTTCTCCTATTTTTATTCCTTCAATTTCTTTTTATTGCTATAGATAGCATTTCTAACATGATACTGAAAATAATGGGACAGCTACGTGGAGCCGTAGATATAGCACCAGCCCTGAAGTGAGGACTGGAGTTCAACTCTGACTTTAACACTTCCTAGCTTGTGGTGGGCAAGTCATTTAACCCCAATTGCCTGAGCAAAAAACAAATAATGATGAGGATGATGATGATGAAGATGATGATGATGATGAACATTGTTGTTTCATTCCAATCTTATTGAAAAGGCTTCTAGTTTGTTCCCATTACAGATAATGCTTGCTTTTGGTTTAAGACTTGTCATTTTAAGAAAAGCTTCGTTTATTTCTGTGATTTCTAGTGTTTTTAAAGATGAATGGGTGTTATGTTTTGACAAAAGTTTTTTTCCTGCATTTGTTGATATAATCAAATGATTTTTGTTGTTTTTGTTATTGATATGGTTGATTAGACTGATTTTTTTAAAATATTGAACCATTCCTGCATTCCTGCTATGACTCCCATTCTAGTCATAGTGCATGATCTTTGTGATATATTGCTGGAACATCCTGGCTAGGATTTTGTTCAAAATTCTGGCATTAAAACTCATTAGAAAAATTGATCTATCACATTTGCAAAAATGGTTGTAAAAGTCCTTTTTGTAGTGACAGGGTATTAGAAATTGAGTGGGTGCCCATCAGTTGGAGAATGGCTGAATAAGTTATAGAATATGACGGTAATGGAATAGTATTGTTCTCTAAGAATTGATGAGCAGACTAATTTCACAAAAGCCTGGAAGGACTTATATGAACTGATCCTGAGTGAAGTGAGTAGAACCAAAAGAACATTACACATGGCAACAATGGGACTATGTGATCATAAACAATGATGGACTTGGCTCTTTTCAACAATAGGGTGATTCAAGACAATTACAATGGACTTGTGATGGGAAAAGCCATCCACATCCAGAGAGAGGAGTACAGAGACTGAATGTGGATCAGAGTATAGCATTTTCACATTTTTGTTGTTATTTGCTTCTTCTTTTTTCTTTCCCATTTTTTCCTTTTGATCTGATTTTTCTTGTACAGCATTCTAGATGTGGAGACATGTTTGTAAGAGTTGCATCTATTTGTCCTATGTTGTCTTTGGACATATATGTCCTTGCTGTCCAGGGGAGGAGAGAGGCAAGAAAAAAAGAGAGAGAGAGAAATTTGGAACATGGGATTTTGCAGGGATGAATGTTGGGCTATCTTTGCATGTATTTTGAAAATTAGAAAGTTATTGTAATTTTAAAAAGAAAAAATAAAATTAGCCAAATACAAAAAAAAAAATCCACTAAAGAAAACACTTTCAGAAATAGAATTTACCAAATTAACCAAATAAAGTTAACTGAAGAAAATCACACATTATAAACTAGAATGGATCAAATGAAAGCTAATGACTCTATGAGACAGAGATCAATCAAAAAAAATCAATCAAACAAAAAATGAAAAAAATGGAAGAAAATATGAAATACTTCATTGAAAAAACATCCAACCTGGAAAATAGTTTCAGAAGAGATAATTTCAAAATGTTTGCCCTAACTGAAGAGCATGACCAAAAAAAGGGTCTGGATTGCACTCTCCAGGAGATCATTAGGAAAAACTGTCCTTATATACTAGAAATAGAAAAGAAAAATACTTATTGAAAGAGCCTAATGATCACCTTCAGAGAGATCCCACAAAGAATACCCCAAGGAACATTGTTGCAGGAGGCAAAGGACCTAGGGTTACAACCAAAAATGAACTACCCAGTGAAGCAGAGCATCATATGATTTGGTCCAAAGGATTACACCATAAACAAATCAGGAGAGCAAGGGATAATTTACCTCTCAGATATTTGGAGAAGGGAGAAATTTATAATCAAAGAAGAACTAGAGAACTTTATGAAAGGAAAATGGACAACTTTGATTACATTAAATTAAAAAAAGGTTTTGCACAAATCAGCCTAACAGAAATTAGATTAAAAGGGAAGTACAACCTGGAAAAAAATCTTTACAGACAATGTTTTTGATAAAGGTTTCATTTCTAAAATATATGAAGTACTCTGTCAAATTTATAAGAATACAAGTCATTCCGCAATTGAAAAACTGTCAAAGGATATGAACAGATAATTTTCAGATGACAAAATTTAAGCCATGTATAGTCATATGAAAAAATGTTCTAAGTCCCTATTGATTAGAGAAATGTAAATTAAAACACCTCTGAGGTACCACCTCATAACTCTCAGATTGGCTAAGATGATAGGAAAAAATAATGATAAATGTTGGAAGGGATGTGGAAAAAAATAATGCAATATTGGTGGAGTTGTGAAATGATCCAACCATTCTGGAGAGCAAAACTATGCCCAAAGGGTTTTAGTAGGGTGCATATCATTTGATCCATTGATGCCATTACTGGATCTGTTTCTGAAGGAAATCATAATGGAGGGAAAAGGACCCACATGTGCAAAAATGCTTGTAGCAGCTCTTTTTTGTTGTAGCAAAGAATTGGAAAATTAAGTCCAGAGGTGAAAGCAAGATGGCAGAGTAAAATCAGGAAGCTGCTTGAGCTCCCTAGTTTCCCTCAAAAACCATATGAAACCAAGACTCTGAACAAACTCTGAAGGAATAAAACAAGTTGCTAGCTCAAGATAAACTAGAAAAACTTCAAGAAATATCATTCACATTGGGGGGAAAAGGGTGCTCAGTCAAGATCAGATAGACTCTAGGAAAGTCAGTGAGAAGGTCTTAAACACAGAAGATCAGCACCAACCTTCAGTCCTGGTTTAGTAGAGGAGCACAGCACAGGGCCAGCCTCCAGTCCCAGCTCAGAAGGCAAACTCTGGGAAACCAGGCTGTGTACTGAACAGAGCAGACAAAGCTACCCCTGCAAACACAAGGGAGTGCTCTGCTCAAAGCTAAGGCTTAGAGCTGCACAGGAAATTTGAGATACCATCACCTTTACCTCAGGAACAGAACTCCACCTTAAAATAAAAAAAAAAAAGTTAAAATACTAAAATAAAAGGAAGAAAAATTAGCAAGATCTTGACCATAGAAAGCTATTATGGTGATAGGGAAGACCAAAACACAAATTCAGGAAAGGACAGAATATCCACATAAGAAAACTCAAAGAGTGAGATAAAGTGGTCTCAACCCCAAAGAGGCTTTTTGGAAATGCTTCTTCAAAAGTCAAATAAGAGAGGTAGGAGAAAAAAAAAAGAACAAAGAAATTAGAGGTATGCCTGAAAGAATCAACAGTTTGGAAAGGGAAGAAAACAATTTCTGAAGAAAACTACTCCTTAAACAATAGAATAAATCAAATGGAAAAAGATACAAAATATAGCTGAAGAAAATCACATATTAATAACTAAAACAGGGCACATGGAAGCTAAAGACTTTGTGATACAGCAAGAATCTATGAAGCAAACTAAAAAGAATGAAGGAGTGGAAGAAAATATGAAACACCTCATTGAAAAAACAGACAATCAAGAAAATAGATTCAGAAAAGACAATTTAAAAATTATTGGCCTACCTGAAAGCCATGACCATAAAAAGAAGCTGGATAGCATTCTACAAGAGGTCATTAACGAAAAATGCCCCAATATTCTAGAAACAGAGGGGGAAATATTCATGGAAAGAATCTGTCATTCACCTCTAAAAAGAGATTCCTCCAGGAAAACCCTAGGGAACATTTTGAAATTCTAAAACTATAATCTCAAGGAAAAAGTACTGCAAGCTGCCAGACAAAAACAATTCAAATATCAAGGCGCAATAGTCAGGATTACCCAGTATCTCACAGTTTCCACAGTAAAGGATTGAAGAGCCTTGAATATCATATTTAAGAAGGCAAAGGACCTGGAGTTACAACCAAGAATTAACTATCCAGCAAGATCCAGAATCATCTTTCAGAGGAAGAGACAGAGCTTCAATGAAGTAAGAGACTTTCAATTATTTTTATTGGAAAAAACAAAACTAAATATAAAATTTATACTACAAACACAGGGTTCAAGAAAACCTTAGAAAGTTAAACAGGATATATATCTATATCTATATCTATATCTATATCTATATCTATATCTATATCTATATCTATGTGTGTGTGTTTAAAGGGTAAAATGTTTGAATCCGTAGATGGGAAAATACTATCCGTAACTTTTGAGAACTGTATCTGTCACTGGGGAAGACAAATGGGAGCATCACATGGATTGAATAGTGGTTGTGAATGGTCCCTGATATGATAAGATCAAAGAAAAAGACATTAAATGATGGAGAAAAGGCTGTACTAGAAAAAGAAATAAGAGGAGATATAATAGGACAGTAGTTCATATCAAGATACTCAAAAGACCTATTACAATGGAGGGGGAAAAAGGGAGGGGGAATAAGCATTTTCAGATGAGATCAATTTTGACTCTAAGAGGGAATAACTTAATAATTCAGTTGAGCATAAAATTTATTATAAAATTATAAAATAAACCCACACATATCACTAGCATTTCCATATATTACTGATAAAGCCCTAAAACTATATTAAAATCAACAGTCATCAAAACCATTTGGTAACGGCTAAGGAATAGAGTGGTGGATCAGTGGAATAGATTAGATACACACCACAAAATAATCAAGGCCTATAGCAATCTAGTATTTAATAAACCCTCAAACTTCAGGTTCTGGAATAAGAACTCACTATTTGACAAAAATTGCTGGAAAAACTGGAAAATAATGTGGCAGCAACTCAGCATAGACCTAGCTCACACTACTTATCAAAATAAGATCAAAATGGATACATGATTTGGGCATAAAGAGTGATATTATAAACAAATTAGGAGAGCAAAAGATAATTAATATATCAGATATTTGGAGAAGGGAGGAATTTATGAGCAAAGAAGAACTAGGGAACATTATGAAATCCAAAATGGACAACTTGGATTATATTAAATTAAAAAGGTTTTGCACAAACAAAACTGACAGTAACAAGATTAAGAGGAATTACAAAGCTGGGGAAAATCTTACAGCCAGTATTTTTGATAAAACCATCATTTCTAAAATATATAAATAACTATGTCAAATGTATAAGAATATAAATCTTTCCTCAATTGATAGATAAATAGTGAAAGGATATGAACAGACAATTTTCAAATGATGAAATTAAAGCCATTTATAATTATATGAAAATATATTCTATATCAATATTGCTTAGAAAAATGTAAATTAAAACAATTCTGAGATATTATCTCATACCTCTCAGATGGGCTAAGAAGACAGGAAAATATAATGATAAATGTTAGAGCAGATATGGGAAAACTGGGACACTAATGCATTGTTGGTGAAATTGTAAAATGATCTAAACATTCTGGAGAGCAATCTGGAACTTTGCCCAAAGGGTTATATAACTGTGCATACTCTTTGACCCAGCAATGCCACTACTGAGTCTGTAATCCAAGGAAATCACAAAGGAGGCAAAGGGTACCAAAGTGAAAGGAGGAAAGGGTATCAAAATGTTTGTAGCAGCTCTTTTTGTGGTAGCAAAGAATTGGAAAAGATTTGGGTGCATATCAATTGGGGAATGACTGAACAAGTTGTGGTATATGATGGAAATGGAATATTATTGTTGTATGG
This sequence comes from Sarcophilus harrisii, assembly GCF_902635505.1. Classification (NCBI taxonomy): domain Eukaryota; kingdom Metazoa; phylum Chordata; class Mammalia; order Dasyuromorphia; family Dasyuridae; genus Sarcophilus; species Sarcophilus harrisii. The sequence continues at coordinate 271,166,730 of NC_045428.1, forward strand.
AAAATGATGAACAACCTGATTCTAGAAAGGCCTGGAAGGATTTCCATGTATTGATGCTGAGTGAAACAAGCAGAATCAGTGATACATTGTACATAATAATAGCAAGATTCGTGATAATCAACTCGGAAAGATTTCATTCCTCTCAGCAGTTCAATGATCCAAAGCAATCCCAATAGATTTTGCACAGAAAATACCATCTGCAGTCAGAAAAAAAATCTAAGGAGACTGAATGTACATCAACACATGCTATGTTTACTTTGTTTTCCTGTTTTTTTATCTCTCCCTTTGTTTTTTCTCCAATGTTGAAGAGAGTCATGTCTGTTAGAATCTATCATCATATAGTCTTATTGTTGCTGTGTATAATGATCTCCAGGTTCTGCTCATTTCACTTTGCATCAGTTCATGTAGGTCTCTCCCAGTCTCTCTGAAATCATCCTGCTGGTTGTTTCTTACAGAACAATAGTATTTCCTAGCATTCATATACCATAATTTACTCAGCAATTCTCCAATTGATGGGCATCCACTCAGTTTCCAGTTTTCTCTTTGAGGGAAAACCTGATTTTTCTCTCCCAACATGATTCATAAGTCAATGTGTATTAAAAAAATAAATAAACAAAAAAGAATTGGAAAATGAGTTAATGTCCACCAGTTGGGTAATGGCTTAATAAATAGTGGTATATGAAGATAATGGAATATTATTATTCTATAAAAATATTGAATGCAAATCAAGACAACTCTGAAATGTCACTACACACCTGTCAGATTGGCTAAGATTACAAAAAAAAAAGATAATGAAGAATGTTGGAGAGGATGTGGGAAAACTGGGATATTGATACATTGTTGGTGGAACTGTGAATGGATCCAACCATTCTGGAGAACAGAATTATCATAAATAATAGCAATATTTATGATGGGATTATGTCCCAAAGAGATCTTAAAAAAGGGAAAGGGACACACATGTACAAAAATGTTTGTGGCAGCCCTCTTTGTAGTGTCAAGAAACTGGAAACGTGGCTCTCTTCAACATTGAGATGATTCAAACCAGTTCTACTCGTCCAGTGATGAAGAGAACCATCTACACCCAGAGAGAGAACCATGGGAACAGAGGGTGAAACATAGCATAGCATTCTCACTCTCTGTGTTATTATTTGCTTGCGTTGTTTCTTTTTTCTTTTTCTTCCTTCTAGATCTGATTTTTCTTGCACAACCAGATGGTTGTGTGAATATGTATACACATATTGGATCTGGCATGTATTTTGGCATATTTGGCATGTATTGGACTGCCTGCTGGATGGGGGAGAGGATAGGGAGAAGAAGGGGAAAATTTGAGGCAGGGGGTTATGCAAGGGTCAATGTTGGAAAAATTACCCATACATATGCTTTCTGAATAAAAGTTTTAATAAAAAGAAAAAAAACAAAAATAATGAACAAGTTGATTTTAGAAAGGACTGAAAAGATTTACAAGAACTGATGCTGAACAAAACAAGGAGAGTCAGGAATACCTTGTTCAAAATAACAGCAAGAATGCTTGATGATCAACTATGAAAGACTTAGCTCTTCTCATTGGTGCAGGATCCAAAGCAATCACAATAGACTTTGGGCAGAAAATGGCATCTGCATCCAGAAATAGGACTATGAAGACTGAATGCAAATCAGCACATAATAAATAAATCTGACCTTAAAGATTCAGTTCAATAAAATATAAAGTATTTTTTCCCTGCACATATAATCTCTCCTAAGATAAAGTGACTTGGCCACAGCATAAACTTCATATTACATGGAAGAGATATGAGCAAAATTGTGATAAGAATTTTGTTTCCCATGTATTCAGTGAATAAGTTTTTGTTGCTTTTGCCATTATTACTCTCTCATGTGTTAAAAACATGGATTTTCCCTGTGCTGGAAAGAAAACTATTATTCTGATTTAAGCCTCCAGCAAAAGAAGGGACAGAAATTGTAAATTAGTAATATTGAATATTGAAGAAATATTGAATATTGAAGAAAAAAATTGTGTCTGCACATGTACTTGACTTTGTGTATGTGTAGGAGAAGTAGGGAGACACAAAGGATTTTATTACTGCCATTTTTTTTAAGGTTATTAACTCTTTGAGTTCTATGACCACATTTTTCATGGGCAATATTTATGTCTTACAGGAGGGACTCATAGCCATTAATTAATATTAATATCCATCTGCTGTAAACATGATGTCTTTGAACAAATCATTATATTGATTGGCTGTATTAACCTTTATACAAACTCACTCACAATTTATTCTGCTCTTTAGTCTTTTCACTTTGCCCCAGTTAAAGAAACTATGTTTTTCTCGAGTAATATAATAGTCCTCAGAATACATCACTACTGGGTAGTGCTAGATGATGGGATATTTTAGGATATGTATTATGTGAGGATGTTGTGGTTGAAAGAAAGTGTATTAACTCACAACCTTATTGGAAAACCAAGTGATTAAATTTCCAAAATCAATTTATATATTTGCAAACATAAATCAAATATTTACCTGTCATACCTTGTAGAATTATATTAAAATGAAGAATACATATATATATATACATATATGTGTATATATATGTAATAGCATATGATTTTATACTCTTGGATCAGGCCAAAGATATTCCTAGGTATGAAGAACTGTCTTGTCTGGCAGGGATTATACTTGCTCTACTTGGCCCTTGAAACCTATTCCAACAGGGGTACAAGGTTGAAGTAGTAAAAAGAACAATTTAGAATTAATGTGAAGAAAATTCCTGATAGTCTGTCCAAAAGTGGAATAGATGACTAAAGAAACAGGCATTTTCTCTACCTGGAGGGCTTTTAAGCAAATGTTGAGTGATAAATTGGTAAATGTGTCATCTTTCTCAATAGAGTGTTTTAGGTAACTCCAATTGCAATCAAAGTTTCAAGTTAACAAGTATTTATTAAAATCATACTATGTGTTAGACATTGTACTATCTTCTGGGGATACAATAAAGCAAAAAATATAAATAATTCATGTTCTCAAGTACCCCAAAGTACAATGGGGAAAAACATGTAGACAAATCTATACAAATAAGATATACAAGTGATAAATTTGAGATAATCTAAAAAAGAAGGCACCAACAATAAGGAGACCTAGAAAATCGTTGAAGAAGATAGGACTATAATTGAAATTTGAAAGAATGCAGGGAAACCTAGAGTCAAAGAAGAAGATTTCAGGCTTGAGGGATAGTCAGTAAAAATGTTCAGAGGGCTTTGCCACGAGAAAGCTCTAAGAAAAACATGTAGGTATCTTTTCTGTCATCATAACAATTATCAATGTCAGTATAAAAGTTTACCTCCAGATAATTCTTACTTTTACATTACACTTCCATATGGAGATGATCCTGGGTTGCAAAAGATCATGCTAGGAGAATATTTGTTCTGGAAAATTCTACTATTCTGATTATAATTTCTGAAGAATCAAAATTTCAAGTTACCTAAGAGACCATAATAGAGAGAGGCACAATGATCATGATATATTACTAACAATAAATTGCAATCAAGAAACCACATAAAATGTATCAAGAAGATATGGTAATTTTAAAAAATAGAATATATTATTTAGTAATTAGGTTGTATATGAATATGTAGTCAAAATCAATTTGTAAAGGAAGAAAATTTAAATATAAGAGCAACTCTATAATACACTGCATAATACAGGTTCACATATATCCTAATTTTGGAGTCACACATTTTTGAAAAAGTTCAATTCTTTTAAAATCATCCTCCATGATCAAGACAGGAGGTGAGCCAATAATACAGTGAGATCATGGGGTAATAGGTTGACATTCATAGAATTGGGTGAGGGCCTATCACCTGTTTAAAAGAACTCAAAAGAGGCCTTTAATCTCTTTGGTGGCTTATCTTCAGTCTATCCTATGCTTACCTGATTTCTACATAGATACTTTGCATACAGTTTCCCTTAATAGACTATGATATCTCTGCCAGCAGGGACTATGTTTTTTTTTTGTATCCCTAACATTTAACACAATGCCAGCCATATGGTGGGCACTTACTAAATTCTTGCTGACTGACCAATTAATTTATTGAATGATTTTTAAAGAGGATATGAACTAGGTTTGCAATACTTAAGAGATGGATCCCCTATGTAAATTGAAAATACTGTTATTGTAAAAATTCTAAATAGGAAACAATAACATGCAAAGTTTTAATAATATGAATTCTCTGTTATCCATATAATGATTGGCTATAAGGATTATTCCAAATTCAAATTATTTTAAAATATCTGATTGATTCTCTTTTGTCATTTATTATTATGCTCAGCCATCTTCTTCATTATTAATTATATATATTCAGAAATAACAATAAATTTAATATAACCTTAAATAAATATTTACTTCAACTTAAATCATTTCAGTATTGTCAAGCACTGTTATTAACTAATTTTACCGAATTGTACTTTAAAACCAAATGAATATATATATATATATATATATATATATATATTACATACATATGTTGCCACATATACATATACACATGTACATGAGGATACATACAAAAATATATATAATTATATATGTTTGCATATGTTTACACATATACAGTCAATCATCAACTTTTGTGAGATAACAGCCCCAGAACATGGCATGAAAATAAAAAACACAAATGTTGCTGAACTTAACCTTTGGGAAATAAGTAGAGATTTAAGTTTCCATGACCACCAAAAATAATAATTTTTGCTGGAGATTTCTGAAAACACACTTTTCTGCAAATAATTCATTATAACAAAATGTTAAATCTGATGGTATGCACTTTGCGTATGCACTTTGCCTAACACAATAACTATGAAAAAATTCATGAAATTCAGTAAACAAATGAAATTAGTAATAAAATAACAAATAGTGAAGAAAATAAAATTATGAACATGCCAAACATTTTTCCTCATCACTAATTACAAAGAATTCTGTGACCCTTTGTGTTAACATCTCAATAAAAAAAGAAAAAAATGTTGATTTCAGATGATACTCATTTTTTATAATATATTGAAATCTACAATACCATAATGGTATACAGCAAATACAATTCTCAAAACTAAAACATATTTTAAACCAAATTCTATCATTCAATGTGTCAAAATGCAATATAATATACACTATACCATGCTGCAACAAATCTCTCTACTGTGGCCACCCATTGAAAACCAAGCCAGACATTGCTAGGACTTTAGTTTTTGCTGTCAGAAGACTGACACTGGTGAGGTCTAAATATTAACTCCAATACTATATTTTTACTGCATATACACTTGGAATATATGTTGTTACCAATGGAAATATGAGATTGTTAATAAAATGACACAAATGCTTGGTTGTGAAAATTAATGTGGTTATGGAAATGTTTTTATTTTATAAATTAAAAATTGAATAAAAAATAAATAAAGTGATTTATGTTGACTGTTAAAGAAAACAAAAAAAAACAAAAAAGGGAAATGTGAAAATGTTAAAGACTGATAAATAAATGTATATGTGTACACATGTGTATGATATAGAAAAAGCTTTTGGACAATTTGAAAAGTGCTTTACATATGTTAATTCATTGAATATTCCCAACAACCAGAGGAAATAGCCACTGTTAGTATCCCCATTTTACAAATTGAGAAATGGAGACTACTGTCATACAATTAGTGAGTGTTAAGGCAAGATTTGAACTGTGATCTTCCTGACTGAATCTAATGCTCTATGATTTGTCTATTAGAACAAATGTTTTCTTTCATTAGCATAGATGATCACAAATAGCTCAGTCCACTATCCCTTCTATCAGCACTCACTTCCTTTATCCTCTTCTTTACACTGTATCCTTTAAAGTTTGCAAAGTCCTTTACACATGTATCTCATTTTATTCTTACAACAAGAAATAATTGCTACAATCATTCACATTCTACAGATGATGAAACCAGCTCAGAGGAATGGCATTACTTATATAGGTTCTTAAGTGTCAGAGATAGGATTCAAACCCAGATCACAGTTGGTATTCACTCATATTTATGAATGAAGAAATTGGAGCTTATAGAGAGGGCATTACTTTCCCACATTCACCAGGCTACTAAGATTCAGAGATGAGATACTCCTTTCTCCAAGTTCAGCAACACTATCCCCACTGTCCTTACCATTCCTTTCCCCTTCTGTTTATTTTTTATAGAACCTACAATATCACACATTTGCCTTGAAATGTTATTATCGTTCAAGATATAAATGTAAGAATTTATTATTTCAAGATGGTAAATAATGTGATGATGTTCAGAGCTAATATCCTGCAAAGAAAAAAAAAAATGCAATGCTGCCCTCCAGCCAGAAATGCATTTCCCAGGTGATGGAGGTGACAAATTAGATGACTAAGAAACCAGGGACTAGATCAACAAAGAAGAACTTTGAAAAAAGGAACACCCAAATTTGACAGCTCACCCATATCACAGCTGTCACTCAAAAATGTTAACTAACAAAAGTAATTAACACTTCACCTGTATAGGCTATCATGTTTATTCATTAGTAAGGTTAAAAACCCATCTTGTATTTCATGAAAGATTTATGCAAATAATAGAAAGCAATTAAGATGTTTCTTCCCCAGGTGTCACTACCAATTTAGGCATAGATTCCCATAGAATGAAGATGAGCAGGATATTTACTCAGAGCAAATGTGAAGAAAGCAAATATACATGGGAATAGAAAATGTTGATATCAAAAGGGGGGGGGGGAAGAAGGGAAGAATCCCACAGTGAGATTTATGAAAGGTCTGAAAAAAAGTTCATTACCAGCCCAAATAAGATGAAACTCAAGATAGCAGAGAAAGAACAGAGACAGAAAAATAGTAAAGGCAAGGAAAAAAAGTAAAACATGTAGGTCAGTATAAATGTGAATGAAGGTGAAATGGACATGCTAAGAGCCACTAGGATGGAAGCAGTGAAGAGCAAAGACTGAAAAGGAAATTGTAAAAGGGGATGTATTAAGTACTATTTGCTGTAGTGACATCAAGAACTCTTGAATCAAAGGAGTTACATTTCTGCTGCTCAGACCAGAACTTACATCAAAGCTAAGATATAGTTAGCTGGCAAAGTAACAAAGGAAATAGAGAGGAACAATTGGAAAAATAGAGGTCTTACTAAAGAAAGGATAGAACAAAGTAGTTTCTGTAATAAAAACCAGTCTTTAAAGGATTTTTTTGAGTTTAGAAAATATTGATGAAAACTTGTTTACAGTGCCAAGATTATGATTTATTCAGGAAATATAATTCTGATTTCAGCTTGTAATTTTGTATTTGTATTTGTATTGTAAAAGTTATTTGATTTTTATGAGTTCCTAGATTTGCGGTGTGTTTTATTTTTGTATTTGGAAAATATAAAATAAAAGCGAGTGTGTTACTAACATAAAAAATACAGTGTGGTTTGATGGATACAGTTAGATTTAAATTTAAGAAAAAAGATCTCAGAAATGTTTCTGATACATATTAACTCATAAGCATGGGAAAGGCACATTATTTCTCAGTGTCCTCAGTAATTGTGAATTACACAAGTTGCTGACACTCATTTGTAACAGGACTTTTCAAATAGGAACCTCTAGACACTGATGAGATCAAAGTTCTGGACAAATTCACAAGGAAAAAAAATATAGTATTTGTGTGTGTGTGTGTGTGTGTGTGTGTGTGTGTGTGTATTATATATATATTATATATATATATATATATATATATATATATATATATACATATAGAACACAGAGACAGAGAGAGACAAAGACAGTGAGAGTGGTAAAAGGAACCTTTATCAAAAGAGTCTCAGTTACTGTTTTTTTTTTCAGAAAAAAATCTGAAGTATTACATGATATATAAGTATGTCATCTAATTATAAATCTATATTATGATGAGCTATTAATATTTGAAATAAGTGGCTGTTAATGACTGAACAAGATGTCTTCTGTGGCGTGCCCTAATGATCTGTGATTGATTTTGTACTTCTTAACATATCTTCAATGGCTTAGATAAAAGTTTCCTATTGGAAAAGATAAACGCATAAGATGTCTAGAGGAAACAAAGGTTGGATGGATAGTTAGCATGCTAGATAAAAAATGGATGATCAAAAGGATCAACAGGCTAGGACATTGGGGATGAATCTAATAAAGTAAAATCCAAAAGGGATAATAATTAAGCCTTATTCTTGAGCACAAAAAAGCAATTTCAAAAGTATAAGAAAGATAAGACATAATTATGCTGCAGCTATTAAAAAAAAAGATCTGGTAGTTTTAGAAGATGAATTCCAATATGAATCAATAGTGTGATAGAGCAGCAAATAAAAAGAAATAAAGAATGAAAGAAGTCAAAAATAAAAGGAAAGAGAGAGAAGGGGAGAGAAAAGGAAAAGAGAGATAGGAACACAGGGAGAAACAGATACAAAAAGAGAGACAAAGAGACAGAAGGAAAGAGAAGGAGTAGTGGGGGAAAGGTAACACAATCATGCAACAATATTAATAGGCACATACCTTCCAGGAATAGAGAGGTATAGTCCTACAATGCTTTATTCTTCTCAGTTCTCAATGATGTCATCAAGAAAATCGTACTTAATTCTAGACACTATTATTTAAGAAAGGAAGTGATAATCTGGGAAGGATAATCAGGATGATTAAGGTCTTAGATAAATGGTATTGTGTTCAGGTCATATGAAGATCATTTGATAGCATTGGACAAGTTTAGACTGGAGAAAAGAAAAGTAAAGGTTTCAATCAGAGTAGGTGAAAATACTTGATAACTCCTTTCACACATTTGAAGGGCAGTTTTGTGAAAGAGTTAGTCAAAATCAACAGCAATGAATAGAAATTGAAACAAACAAGCAAACAAAAAACACTGCTGAAATTGGCTGTCTGAAGAAATGTTGGTCCCCTCTCCCTTTTGAGGTCTCCAAACAGATACTGGATATGTTAGATACTGGATACTTTTTTTAGTTATGTTACAGTGGGAGATTGAGGATAATTACAATTCTCATATTTGGGGATTCTGTGAATTAGGCTGAAAAGGGCTGCTTTAATAATTAGGAAGAGATATTAATGTTTAAACAGCTGAGACCTTTAATAAAAGTACATGGTGCTATTCTTGTTTAATTGATTTTAAAGACTCAATACTTCAAAATTTGAGGAGGGAAGAAGAGCTTTTTTTTTTTTTCCAGGTTTATTTATCAAATGCTTATTGAGACGTTTTCTGTAACCTTAAAGAGTTAGTTTTTTATGCTGAATTCCCCAGAGTTTATTCACTTCCTTTTATGTTTTGGCAACAACTGAAGTGGTCAAAAGGATCAATGATGATACAAGAATAATGCCAAAGATGATGTAAAGGAGACACAAAGCTGTGTAAGCTCTGCGTTTTCTCTCAGAATTCATTTCATGACAAGCCTCTGAATTAATGCTTGACTAAAAAAAAAAACCCACAAATAGTTACCAAGAGAACATATCCTTAAAATTCACCAGGAAAGGTCTGTTTTTGCTCAAGAGCGGGGACGGTTCTAGATCCGGTGCAGGCTGAGGGCAGGCAGCTGCAGCAAGAGCCCGGCAGGCAGCTCACAGCCGAGCAGACCGGAGCGGGGTGGGGTGTGATCTCAGCTGTCTCTGCAGGAAGAGCTTTGCTACAGAATTGGATACCATGGCAGCAAGTCAGTAGCCCATCAGAGAAGCTAAAAACACTGGGGGTGAAGAATACAACCCCAAACAGCTGGAGTCTCTCAGGACCTAGCCACCCCAACAGTGTCTCAGCACACTCTCAGAGTTTCAGAGCGCAGGCGTAGCACAGTCCTGCTTCGCGGCTGCCCCCTGCAGTCTGTAGAGGAAGCTCGGTAACACCACCCAGGCCCTCCCCCCAAAAAAGCAGATTCCATTTGGTTTTTTTTTTTCTTTTTTTCTTTGCTAGTTTGTCTTTGATTCTTCTCTGGTAAAATGAACAAAAAATTGAAAAGGACCTTAACCATTGACAGCTTCTATATGGATAGAGAGCAGACTCTAAACCCTGAGGAGACTAAAAACAGACTGTCTCCAGGTGAATCCCCAAAGGAGGAGATCATCTGTTCCTCAGCACAGATGAATCTCATAGAAGAAATTAAAAAGGATCTCACAAGACAGCTAGAAGAAAAATGGGAAAAGGAGAGGGAGGGTTGGCAAGAGAGTCTGGAGAAGTCATCCCACTCATTTAAAGACAGAGTAGATAAAGGAATAAAATCCTTGAAAAATAGGATTAGTGAACTGGAAACAGAAAATGGCTCTCTAAAAAATAAAATTGGTGAAATGGAAAAAAATTCCATAGAACAAAACAACTCAATTGGACAATTAGAAAAAGATATTTAAAAAGTGAGTGAAGAAATTACTTCATTGAAAATCAGAATAGAACAAATGGAATTGAATGACTGGAGGAGACAACAAGAATCAGTCCTAATATAAGGGGATTCAAGTTGGATAAAGGGGCAGAAAGCAGAAAACCATACCAAATGTTCTCTACTTTCTCAGTAAATTATGAGACTATGTCCCATGTTTTGAAGGAAAAAGAGGGAAATAATGGGAGAACTGAAGGAGGGTAAGGAGATAAGGTAGAATAGCTTCTGTGGAAAATTGAATTGAAGAAATGAAGGAAGCATTAAAAGATTGCTTTATATAAATATATATATGTAAAATTAGATAAAAAAAACAATTTTCAGTAATTTGAACTAGTAGAACTGAGTCACTTCTCACTATTGTACAGTAATATTGTACAGAATGAGATTATGGCAGGGAATTTAGGTTGAGATTGGCAAGACCTGAATGACAACAGAAGAGTCAAAGAATTCAAAAGTAAAAAAGAAAACAGTAAAGAATTGAACTGATTCAAAAGAAAGCTAAGAGGGGAGGAATAGAAAGTTAGAGGAATTGTGATGATCTAAAATTAGGAGGAAATGAAAGTTAAAATTTAGAGGAAGAGATTTAGGGGAAAAGAAACATAAGTATAAATAAAAATAGGATGTTATGGTCTCATGGAAGAATTCCAATATTTTCACCATGGAAGTAGAATTCTCTCTATCTCTCTCTCTGAATCTATCTGCTGTCTGTCTGTCTGTCTGTCTATCTCTCCTTCTATTACAAGCTAGTAGAGATGATAGAGGTAGAAGGAAGACTAAGACCAAATAGCATCCTAGAAATCCAAAGAAAAGAGTCTGGGCAATAATATCAGAAGTTACACAGATAAAAAGGAGTGCTAGATAATTCTTGCTAGATTTTGTGTAGTTTCACATATCTGAATAAGGAAAACCTCACTGTAGAGTGTGTCCAACTTTTTTTAAAAAATGACTTCACAGAAGATATGAAGCCTCAATTTTCTTTTTTTCTTTCTTTTTTTCTTCCCTTCTTTGCTTTTTTGTTTCTTTTTTAATGGCATTGTTCTGATTTCATTAAGTTTTATAACATCTTAAAGTCTGTTAAATGAAATCAATATTTACTTAAAGAAACTTAGCTTAACTATCGACAATGGAATTAAAAAAAAAACTACAGAAGAATACTTCTTGTCCAGAATCTGATAAAAAAGCGAACAAATAATGTAAAAACTGGGTCACTAGAATATACATCTTGGATAGATAATTTATAAATAACTTTAATAAGAAGAAAGCCTTAGAATTGATCAGAAAAGTACAGAACAAACTACATTGGTTTCTTTTGCTTTTGTGAAATTGCAGAGTGTTTTTTTTTTGTTTGTTTGTTTTGGTTTTTTGCTGAGGCAATTGGGGTTAAGTGACTTGCCCAGAGTCATACAGCTAGGAATTGTTAAGTGTCTGAGACCAGATTTGAACTCAGGTACTCCTCAATTCAGGGCTGGTGCTCTATGCACTGAGCTACCTAGCTGCCTCAAGACTATTCTTAATGGTCTCATACTTATCCTTAAACAAAGGTCTGTCTTTGTAAGAATAATTTTCTTTAGGTATGTTATAAAGCTTAGAATAGTGAATGAGCTGTGAGTGATCTAGGAGTTGTTGTTCTTCCTCTTTGAAAGATAAAAGTTGTAGGTTACTCAAAAGTAAGAGCCAGAAACATGGTGGACATAATCATATTGCAAAATGTTGCCTGCTAAGAATCACACATGAGAAGAAACTTATAGGATGATATCAGAGAGATCTGAGACCATAAAAGGATACTGATCATACAGTGATATCTATGAAACATCAAGAAAAGAGTAGAAATTTCCTATCACTTTTGTGGAATGTAGACCATCATGGAATATTTCTGTCATGATAGTTGCTCATATTGAGAACAGATAAACTGCGGTTTGTAGTCTTAGAAAGAATACTTAAATCAATGAGATCACCCAATCATCAAAGCATCAAAACACCTACAGTTATGATCTTACTTTACTAGGTAAAATTAAACAATGCATTCGGCTGTAGGTCAAAAACACCTTATTTTGGGAACTGATACAATTCTTTGTTTCACATTTCTTTTTTAACTTATTTCATAAGCTTACTTTCTCCTCTTCCTCTAAGTGGTAGTCCTAAAGACAAAGAGTGAGCACATTTGTCTGAATAGCTTTTTATAGTAATACATACCTTTTCATATAAAATATATCTCATATACTACATCAAAATAAGGTCAAAATGAGAGCATGATTTGGGCATAAATGGTGATAACATAAGCAAATTAGGAGGGCAAAGAACTATTTACTTATCAGATCTTTGGGGAAGGGAGGAATTTATGACCAAAGAAGTAAGAACATTGTGAAAAGCAAAATGGACAACTTGGATTACATTAAATTGAAAGGTTTTGCCAAACAAAACTAACAGAAACAAGATTAAAAGGTAATTAAAAAGCTGGGAATAAATCTTTACAGCTAGTGTTTCTGACAAAAGGTCTCATTTTTAAAATATATAAAGAACTCTGTCAAATTTAGAAAAATACAAGTTATTTCCCCATCGACAAACAGTCAAAGGATATAACAGACAATTTTCAGATGATGAAATTAAAGGCTTATATTCATTTTCTCTAAAATACTATTAATTAGAGAAATGAAAATTAAAACAACTCTGAGGTACCACTATATACCTCACCGATTTACTAAGATTATAGGAAAAGATAATGATAAATTTGGCATGGGGGAATGTGGGAAAATTGGGATACTAATGCATTGTTGGTGGAATTGTGAAATGATTCAGCCATTCTGGAGAACAATCCAGAACTATGCCCAAAGAGCTATCAAATTGTGCATATCCTTTGACCCAGCAGTGCCACTATTGGTTCTGTATCTCAAGAAAATCAAAAAAGGAGAAGAAAGGACACACATGTTTGCAAATGTATGTAGCAGCTCTTTTTATAGTACTAAACAATTGGAAAATGAGTAGATGCCCATCAATTGGGAAATGTCTGAATAAGCTGTGAATAAGCTGTGGTTTATGAAGGTAATGGGATATTTTTGTTCTATAAAAATTATGACAAATTGATTTTAGAAAGGCCTGGAAAGATTTTCACAAACTGATGCTGAATGGCAAAAACAGAAACAGGAATACATTGTACACAATATATGTGCAATTATCGACTATAAAAAACTTGGTTTTAGTGGCTCAGTCAGTCATCCAAAGCAATCCCAATAGAATTTGGACAGGAAATGCTGTCTGCATACAGGAAAAGAACTATGGGGACTGAATGTAAATCATCACATTATATGTTCACTTCTTTTTCTTTCCTTTATTTCCCATGGTTTTTCTCTTTTATTCTGATATTTCTCTCCCAGCATGATTCATAAAGCAATGTGTATTAAAATAAAATAAATATTTTTTAAAAAAGAAGTAAAAACAACTATACAAGTCTAGAAAGTATTTGGATAAACGTAGTATGTGTGTGTACACATATATAATGAATAAAGATAAATAGCCATATAAAGAAATATGGTAGTTGTCAAATAAGTGGTATAGATAACACATGATTTATTAATTTATTTGATGTTTTATTAAAGCTTTTTATTTACAAAACATATGCATGGGTAACTCTGACCCTTGCAAAGCCTTCTGTACCAAATTATCCCCTCCTTCCCCCTACTCCCTCCCCTAGATAACAGGTAGTCCAATATATGTTCAATATGTTAAAAATATATATTAAAACCAATATATGTATAAATATGTATACAGGATAACAAGTGATTTAGAACTTAAGAGCAAAGGGGGAATATTTTGAGTTAGGATGACAATTGATGGCACTTTTGTAGATGGAATTTATTCAATAGATTTATGGTAAAATTTACTGATTAGAATCATATATAGAAAAATTCTGATCAACCATCTGTTTTGTTTTTTAAAGCTCTCTAGTCATCTCCAGGTGTCCTGATCTATCTATCCATCTATCCATCTATCTATCTGTCTATCTATCAAAACTGTATGTTGTTTTTGTGGTTGTTTTGATCTGTGAAATTTCCCAAGATAACTTGGGGTTTACTGCCTAGATTTCTTTCTTAAGAACCATGTCTTTTTCAACCCAAATATTCTGACTCTCATAAACTGACTAAAAATAGTATCCAGGCCACCCTCGAATTGGTCATTATTTGGGCCTTAAGAGACTCAAAGTGAATGTAAATAACAATTATAACTATTTTGACCAGAAATCCTGAGGGTCTTCCTTCCCAAATGATTTTTTAAAAATTTGTTAAAAGAAGTCATTCTTTGCCTTAATTCTTTCCTAGCCTTAATCACCAAGTGTGTAGTTGCCTCAGTCAAACTGAGACTTATTGCAGAACTTATTTTAAAAAGATCAAGGTCTCCCATTGCATCCAGAGACATCTTTAGTCATTCTGATCTATATCTTGCCACTGGAGCCATATGGTTCTGGAATAGAAACTGAGTCTGGTGACTTTGTGTAGTCCTCCCTCACTAAAATCCAATTCACTTGCAAATCATGACATTACCTCCCTGGCATCGTAGAGGTCTTCATGACCAAAGGACAATAACTATAAAGTTACCTGTCTCTGGTTTATTAATCTCAAAAAAGTAAAGAAAAATAAATGTTTCAAATCAAATAACAATAGACTCTTGCAAAGTTTCCTTTGGGTAGAACTAAACTAGCATTGCTCCTTCTATTCTCTAATGTTCCCCTGTTGCATCAGAAAAATGCCTTTGTAAAGTTTGTGCAATACATATGGAGCTTTTGGATGCTACATAGATGTCAGCTGTATTTATTGTTATTTTTATTCTGCTCAAATCAGTATGGTTTTGGATACAAGAAGCAATGCAAATATTGAAAAGCCAGTACTTTTTTGAACCAAAAGAGCCAAAAGAATACAGCAAATAAGAAGTCATAACAATGCCAGACCAGAGCATCTGGAACCCTGTTCTAATTCTACCATCATTTCAATGCTTGCCTTATAAACCCAGAAGAGCCAGGTTGGTTTTCTCTCATTTCTTTTCTCTTCCTCTTGCATTTTTCTGCAGTTAATTTCCAAAGGCTTTTGAGCTATAGACTTCTATGCACCATATGCCCTCTGCTTGATCTCCCATGGACAATAAGTTGCAAATTACCCATTGACTGGAGGTGAAAGAAAATGATATCCTGAATCACAGGTATTGCAGTAAGTATCCCACAGAAGAAAGTGCTGGGAATGAAATTGTGAAATATTGATCATACCAGCTAGAAAATATAATTTATAGAAAAATAGTGTATAGTTGCTATGACAATTTTTAATACTATAGATGTTCTTTTAGAAGCCTACAAATCAAAGAATGCCACAAGGTTATTGAAAGAACATGAAGGTTTAAGGATTACTAATACAGAGAAACTATCCCATTTGTACATTTGTCATAGTGTTGCTAAAAATACAGACACTGAAGGTGACATCTGGGACTCCAGGGTTATTTTCCTGAAAAAAAAGTTACCAATATTAAAGGTTTTATATTTATGCCATTATACTAAGTCCTATTTTGATACCCAATTGTGATATAGAGGAGATATTGTTAAAGATTCTAGTACTGGGGGATAAGTTCTAGTGCTCCAATCAAACTAACAAAACCCTAAGAAAGGGTTCAGGCATAGATTTTCTTTTTTTTTTAAATCTTTAGTGCATATAGCAGTACATAGCATTTATTAAATGCTTGATAAAATATTTTATAGATGATTGATTATTAACAAATTAAAATTGGGACCACTAGAAAACACTTTCTCCTCCCAGGTTTTGTGAATAAGATGAAAGTAGTGGGTCATCAGGCTACCTAGGAAGAGCAGAAGCAGGTTGGGGTAGAGTTTCTGTGCCGATCCGCACTGGAATCAGGTCTGTGAATTGTTGTTGCCTAGCTGAAGTAGGGAGATTTGAGCTTAGAAAAACGAAATTAGATAGATATATAAATAGATGGATAGAATAGATTATAATAAATGGATAGACAAATAGATAGAGGGAATGTATAAATAGATGAAGAAGCAAAAAAGGAGTTTATACTAACAGCTAACATTTACACTTTTAAGTCTGCCAAGTACTTTATATGTATTATCACATTGTATCTTAACAACAACTATATGCCGTGAATGATATTATTTTCTCCAGTTGAAGAAAGTGAGCCAGAAACAAGTTAAATAATTTGCTTTGGATCACATAGCAAGTGAATGAATGAATGAAATTAAAATATTAAAGAAATGGAGAAATGGCCTTCATTGTTTTATAAAAATCAGAAATCTGCCTATGACTTACACTGTTAGAGTGTTACCTGGACCTTAAGAGCCTGGATAACTTACCTATATGGGCATATAGGCAGTATGTGTCAGACTGAAGGTGGGAATTCAACTCAAATCTTCTTGACATTAGATATGACTATTCAATACAACATGATGCCTCTTTGTGAAAAGATATGAACACAAATTATACAGGATAAAAAGGTGCCAAATGGTTGTGATGTCACTAGTGGAGAGAGTATTACAAAATGATATAGGATTCATCCAAGAAAGTTGGCTTTTAAATATTGTGCTCCTCTTAAAAATGAAAATTCACTAAGATAATGATTGTCTTTTAAAAGTTATTTCCTCTTTCCTTAACCTAGCCAATATGTAATAATGGCCTTGGGTATATGGCAGGGCAAGTAACAAGAGGGGTTTTTATTGCAGAAATATAAATCTAACTTCAAATTATAGATGAGAAAATTAAGATTTAAAGAAAGTAGATGATTGCCCTCATTTCTCAAGGAGTAAAGGAGCCTTTCTCTTTATCTGTACCAATGAGTAGATTATTTCATTAATTTATTAATCATACCAGATTATTTCATTATACATTCTGACATCCTCTCAAGTACCTTGGGTTCAAATTCACTAGCCTTTTCAACTCTCACTATATAAAGCTTTGTACCTAAATCATCATCTATAACTGTTATACTATAATTTGAACTCTGAAGTCCTCTGCTCTGATCATCCCTTAGGTAGGAATGGCACTGAGCCTAAAGTCAGGAAAACCTGAGTTCAAAACCAGCCTCATATGCTTACTTAAGTCAGTTAACCTCTCTAGCTCAATTTCTTCAACAATAAGATGCAAATAATGATAGTCTCCAAGTGTTGTTATGTGGGAAAATGACTCATTTAAATTTAAATTAGGATGTAATATAATTTAAATCAGAATATTTAAAAGTGCTTAGGAAAATATAGGTACCATGGTAAGAATGCAGAGCTTGGAGTCAAGAAAATCTGAATTTAAATTTTGTCTCAGATACTACTAGCTCTGTAACCCTACTTTAATCACTTAACCTTTCTCAATATCAATCTCCTCACCTGTAAAATGAGGATAATAATAACAACCACCTTTTAGGACTGTTCTAAAAATCATATCCTTCATATAAACTTCTTTATAAACCTTAAATCTTTATTAACTCATTAGTTATTTTCCTATTCCCTATAATAATGTTCTATATATTCTCTCTACTCAAGCTCCCTATAACTATATCTGTCCTAGTCCTCAAGCAGTTATTGTTACTTTCTATTTTATTGATAAAGTTAAAATCATTTCCCTTGAGATCTCTCTTCTCTCCTATGCTCTATTTCAAAAAATTTCTACTTAATTTTCTATCTTCTTCCTCTCTTTTTTAGTCATTGAAAAATATGATCCTTCCTTTACCAAGGCCATCACTATAATTGCAACCTAGATCCCAATATATCCTATCTCCTATAGTAGACAATCATTTTAATAATTCCTCCACCTAACTGTGAATACACCCAACCATTCTGGAGATCAATTTGGAACTATGCTCAAAAAGTTATCAAACTGTGCATACCCTTTGATCCAGCAGTGTTGCTACTGGGCTTATATCCCAAAGAGATCATAAAGAAAGAAAAGGGACCTGTATGTGTACAAATGTTTGTGGCAGCCCTCTTTGTAGTGGCTAGAAACTGGAAACTGAGTAGATGCCCATCAGTTGGAGAATGGCTCAATAAATTGTAGTATATGAATATTATGGAATATTATTGTTTTGTAAGAAATGACCAACAAGATGATTTCAGAAAGGCCTGGAGAGACTTACACGAACTGATGCTGAGTGAAACAAGCAGGGCCAAGAGATCATTATATACTTCAACAACAATACTGTATGATGACCAATTGTGATAGACCTGGCCATCCTCAGCAATGAGATCAACCAAATCATTTCCAATGCAGAAATGAACTGAACCAGCTACACCCAGTGAAGGAACTCTGGGAGATGACTAAAAACCATTACATTGAATTCCCAATCCCATATTTTTGCCCACCTGCATTTTTGATTTCCTTCACAGGCTAATTGTACAATATTTCAGAGTCTGATTCTTTTTGTACAGCAAAATAACGGTTTGGTCGTGTATACTTTTTATGTATCTAATTTATATTTTAATATATTTAACATCTACTAGTCATCCTGCCATCTGGGAGAGGGGATGGGGGAAAGAGGGGAAAAATTGAAACAAGAGGTTTGACAATTGTCAATGCTGTAAAGTTACCCATACATATAACCTGTAAATAAAAAGCTATTAAATAAAAAAAAATAAATTATCATGTCTAGAAAAGAAAGCAAATGTGAAGTATTATATCTCTGTTATTATAAAAGTAATAAAAGCTAAACTAATTCAAAAAAACAATTCCCCCACCTATTTCATTTTCAATATTTCTTTGTTTGCCTATAAACATGTTCATACCTCTTCCATTCTGAAAATAACTATTGTCCTGTACCTCATCTATCTTTTGTAACCAAAGTCCTTGTAAGCACTATATAAATGATGCCTGCCTTTGTTTATCTTTCCTACTCATTTTTTATTCCATTTACATCTGGATTCCAACCCCATAACCTGCATGAAATTCTTCTATCTTATCTTTTAGTGTGTAGGCTTAAATGCATTTTTATATCCGTATCTTTAACCTGTAAATTTTTTATGCTGTTTACCATACTTTCCCTCCACCTCTTTGTTTGCATGACCTACAGCCTTTACTTTATTGTTTATCTAACAATTTATCTAACAACTGTAACAATCTGACAAAAATTATTCTTTCTATATATATTTTTCCCTTGGAGATCTCCTCTACATTCATGGGCTCAGTAATGATTTCTAGACATATAACTCACAAATCTGTATAGCTTTCCTAAATACTAGTCCCACATGTTTGGCTGCTTGCTACATATCTCACATTAGCATCTGAAATTCAGTGTCTAAATATTTAACTTATTGAATTTCCATTTCTGCAACTCACCTCTCTCCCAAATTATCATTTTAAGTATTAACATTAAAATCTTTCTAATCATTATTCAATTATAATCATTGTAATTATTATCTAATCATTATCCAGGGCCACAATTTTGGAATCATCCTCAACTCTTTATTCTTTCTCACTCCCCTTAGGTGGAATCAGTTGCTAATGTTCCTTGTCATTCCTCTCCACATAACTTGAATATATTATTTTGTTCTCTACATTTACTCCATCATCTTTCATCTATAATAGCAATTTAGAAAGCAGACACTGGACCCTCCTGGAGAGGGAGCATGACTTGACCAAAAAGATATAATTAAACACAAGAAGATAGAAAATGGAAATGAGCTATCATCCCCATAATAATCAGTCATAGATCTTGAGTCCCATAATAGTCAATCATGGATCTTGAGTCTCACACTATTCTTCCCCATCTTCAATCCATAACCACAAAATCACACACACACACACACACACACTTACTTACACATACTCTTCTCCAGTTGGATATTTCTAACATTTGCTTTTTTGAACTAGGTATCAGCATTGCAGGGAATTTATGCTCTAATGCCAACTATCACACTTATACTGGTGACATTAAGAAAATCTCTATCTGCCTATATTATCCACAAAGGAAAAATACTGAAGGAGTTATTGATGGAAAAACTTGATGAATACTCATATGTATTATGGCAATTCACAAATTCATGAATATTCCAAAGTACAGATGTTTGACCATGCCATTCCTCTGCTCAAAAATCTCTTATAATTCTCTATTGTTTTAGAATCCTCTAGAATTTTACTACAGTATTTTTTCATGTTTTATACCATTTCCCTTGTATCCACTCTGTATTCCAGTTAAACCATCAATTAACATTTCCCTGCACTCAGCTTTTTATTATGTTTCTATCTTTTTATAAGTTCCAAGATTCCCACACATTCCTGTAAACCATTCCATTTCACCTTTTCCTCTTAGCATCTGTAATTTCTGGTGACATTAAGAAAATCTCTATCTGCCTATATTATCCACAAAGGAAAAATACTGAAGGAGTTATTGATGGAAAAACTTGATGAATACTCATATGTATTATGGCAATTCACAAATTCATGAATATTCCAAAGTACAGATGTTTGACCATGCCATTCCTCTGCTCAAAAATCTCTTATAATTCTCT